>NW_008354022.1:593511-664492 GCF_000622305.1 Nannospalax galili | reverse complement strand
AAATCCTTTCCTAAACCTAATCCAGTAAATTACTGCCAATATTTTCTTCTAATAGTTTCAGGGTTTCCAGTTTCACATTGAGATCTTTGCTCCATTTGTAGTTGACTTTTGTGCAAGGTGAAAGATAAGGATCTAGCTTCATTTTTCTACAAGTGGAGATCCAGTTTTGCTAGCACCATTTCTTGAAGATACTGTCTTTCCTCCAGTGACTGTTCTTGGCCTTTGTCAAATACCAAGTGGCCAAAATTGCATGTACACATATTTGGGTCTTCAATTTTGTTCTGTTGATCCATGGGTTTATTTTTGTGCAAGTGCCATGTTGTTTTTATGGCTATAGATCTTTAATACAGCTTAAAATCTTGTATAGTAATTCCCCTAGCACTGTTCTTTGTGGTTAGGGTTACTTTGGTTATCCGAGGTCTTTTGTGTTTCCATATGAGTCTTAGGATTTTTTTTTCCAGTTCTGTAAAGAATATCATGGGAATTTTGATTGGCATTACACTAAATCTATAAATTGCTTTTGGTAGGATGGTCATTTTAAAAATATTAATTCTAAGGCAGGCGTGATGGTGCACACCTTCAATCCCAGCACTCAGGAGGCAGAGGCAGGTAGATCTCTGTGAGTTCAAGGCCAGCCTGGTTTACGAAGTGAATTCCAAGCCACCTGTGGCTACAGGGAGACCCTGTCTCAAAAATGACAAAAAAAAACAAAACTTTAATTCTACCAATTCATGAGCATGGAAGGTCTTTCCATCTCCTTGTATGTTCCTCAATCTCAGTTTTCATTGTAGAGGTCTTCAATATCTTTGATTAGGGTTATTCCTTGATATTTTATTTGGGGGGTATATATATGGCTTTAATTATGTTGAGGTATGTTCCCTCCAGTCCAGTTCCCTCTAGGACTTTGAACATAAATGCATGTTGAATTTTGTCAAAAGCCTTTTCTGCATCTATTGAGATGACAATGTGGTTTTTGTCTCTGAGTCCATTTGTATGATTAATGACATTTATTGACTTGCATATGTTGAACCACCCCTGCATCTCTGGGATAAAGCCGACTTGATCATGGTGGATGATCTTTTTGATGTGTGTTGGTATGTGGTTTCCAAGTATCTTGTTGAGAATATTTTCATCTATGTTCATTAAGGACATAAGGTCTATAGTTTTCTTTTTTGGTTGTTTGTTTACCTGGTTTGGATATTACCCGGTTTGGCTTCATAGAAGGAATTTAGGAGTTCTCCCTCTGTTTCTATCGTTTTGAATAATTTAAGTAGTATTGGTTGGAGGTCTTTAAATGTTTGGTAGAATTCTGCTGTAAATCCATCTGGGCCTGGGCTTTTTTTAGTTTGCATTACTGTTTCAATTTCCTCATATGTTTTGGGTCTGTTTAAACTGTTGATCTCTTCTTGGTTTAACTTTGGTGGTTCCCATGATTTCAGATATCCATCCGTTTCTTTTAGATTTTCAGATTTAGTAGCATATAGGTTTTTTAAATATTCCCTTATAATGTTCTGGATCTTTTGGGTGTCTGTTGTGATGTTTCCCCTTTCATCTCTGATTTTGTTGATTTGGATTTGCTCTTTCTTTCTTTTGGTTAACTGAGCTAAGGGTCTATCTTGTTTAGCTTTTCAAAGAACCAGCTCTTAGATTCATTGATTCTTTGTATTGTTTTCTTTGTTTCTATTTCATTAATTTGTGCTCTAATTTTTGTTGTTATTTCTTCTCTTCTGCTGGATTTGGGTTTCATTTGTTCTTACCTTTCCAGTGCCTTGAGTTGCAGTGTTAGGTCATTTATTTGGGCTCTTTCTAATTTTTTAATGTAGGCACTTAGAGCTATAAACTTCCTTCTTAGGACTGCTTTTAATGTGTCCCAGAGGTTGTGTTGTGTTGTATTGTCCTTTTCATTGAATTCCAGGAATTCTTTTATTTCTTTCTTAATTTCTCCTTTGACCCACTCATTGTTTAGGACTGTGTTGTTCAATCGCCACAAGTTCCTGTAGTGACTAGGGCTTCGTCCAGTGTTGATTTTGAGCTTTATTGCATTGTGGCCCTATAGAATGAATGGAATTATTTCAATTTTTTTGTATATGTTGAGGTTTGTTCTGTGCCCCAGTATGTGGTCAATTTTTGAAAAAGTTCCATGGGGTGATGAGTAGAAAGTATGTCCTTTGGTGTTTGGGTGGAATACTCGGTAGATATCTGTTAAGTCCATTTGATATATGGTTTTGTTTAATTCAGATGTCTCTCTGTTAAGTCTCTGGCCTGTTTACCTATCTAATGGAGATAGTGGGGTATTGAAGTCCCCTACTATTACTGAGTTGAGGTTAATCTGTGTCTTAAAGTCTTGTAATGTTGTTTTTATGAATTTGGGTGCACCAGAGTTCGGTGCATATATGCTAAGGATTGTAGTATCTTCTTGGTCATTTGTTCCTTTGATCAGAATGAAGTCACCCTCTTAATCTCCTCTGATTAGTTTTAGTTTAAAGTCCATTTTATCAGAAATTAGAATTGCAATGCCTTTTTATTAGTACCATTTGCTTGGTATATTTTTTCCATCCTTTCACCTTTAGGTACTGCCTCTCCTTGAAAGTGAGATGAATGTCTTGCAGACAACAAAATGATGGGTTTTGTTTCTCAATCCATTCAACTAGTCTGAGTCTTTTGACTACAGAGTTCAGTACATTGATATTTAAAGTTATTAATGAAAGATGTGTATTGATTCCTGTCACTTTTATTTCTGTTCACATTCTTGGTGTAGCTGTGCATTTCATTAGTTATACCTTCATTAAGTTTCTTTCCGTAACCCCTTGGGTATAGTCGTTATTTTCTTCAGCTTTTGTATTGCTTCAAGAACTCTCTGAAGGTCTGGTTTTGTGGACATGAATTCTTTCAGCCTATTTACGTCATGGAAGATTTTTCATTCCCCTTTGACTATAATAGACATTTTGGTTGGGTAAAGGATCTGGGTTGGCTGGCATCTGTGTTCATTTAGAACTGCGAATACTTTGGTCCAGGCTCTTCTGGCTTTCATAGTTAGCCCTGAACATTCAGCTGTAATTCTAACGGGTTTTCCTTTATGTGTGACTTGTTTTTCTTGGCATCTGTGGTCATTTAACACTGGGAATACTTTGGTCCAGGCTCTTCTGGCTTTCATAGTTTGCACTGAAAAGTCAGCTGTGATCCTGATGGGCTTTCCTTTGTATGTGACTTGTTTTTCTTTTGCTGCTTTCAATATTCTTTCTTTGTTCTGTACATTTAGTGTTTTTACTATGCTATGTCGTGGGGAGTTTCTTTTCTGATCTAGTTGGTATTCTGTGTGCTTCCTGTATTTTTATGGGGATATCTTTCCTTAATTTCAGGACATTCTCTTCTACAATCCTGTTTAAGATCTGGTCAACACCATTAACCTGAAATTCTTCTCCTTCCTATAGTCCTATGATCTGTAGATTTGGTCTTTTCATGGTGTCCCACATCTCTTGCATATTCCATTCCTGTGTTTTTTAAAATTTTCCATAATCTTTGCTTGAGTGGTCCAATTCTTCAACTTTATCCTCCAGTGTTGATATTCTGTTTTCCATTTCATTCATTCTAGAGGTGGGACTTTCCCTTGTTGTTTCAAGTTGGCTTATTGAGTTTTGCACGTCTTTCTTCATTTATGCCTAAGTTTGCTTCATTGTTTCTATCTCTTTTGTGAATTCATTCAGAAGTTTATCCCTGTCTTCTTTTAGTACTTTGATTTGTTTGTTCATGTGTTCTTTAAATTCGTTGAATTCCTTGATCATGTTTATGATTGTTTGTTTTTTTTAATTTAGTGTCCTGGGTTATCTCTAGAGGGGTCTCCTTGTAGAACTCTTCTACAGGATTGGTGGAATTTGGCTTTCCATTTTATCTTTGACAAGATCTTGCTGGTGGACAGCAACATCTGAATTGCAATCTTCCCTCCTGATAGGAGGAGAGAACTCAAGAGACTCTAGAAATAGCAAACTTCCTAAGTCTAGGAAAGTTGAAATCTACAAGATTCACAAGGCCCCTCCCCAAGTTTGTAGAAGGAGTAAACAATTGCTGGGGAGAGGAGGAGACTCTTCAACCAAGCAAGCAGCCTGCAGGAGGACTCTAAGAACCTGCGGAGCTGCCTGCAGGTTGTTGAGGGCCATGAAGGCAAAGCTACTTCCTCCTGGTGAAAACAGTGAAATCTGAGCTCTACCACCCACTCTGGGTGGAGACATGGTGTTCTGACCTGCCAGGATCAGAACATTATATACTATTTATTATCCCTCCCTTAATAGTCAATCCAGTCATTCGTGGTGGCACATGACTTTAATCCTAGCACTCAGGAGGCAGAGGTAGAGGCAGAGGCAGACAGATTTCTGTCAAGAGCCAGCCTGGTCTACATAGTGAGTTACAGGCTAGCTGGGGCTATCGGGAGACCCTATCTTAAAGAACAAAACAACAACAACAAGTTCAATTCAGCTGTGCCTATCAATCACCTGGCCAGGAGACCACCCCTCAGGAAAGCTGAGTCACCTGGAGACCTGAGGAATAATTGTCCCTTTAATAAGATACATGCTTAGACACTCCAAGAGCTAGCAGATCGTCCCTACTGAGCCTTCCCACTTTTCTGAGTACTAACTCAAAAAAGGCATTTCTCCCCTAAACCACCCTATCATCTCCTTTCTGGATACCAGCCAAATTCCTGAGCAAGCCAGCCCAGAATCCCTTGCCAGATTTCATGCCTTCTATTTTTTTTTTTTTTAAAGACCTGTGGAGTTTAATTCATGTCCCCAAATGTACTTGGGTTTGGGTCTATCTCCTAGAGCCTGGTTAACCTATCCAGAATCACTCCCTTAAAGAAAACTCTCTCTCTCTCTCTCTCTCTCTCTCTCTCTCTCTCTCTCTCTCTCTCTCACACACACACACACACACACACACACACACTCACCCTGTGGTTAACTGTTGCCAGTAGTTCTACAGCCAGGGCTGGGGCTTCTTACCCGCCTTCCCGCTCTCTACTGAGAATTGGTCTGCCTTGAGTTTCTCGGTCTTGTACATGCTGTCACCACTGCTGTAAATTCATGTAACTGCCCTGTTGTCTGAAATACACTGTTTTTTTGTGGTCATCCTCCACCTCTGGCTCTTACAAATTTTCAGCCCCCTCTTCCACAATGACCTCTGAGCCTCTAGAGACAAGGGTTTGATATAGGTGTTCCACTCAGGACTAATCACTCTACAGCCTCTTATTCTCTGCACGCTGACCAGTTGTGAGACCCCCCCCCACACACACCCTTTAGCTTACAGACCTTCACCTCTCTCAAAAGGCCCAGCTTTCTCTCTTCCTGTTTTCCTGGTCCTCCCAGCACTGCTGAAATTCACAGCTGACTAGTCCCGATTTTTTCTCTCAAACATTCCTCAAACTTCCTTTTGAGTCCACTTTTAAATTCTTTTACCAAGAGGCCAAGAATTTGCAAAAGGGAACCTCAGTTCCTCCTTTACAAAATGCCTGGCTGACCTGGGGATTCAGAGATCTGTCAACTTGTGCAGAAACTTTGGCTTACTGCTATTGCGCATTCCAGACACCAGAGGGAGCTATGAGAACAGAGTTTAGCAGGACCAGCAGGAGTGCGCGCCAGCCACTGGGATTGAAATCTGAGCGTCCTACCTGAGGGACATGAATGGGCGGTGCTCAGAAGGTGAGGTTCCCTGGGCTAGCTTTCCAGCAGTCAGACCAACTGGTATGAACACCCCATTCACTGCTTCCTCCCTGCTTCCCTCCCCTATTCCCTCTTTGTGTTTTCCCCTCCTTCCCTTTATCCCTCCTTTTTAGTCGAAAGACTCAAATCGCTAGGTTGTTTGCTTTCTCTAAATTGGAATGGTTGTTGTTCTCCTTAAAGGCAGGACGCATGGAACCCCAGCCCTAACTGAAGAGCTATAGATAGTTGGTTGCTGCCAGGGAAGGTGAGTCCATTTTTTTATAAGGTTGTGGACCCTGGTAGGTCAACCAAGATCTAATTTCTTTTTAAATGAAGTTGAGGATGTGGGGAGGTGTGAGTGGATCATGGAGGAGTTGGGGGGGGGGAGGAGTTGAATCTGGAATATGATCAAAATACATTGTATAGAATTCTCTTTTAAAAATTACATATACGTCCTCCTTAAGGGGCTGGAGAAATGGCTCAGTAGTTAAGCACTGGCTGCTCTTTCAGAGGATCCAGGTTCGGTTCCCAGCACTCACAAGACAGCTAAAAATTGTCTGTGACTCCAGTGTCTGGGGAATCTGACCATCTTCTGACCTCCACGGGCATTACACACACAGGTACACTTATATACATGCAGGCAAAACATAATACACATAAAATATAAATAAACGAATAGAATTAAAGACCCCCTTACGAGGTTCTGAAGGCTTTAAACACTGCCAGTCAACTACTGGTTTAGAAGTGGTTGCCTGCTGCACCATTTGAACTGAGATGAAACATTTCAGGACAGACTTCAGCTAGCAGCAAGCAGGGCTCTTGCTATAGGTATCCTGAGATAAGAGGGCACACTTGCAACTTGGGGGACAACTGCCCATCAAAGCATCCTTGTGGGTTCAGGCTAACCAGGAGGGTGCTGATATTCGTGTGTATCCTCCAGGACTGTACGAAGAGGGACCTTGTGTGACCCCAGGAGGATACTGAGAGCCCCTCCCAGGTTGCCTGTTCATGCCGTACTCCCAGTCCCCACAGCGCTGCTCCTAGAACCAACAGCAAACAGTTTTCCAGATCCACCCTTCCTTTCAAAGAGCCCCGAGGCCCTGAGGAGGAATCTGACCCTCTTCCCAATGCCCCTAAGCTTTGAGAAGGTGCAGGGATTATTTTGTTCAAGTCCTTCGGAAGGTGAATTTTAAGAAACCCACCTAAGTGGCTCAGGGAGGTCTCAAGCCAGATCCATAAATGTGTAGACATACCACAGGGAATCCAATTAGACTACAATTAATATGAGTTCATTATAATCTTAAAATTCAGATTATGTATTCATTTATTTATTCATTATTATTCATTTACGGCAGGTCTGGGCATGGAACACGGGCCATTGTGCATGCTAGGCAAGCACTCCTTTGCTGAGCCATAGACCTCACTAGGCGATTCTAGGTAGGTGCTCTACCATGGAGTCATGTCCTTCCCTACAAAAAAACCCTCTTTCACAGGGAGGAATAACTTAGTAAGGGTGAGGAGGACAGAGTCAGGTTCACAAACATGGTGAGCAGAACAGCAAACCAGACAGGGCAGAAGGAAGAAGCAGGTGGGGCTGTCCTAGAAGCCAAGGAAAGAGGCATCTCAAGCAGGAGAGAAGAGACAGGGTGGAGAGGAAGGAGAGGAATACAGGCAGAAACCATGGGAAAGGTGCTTAGGTTATTAGATGCAAAGCCCACTGAGATATTTTTGTCTGTTCAATTTCAGTGGGGTTCCAGGAGCTCACCAAGCTATATGTGTATCAGGCCACCAGGGGGCAGACTGCACCAACATATTTAAATTTTTCCTTGGAACGCCCCCCCAACCCCAGTTTTGGTTAGACAAGATCTAACTATGTACTCCAGGCTATACTGAGACATATCATGTAACGCTGGCTGGCCTTAAACACTCCATCCTCTTGTCTTTGGGGACCACAGGTGTTTGCTACCTCACCTGGTTCTGTGCACATTTCCTGGCCTCTCTGTGCATCTAATATAACTGCGGGTTGGACCTCACACTCAGCTTTATCATATACAGTTACAGGAAAACATGTTTCGAGATAGTTCATCATCTCAAGATTAGGAGCTGGGAACAAGAGAGGAATTTAGGCAAATCTCGAAGGCAAGCTTCATTGGATATTTGAGTTACTTTTCTGTTGCTGTGATAAAGCACAATAGCCAAGGCAACTTACAGAAGGAAGAGTTTACTGGGTGTTCTAGCTTGTTTCTCCATTACTGTGACAAAACAGTCTGACCACTACCAACTTGGGGAGAAAAGGATTTATTTGTCTTACATCTCCCAGGTCACAGTTCATCAGGGAGCCCAAGGTAGGAACTCAGGGCAGGAACCTGGAGGCAGGAGCTGGAGCACAGACAATGGAGGATTGCTGCTTACTGACTTGCTTGCTTCCCTGGCCCCTGCTCAGCTTGCCCAGGGGTGGCACCACCGACAGTGGGCTGGGCCCTCCCACATCACTCTACAGTCAAGAAGATGCCCCACAGACATGGCCATGGGCCAGTCCTATGGAGGAAATTCCCCAATTGAGGCTCCTTCAACCCATGTGTGTCAAGTTGATACTAAAGCTCTCCAGTACACTGGGCTTATGGTTCCAGAGGGCTAAGAGTCCGTCATGGTGGGGAGGCAAAGCTGAGAGCTTGCGTCTTCAAGCAAGCACAGAAAGTAAAGAGACAGACTGGACATGGGCAAGCTATATGCTCTCAAAGTCGGCCCCCAGTGACGTGCTTCCTCCAGTAAGGCCACACTTCCTGTGCTGAATGGCATCAGTTGTCAACCTGACACATTTGGAAAGAAGGAACCTCAACTAGATTTTCTCCTCTGAATTGGCCTGTGGCCATGTCTGTGAGGCATTTTCTTGATTGTTGAGTGATGTGGGAGGACCCAGCCCACTGTGGGTGGTGCCACCCCTGGGCATGTGGGCCTGTGTTGTATAAGAAATCAGGCTGAGCACAGGCCAGAGGAGCAAGCCAGTAAGCAGCGTTCCTCCATTATCTGTGCTTCAGTCCTGCCTCCAGGTTCCTGCCCTGACTTTCTTCTGTGATGAATTGTGACCTGGAGATGTAAGATAAAACAAACCCTTTCTGGGGTTGGAGAGATGGCTCAGCGGTTAAGAGCACTGACTGCTCTTGCAGAGGACCCGGGTTCGAGTCCCAGCACCCACATGGTGGCTATGAACCGTCCTTAACTCCAATTCCAGGGGAATCCGAAGCCCTCTTCTGACCTCCGAGGCATTTCTTGACATGGGTGCACTCACATACATGCAGGCAATACACTCATACACGTAAAATAGAATAGTAAATAAAATATTTTTAAAAAGAAATAAACCCTTTCCTCCCAAGTTGGATTTGGTCAGTGTTTTTGTCACAGCAGTGGGAAGTAACTAGGGCACCTCCTAAAGTTTCTATGACTCTCTCCAAACAGCGCCAACTGACCAAATACTTGAGCCTATGGGGGACATTCTCATTCAAACCATCACCCCTGGGCCACACACAAACACATGACTGGTCACTTAGCCAGATAAACAGAAGGGTCTTGATACATGTTTTAGGGTCTGGATAAGACCTGCTTTCTAGTTCATAGATGGCACCTCCTTGCTGTGTCCTTCCAAGGTTGGAGGGGAGTCAATGCCCTTGCTTCTCCTAGAAGGGCACTAATTTCCTGTGTGATGGCCCCACCCTCAGAGACGCAGTCACCTCAGATTCTACCTCAACCCTGTCCTCATATTAGCAATTAAGTTTCAACCTACAGATGTGCTTGCATGTGTGTGTGTGTGCATGTGTGTGTTCCCATTCGTGTATACACCAGATATCAACTGCAGTTTTTCTTCAGCATGATGCTGCAACCTTGTTCTATGAGGCAAGGTCTTTCACTGGGACCCGACACTTATAAAGTGGGCTAGGATGGCTGTCTAGTGCATCCTAAAAATCTGCCTGTATCAACCTCTCTGACACTGTGGTTACAAGTGTGCCCCATTACACAGGGTTTTCTTTTTAAAATGTGCGTGTGTGTGCACATATGTGCAGATCCCCTGGAGCTGGTGTTACAGGTGCTTGTGAGCTGCCTGATATGGGTGCTGAGAACTGAACTCAAGTCCTCTATGAGAGCAGCAAGCACTCCTAACTACAGAGCCATCTTTCCAGTCCTACACCCGGCTTTTTAAATGTGAATTCTTGGGATTGAACTCAGGTCTTCATGCTTGTAAGGCAAGAACGTTACTGGCTGAGCCATCTCCCCATCTTCCCATTTGAGGGGATGAAAGCTTTCAGACCACAAACCCAGTAAATCCTGAGTGATAGAGACCAGGGTAGTACCCAGGCAGGCAAAGGCACATTGAGACAGGGGATCTTGGGCCAGCCCTCCCTGTCTTTGCTGTCCTGATTTAGCTATTTCAAAACTTTTCAATGAGGCAGAGAAAAGATGGATTGTCTCCATCAGCCCCATGTGCGCTGCCTTAAGAATGTCAAGCTCCCTCCCTTTGTCATCCAGAACTGGTTCAGAGGCCATCACCTGCCCTGGCTGGAAGCTGACAGAATGCCCCCCTTGAGTGACCAGATACCAGTGTGACCACACTCCAGGGCAGCCAGAGGCCAGAGTGCGGACATGCTCACCTCCTAGGACACACCAAGCAGGAAGGGGATTCATGACCCCCAAACCCTCCTGACAAGGGCTCAGTGCTGTGACTTCCCTACAATGTTCAGCTGGGGCAACTCCACAGCTGTGTGGCCTTTCTATGACACTTCAGATCCTTATTTGAAAAATTCATGAGTTAATGGATGTATGTCACAGCACTGCTGCTTTGGTTAGATTAGGCAAAGCACTTAGAACGAGCAGCATGGTGCCTGACATGGCACATATGTTTGATTTGTGAGGTTTTCTGGTTGCTGTTATTATATATTTAGCAGCACTTCAGATTGAACATAGGACCTCCTGAATACTAGACCAGAGCTTTACCATGGAGTCACATCCCCAGCCCCTCACTGGGGGATTCTAGGCAGGAGCTTTACCACTGAGCCATACTCCAGTCCCTCACTGGGGATTCTAGGCAGGTGCTCTACCACTGAGCCACACCCCAGCCCCTCACTAGGGGATTCTAGGCAGGTGCTCTACATCTGAGCTATACCCCTAGTGTTTTGCCTTTTTAGAATTTTTTTGTTTATGTTGAGGGGGAGGAGTATTATGTGTTTGCAGGGTGCACTTGCCATAACACAGAGAGTAGTCAGAACAGGAAACAGTAGTCCCACAGTTGTCCCACAGGAATCAGTTCTCTCTTTCCACCATATGGATCCTGGATCACAAACTCAGGTTTTCAGGCTTGGTGACCAGTGCCGCTATCATAAGCTGAACAATCCTGCCCACCCAGGAAGGAGGATGCTCTAAAGAGACCTTGTACCCCTCCCTTTGGCTGCCAGACTATTGAAACAATGGTCCCCAAGGTACAGAAATTTTCCCAGAAATCTGCTGGAGAAGGAAAAGGATGGGAGCCTGGAGTCAGAGGAGTTTGTCAGTCCTCTTTGCAAGACAATTGTGATGGGCAAGACCTTGACCAGGACTGCTTAGCTGTGAGAACCTCCCTATTTAAACCTAAACCTCAAGTTGTAATACCCTGAGCGCCTCCATTTTATGTAAGTTTAACTGGTCAATCATCTGGTCATAGGACCACCCTAGGAAGGCGGGTCACACTAACACATGGGCAGAATACCTAGTGCATTAATGAGATAGCGAGTTTTTCCTGCCTGTCATCCTGCCTGTGGGCAGAACTTCCTAGCTACAGCCATGTCTTCTGTGAGTTGCCCACTTCCCTTTTTCTTCTTCATGCCTTTCTTACTAAACATGCTTTCTTTAGGGCTTTGGGCTGCCCTTAGCATCTTGCATCTCTTTACTTTTTCTCTAAAGCTTCCTTCTCCCAGCCATGTGGCTGCCAGTCAGCCCCGTGTCTGACCTCCCAGGCAGGCTCTAAACCTGCACGGCCTCCCGGCTTTCTTTCTTCCTTCCCACCACTTACCTCCTCAAGGCAGCTGCCAAGATTACCAGCTTGCCTGCCCTGAGGATTTCTTTTTCTTTAAAATTCTAATAAAATTGTAAAAACTTAATTCTGCTGATTTGGAACTTTTTGAGTCTGGGTAGACTTTCCTGAACTCTGTATCGAAGTCAGGACCTGAAGAGGGAGTCAGGGCCTCTGGATCTGCGTGTTCCTCTTCCCAATGTGGCCATGTTGGACATGTGTTCTTTTTCTGCTTTCCACTGTTATGTTTGTTTCATTGATGTACTGAGGATGGTGACCAAGCCTAGCTTGTCAGAGGTTCCGGGACCCAGACTCTGATTCTAACAACACTAGTAACAAGGGCCTCTCATATTGTAGCCCAGGGCTGGCTTTGAACTTAATTCACTTGCCTCTGCTTCCTGAATGCTGGGGTTAAACGAGAAGGCCACACTCAGGGGCTAATTAACGTTTTTTTCTGCAGTCCTGGGGATGGAATTTGGGGTCTTTGAATGCTAATCAAAACTCCCAAGCCTGGTCACCTGTTGAATATGACATCTGGGTAAAACAGCTCTGGGCTCCCATCTAAGTGTGACATTCCTGTGTCCTTAAGTAATCTCCCTGAACATCTGCAAACCCTCTGAAATGTCTTCTGTAAGAAAAAGCAGCCGATAATTGCAGCAGCCTCTGACTTCCAGGCCTGTTACATATGTGCTTTGAAAAATCAGGGTGTCAGAGGCTGAGATAGATTTGTGGAAACCAGCACTGACATCACACAATTGTCTTTGCTCTTCCTTATCTGTATTTTGTGCCTTTCAAAGCCCAGAAAACAGCCTTGAAATTCGGAAGGACACAGCAAACTGAAAACATAAGATCCCTTTGAGTGGGGTGACAGGTGTTTTCAACAATGTGGTTACTGTGAAATTCCAAGACATTTAACATCATGGGGTGAATCTTTTCTCAGATTTTAAAAGGGGGATTTGGAACCATGGCTTCGGCTCAGTGGGTAGAGTGTTTGTCTAGTATATGCAAATCCCTGGGTTCCATACCCTGCACACCATAAACCAGGCATGGTGGGTGGTGCACACCTATGATCCCAGCACTCAGGAGGTGGAGGCAGGAACACCAGGAATTCAAGGTCATCCTTGGCTACTTAGTGAGTCTGGACTACAGGAGACCCTATCTTAAAACACAAAACAAAACCAAAAAAGAGAACTAAGGAATTTAGATGCTTGTCTGTGATGGTTAGTTTCAACTGCCAACATGACCCAGCAAATCACCTGGGAACAGAGTCTGAAAGAGGATGTATCTAGTTCAGGCTGGCCTTAGGCATGTCTGTGGGGGATTAAGTTAATTGTTGTGGCAAGGCCCTGTCTGAATACCACCTAGTGGCAGCCCAGACAAAAGGACAGGGAGGAGGGAAAACTTGGCTGACTGGAAAGTTCATCTCCTCACTACAGATTCCTTCCCTGATATTAGAACCAGCCTCTTTGATTTCCAACATGGGCTGAAGACCAGCAGCTCTCCAGGAGCCCTCCATGCCTTTGGCCCCAGACTGGAACCGCTGAAATAAGCAGGCTCGTGGACTGAGCAATCACAGTGTTCTCAGCCTCTCCTGTGTGAGAGAGCGACCGTGTGGGTAGTGTAGGCCATACCCTGTAAGCCAATCTCGTAAATCCCCTTTCAGTATGCGCTCATCCTATCCTTTCTGTTCCTCCAGGGGGCCCTGACTAATGCGATATCTAAAATTATTATTTTTATAGAGACTCGCCACCCAAGGTTCTCTTATGAGATTAATTTGGTAGGTGCTAGAGTAGGTAATTGTTTTTCTTTTTCTTATTTCTCATTTGTTATTTATTTTATTCATTTATTTTTGGTTTTTAAATTTTTATTTTTTTTAATTTTATGTGTATGAGTGTTTTGCCTCCATATATGTAAGTGCACCATGTGTGTACAATGCCTGAAGAGGCCAGAACAGGGCATTGGATTCCCTGGAACTGGAGTCACAGACCTTTGTTAGCCATCATGTGGACCTGAACCTGGATCCTCTACAAGAGCAACCAGTGCTCTTAACCGCTGTGACATCTCTCTAGCCCCTATGTTTTGTTTTTTGAGACAGGGTCTCCCTGCAACCCCAACTGGCCTGGAACTCACTATTTAGACAGACTGGCCTTGATATCACGAGATCCACCTGATCCACGAGATTAAAGGTATGCTCCACCACACCCAACAAACATCTTTTTAAAATTTTACTTTATCTTGTGTATATGTTATGTGTGTATGTGTGAGTGCGTGTGAGCATTCATGTACCATGGTGTGTGTGTGGAGGTCAAAGGACAACCTCAGGTGCCGGTCCTCACCTTCTTGTTTGAAACAGGGTCTCCTGTTCTTTCCTTTTGTATACTCCACCCTGCCTCACTCTCCTGCCTCTTCCTCCGAACTCCCTGTAGAAGGACTGGAATAACAGCCTCATGCTACCATATCTGGCTTTTACGTGGATTCTGGGGGATTTGAACTCAGGTCCTCATACTTGTGTAGCAAATGCTTTACCCCCTGAGCCATCTCCTCAGCACCCTCCCCCCTTTTTAAGTGTATAATAATTATACAAAGAAGGGGTTTTCTTTGTGACATTTTCATTCATGCTGTTGTGTGACTTTCATGGGAATGTATAAAAGGAACGAATATTAACCACAAATAGGGAAGGAGCCTGAAACTAAAAATTCCATCTAGTTTGTGGAGTTATTTGCAAGGGTTGCCTGTCAAATGGCTAAGGGCAGGGCCCTCGTGACCTAATCACCTCTACTTGTAGTGTTACATTTTAGGTCTCTGTTTGAATATATGAATCCTGTAGGTGGGGGAAGAGACACATACACTTAAACAATTGCACTCATCTGTGACGGATAATCTTCACTGTCAGTTTGACCGGGTTTGGAATCATTTAGGAAACACACTTCTGGGTGTGTCCGTGAGGGTGTTTCCAGAGAGATTTAATGGATGACAGTATATTAGTCAGAGTTCTCTAAAGGAACAGAGATGATACAATGAAAAAAAAAAGTATATATATCTAGGGGAGTATTAGATTGACTTATAGGATAGGGTCTGAGTAGTCCCACAATGGCTGGCTCACTCTGCAGAGGCTGAGAATCTAGCAGTTTCTCAGTTTACAAGGCTGCATGTCTCAGCAGTCTCAGTCTGGCACTGAGGCCTGGAGGATTCAGGGAGATCTCATCTTCAGTCTTTTTTGAATCTGAGGAAACTGGTTTTAATATTGGTAAAAGTGCCACAGCAACAAGATAGATAAACTCACAAATGAGAGTGAAGGCAGGCAGGCAGACAGCAAGTGCTCCTTTCTGCTGTGGCCTTTTATATCGGCTGCCACATGAAGGTTGCTTCGTGGATCTTCCAGCTTCAAGTAATCTGATCAAGAAAGTCTCTCACATTTCAGTTGACTCCAGATTCAGTCACATTGACAACCAATATCAGCCATCAGAAATTCACCCCTTGTCAACTTGACATATGTTCAAGTTGTGGGTTTGAACTCCACTCCTGACACCAATTTCTGTTCTAGTTACTTTCTATTGCTGTAATAAAAAGACTCACCACAACAGCTTGGGGAGGAAAGGGTTTATTTTATCTACATCTCCCAGGTTACAGTTTATCACTGAGGGAACTCAGGGAAGGAACCTGGAGGCAGGAGCTGAAGCACAGACCATGGAGGAACACTGCTTACTGGTTTACTGCCCTGACCTGTGCTCAGCCTGCTTTCCTGTACATCTCAGGACCATCTGGCCAGGGTGGTACCACCCTCAGTGGACTGGGCCCTCCCACATCATTCAACAATCAAGAAAATGCCCCACAGATGTGGGGCAACTAAAGCTATCCAGCACAGAGGGAAGACCTACCCTAGATATGGGCAGCACCACCCCATGTACTGGAATCCTGAACTGAATCAAAAAGAGAAAATGAGCTGAACACCAGCAGTCATCTCTCTCTGCTTCCTAACTGTGGATATGATGTGACCAGCTGCCTCCTGCTCCTGCTGCCTTCCCCACTGAGTCCAAAATTAGTACTGTCCAAATGCACATGGGCGTTGGACCATCCACGGTAGCACGGTCAACCTATCCAGCCAGAGACACGGCTTAAGAAAACTGCCTCTCCCTCCTCCAGCAGCCATCAGCTGTCAATAGCTCCTCAGTTATGGGCGGGGCCTTGTGAGACCCTCCCTCTGGGAGGTGCAGGGTTTCCGGAGCTCCCCTTTGCTCCATGCTGGGATGTTGACCAGCTCGATCTTGTACCGGCCTTATTCCGGGAACCACAGCTGCTGTGAGCTCATGATGCAGCCATCCTGTCACGTCCCGAAGACACTGTTGCACTCTGGTTCTCCCTGACCTCTGGCTCTCAGAATCTTCCTCCTCTTCATCATTCTTCCCTGAGCCTTGGATCAGGAGGTGTGATATAGATGTCTCATTTGGGGCTGAGTACTCCACGGACACTTATTCTTTCACTTTGACAAGTTGGGAGTCTCTGTATTAACTGTCATCCATAGGGGGAAGAAAGCTTCCTTCTCTGGTATGAACTAAGAGCTAGACTAGTCTGGTTTCAGCCAGGCCCGGCCGTTTGTGGCCTCCACCTTATTTTTTGAGTCAGAGTTTTACACTGAACTGGGGCTCACTGATTCAACCAGGCTAGTTGGCCAGCAAGCCTCAGAAAGCTGTCAGTCTTTGCCTTCTCAGTACTGTGATTACGAGCACATATTGCCACACTTGGCTTTTTACGTGGGTGCTGGGGATCTGAACTCTTGACTGAGCTATCTCCCCAGCCTCAGAATGCTGTTCAGATTCCTTAGCATTAAGATCAATTAAGAAGTAAATATAGTATTAAGATGCAGGAATTTGTGTTTTCCTAAGAAAGTGAAAGTTAAAGTAACCATGGGAACAGTGATCATCAAATTCTTAGTGGTTTTCTAGAAAGAAAATGTAGCCAAACACATAGAAGATGGTACAGTATTAAATGAACTAAGAAGAACGCTGTAGCTTTAAGCACGTCCAGAGAAACTTTCAATCAGGCAGTAACAGCAACTCACATGTCTGTCTGAATCAGAAATTTATCTCAATTCTCATCCTTTTTGGTGAAGGGGAAAATATACTTACTGAAAGTAAGTTCAAATAAAAGCATATTCCATAAAGTAATTGTTACTTGTTTAGGGTGAAATTCAATCTTTTTATTTTTCATCTACAAATAAAAATAGTGGTGGATGGTTGGGTGTGGAGATATCTGTAATCCCAGAACTTGGGAGGTGGAAGTAATAGACTCACCAAAAGTTTGAGGCCAGCCTGGGCTATAATAGCAAGACCCTGTCTCAGAAAAGGAAAACAGGGCACTGGGGAAAAGGCTCAGATGGAAAAGTACTTACTGTGCAAACGTGAAGGAAGACCTGTGTTTCAGGGCTGGAGAGACGGCTCAGTGGTTATGAGCACTGGCTGCTCTTGCAGAGGACCTGGGTTTGGTTCCCAGCATCCACATGGTGGCTAACGGCGATCTGTAACTCCAGTTCCAGGGGATCCAATGCCCTCTTCTGGCCTCCGTGAACATTGCATTGCACAGGTACACTTACATATGTGCAGGCAGAACACTCATACACATAAAATAAAAATCAATCAAACAAACTAGGCGTGACAGTGTGCACCTCTGATCCTAATCACAGGCAGACACAGGAGGATCCCAGGGGCTTGCTGGTCAGCCAGCCTAACCTAATTAGTAACATAAGTTAAGTGAAAGACCCTGTCTCAAAAAAAAAAAAAAAAAGTCAACTGAGGCAAGCACTGAACATCAACATTTGTTCTCTACACATCTGTAGTCCAGTGCACATGCACCCACAAACTTGTGCACATACATGAACATGTACACATATACACATGTAGGCACACAGTTTGGAAAGAAGAGTCCCTTTAGAAACCTAAGGTCGGGTCTTCCCTCTGCTTGATACATGATTGTGGCCAGTGTTTACCTACTCCACACCCTGCAACCTCGTTCTCCCCATCTATAAAGAGGGAGTAGGGCAGGCGACTTCCTCAGCATCCTGCCACTTAGCTTTCTATGTTTTAAAATTACATTTTAAGTTTTATTTATGTACTCATTTATTTGTGTGTGTCTGTGTGTGCGTGTGCCACAGCATATGTGTGAAGGTCAGAGGACAATTTGTGGGAGTTGGTTCTCTCCTTCTACCATATTTTTGGGGATTGAAGTCTTCAGGCTTGGTGGAAAGTGTCTTTACCTGTTAAGCCATCTCACAGGCCCAATTTAAAAAATTTATTTACATATTTATTTTGTGTGTATATTTGTGGGTTTATGGATGTGAATGTGTGCATTCAATGTCTGCAGAGGCCAGAAGAGGGTGTTGGATCCTCTGGAGCTAGAGTTACATGTTGTTGTGAGCTACCTGTTGTGGGTTCTGGGAACTCAGGTCCTCTGCAAGATCAGCACGTGCTCTTAACCCCTGAGCCATCTCTCCAGTCCCTCCCCAACTCTTAAAAATATTTTATTATTTTTCATTTTATGTGTATGAGTGTATTGTCTGCATGTGTATAAGTGCACCCTCTGTCATGCAGTGCCTACAGAGGTCAGAAGAAGGTGTTGGATCCCTTGGGACTGGAGTTATGGACAATAGTTAGCCACCGTGTGGGTGCTGGGAATTGAACCTGGGTCCTCTGCAAGAGCAGTCAGTGCTCTTAACGGTTGAGCCATCTCTCTAACCCCCACCCCTTTCTTGAGATAAGGTCTCACTATATAGTTCAGGCTGATCTCAAACTCATGATCCTCCTGCCCCAACTCTTTGTTTTTCTTAATCTTTATGTGTGCCTTGTATGCCTGCACCTGTGTGTGATGTGTGTGAGTGAAGGCTGTTCTGTGCCACAGCACACATGTGGAGATCAGAAGACAGCCTTGGGTGTCAGTTCCCACCTTCCACCTTGTTTGAGGCAGGGTCTCCTTGCTTTTTTTACCATGTGTCTCAGACTAGCTGGCCTATGAACTTCTAGGGACTCTTCTGGCCTTGTCTCCCATCTCTCCGTAGGAGCACTGGAATTACAGATACACATGCCTTGGCATCTAGCTTAATGTGGGTTCTGGGCGTTCAAACCCAGGTCCTTATGCTTATGCAGCAAGCGTTTTACCCACTGAGCCATCTCTCCAGCTCTGCCTCAACTTTTAAAGTGTTGTGGTCACAGGCATGTCCCACCATACCTGACTGACTCCTTTCTTGATTTTTTTGAAAAAAATTTATTATTTTTATGTGTATGAGTATATTGCCTGCATGTATGTAAGTGTGCCTATCTTGTACAATGTCTGTGAAGGTCAGAAGAGGGTGTTGGATTTCCCTGGGACTGGAGCTATGTATGGTTGTTAGCTGCCATTTAGGTGCTGGTAATCAAACCTAGGTTCTCTGTAAGAGTAGCCAGGGCTCTTAACCACTGAGGCATCTCTCCAAGCTCTGACATGTTCTTCCTTTTTTTAAAAAATATATTTTATTTATTATTTTTATATATTTTTTAATGTGAGGTTCTGAACCCTAGAACCCCCCCCCCAACACACACAATACAGATATCGAGAGAAAGGAGTTGAGTTGGGGGCCAATGCTGTTTTGGTGTTTGTTGGGGGTCAGTGGTAACATAACCACAGTTTTGAGGTAAAAGCCTTGGCTCTAAACTGTAGGCTCGGTTATATGTTACAATGTCGCAGTAAGCTAAGTAGAGATGAGTAATGGAGAGAGACACACCCCCCCCCCAACACACACAATACAGATATCGAGAGAAAGGAGTTGAGTTGGGGGCCAATGCTGTTTTGGTGTTTGTTGGGGGTCAGTGGTAACATAACCACAGTTTTGAGGTAAAAGCCTTGGCTCTAAACTGTAGGCTCGGTTATATGTTACAATGTCGCAGTAAGCTAAGTAGAGATGAGTAATGGAGAGAGACACAGAGATATTATAAAAACAGATTTATTTCATTTTTATTATGTGTATGCATGTGTATATACATGTATGCAATGTTTAGATGTGTAAGTGGGTGCAGTGCCCACAGAGGGCAGAAGAGGGTGTCAGATCCCTTAGATTTGGAGTTACAGGAGGCTGTGAACCACCTGATGTGGGTGGTCAGGGAAATGCACTCAGGTCCTCTGCAAGAGCATTACAATCTTAACTGCTAAGCTATTTCTGCAGCTGAGAGGAGAGAGAGAGAGAGAGAGAGAGAGAGAGAGAGGAGAGAGAGAAAGAGAGAGAGAATCATTGTGCACTGGGAAGAGAAATAGATAAAGGGGTTCAGTGACTCCAAGTCCATCTTTGGGGTACTGACATGCGTCTCATACAGAGGAAGAATTGGCGATGAGGACTAGAGGTCCTCACAAGGGGACCTGCATCATTGAGCAGTCCTGGTCAAGTGGTCTGTCTGGTTGACCACTGTCTCAGCTCTAGTTCTACAAGGTGGTAGAATAGGAGCCCTTGTGTTTTGAGGGGACAAGCTGGTCCTCAGAAGACGTTCACTCTGGTTCTGCTCCACGTGCATCTTCATCATCACAGATAATTGCCTTAGGGATTAGGGGGCGTCTGCTGAGGTTCTGCCGTTCCTGGCATGCAAGTTGACTGCAGGTTTTGTGACTTTTCTCTGTACTTTTATCCTTGAAGTGTGTCAAGGTAGATTAGGGAGCTAGAAGCTTCCTGAGTGATTAACAGGTATAAATAGTCAAGCTGGAGAGTGAGCCAAAGGAAAGACGAAAGGTGTAGAATGCAGGCAGAGATGCCAGGCTTTTGTCCTGCTTTTAGTCACCTTGTGGCCCAGTGAGGGATCAAGTCTTCAGCAAAGCAGCTCTAAGTACCTGTTTCCAAGGGACAGCCTGTGGCTCCTAGTATCCAACTGGCGCCTCTGGTTGCAGAAACTTAAGAACAACAAACACAACACTTGCTCCAAAGGAAGATGTGGTGGTTAATACTGATGGTCGACTTAACAGAATCTAGAATCACATAGGAGACAAACATTCAGGCACACCTAGGAGAGATATCTAGATAAAGGTTGGCCTCTGAGAAAGTCTAGGAGGGATTATCTTGATTAGGTTAATTGATGTGGGAAGATCTACCCATTGTGGGTTAGTACTTTTCTCTCAGCTGGTGTCCTGGGCTGTAGAAAAAGAAGAGTGTGAGTTGAGCAAAGCATTCATCACTCTGTGCTTTTTTTCATTTTAAAAATATTTATTTTTGGACTGGAGAGATGGCTCAGTGGCTAAGAGTACTGGCTGCTCCTGCAGAGGACCTGGGTTTGATTCCTAGCACCCACATGGTAGCTAACAGTCATCTGTAACGCCAAGGGATTTGACGCCCTCTTCTGACTTCCATGGGTATTGCATGATGTGGGTGCATCTACATGCATTCAGACAATACAATCATACACATAAAAACAATAAATTTTTTAATATTTATTTTTATGTATATGTGTGTGCATCTATGTGTGCTATGTGCACATGACTGCAGGTGCTCATAGAGGCCAAAAAGAACATCAGATTCTGGAGCTGGAGTTATAGGTGGTTGTGAGCTGCCTGATATGGGTGCTGAGAACCAAATTCCACTCCCCTGGAAGAGCTGCAAGCACTCTTAACCACTGAACCATCTCTCTAGCCCTTTAAATTTTTTAATATTATTTATTTATTTATTTATTTATTGTGTGTGTACATGTACATGCCAAAGCACATGTATGGAGGAGGTCAGAGGACAACTTTCAGGAATCCATTCTCTATTTTCACCATTTGCGTTCCAGAGATCAAACTCAGGACTTCAGGCTTGACAGTAAGTGCCTTTATCCACTGAACCATCTCCCCAACCTAGCCTTCAGGGTCTTAAACACAAATGTGACATGTTCAGGGAGTTGCAGTCCACTAAATCCAATCCCCAAGGTTCTGATGTATCTTTTGTAGAACCCTGAGACCCTCTTCATTCACCTGCTAACCCCCAATCCCTCCAGACCCCCACTAATTGCTCTTTTAGCTTCTGTAAAATGCTTGGCTCCTGCTTTAGACATGCCTAGACATACCCTGGCATGCCCTGACCCCTGCCTGCTATTCCCCACTCCCCTTCCAGGACACTATAGATTAAGCAAGCCCAAGCATAAAAACTGCCCTATAAGGTAAAAACGGAGACTCCTGGCCCTACAGGTAACAGTCAGCACATTCCACAGCCCTTAGAATAGCACCTACCAATAAGAAACTTCCAGGGCTGCATCTTATACATCCAATCGGTTTAAAATTATATTGGTGCGCACGGGCTCCTTGAACCAACCAAAATTTATCTTCGGTATCCACCCCCTCTTTGTCTAAAACCTATAAAAGGCTCTGGGCTCTCAGCACAGATCCGTTGAGTTGGTGAGGTCTGAGAGCCCGAGCATAAGCCTGAATAAACCATAAACCTTTGCTTTTGCATTTTGGTGTGTTGGGTCCTCGGTGGTCTTTTTGGGGTCCAGTGGATGGGGTACAACACTTTGAGATGAAAATATGGTGTCGAAGGCAAAGCAGCCCTGGTCCATAAGGAAGGAGGTTGATTTTTTTCATACTTAGCTGCCTTTAAGGCTTATTTTTATTTTACCTGTTTGTGTGTGTGTGTGTGTGCATGTGTGTGTGTGTGTAGGCCAGAGAACAGTTGTGGCTATCATTCCTTAGGTGCTATCCACCTTGTTTTTGGAAACAGGGTCTTTCACCAACTAGGCTATGCTAGCTGACCAGAGAGCCCCAGGGATTCTCCATTCTCTGTCAGTTAACTCCTGGGATTATCACTGGCTTTTTTTTTTTTTTTTTTTTAATGAGCTCAGGGAATGAAACTCAGGTCCTCATGCTTGCCACACAAGCACTTTACTGACTGAGCCATCTTCCCAGCTTCTAAGGCTTATCTTTATAAACTGAGGCATGACAGTCAGCCTTCTCTTTAGTTTGGTCCATTGGTCCAGAGAGATGGAGCCTGTGGCTGGGGACTTTTTAGGCCAGTGGCTGAGAAGGGCTCTCGAGCTCTCGCAGGGCCACTTTGGGGCAAGGCCATTTGTGGCCTTCCAGAATGTAATGCTTACTGACATGCCCCACAGTGACTTCTGGCTTCCCCTCAAGATTCCACTAGGGGACTTGAAGCTAGGGTCAGTTGGTGATTTCTGATCCAGTCTCTGCCTAAGGAATGAAGAAGGAACATTTCCAGCTGGGTTTTAAAGGTATTAAGGCCCAAATGGAGTTGGGCTCTCCTGCTATTTAAAAATCCTATTTGGTAAGCACTTCACAGAGCAATAGCTCTGAAAGAGAGAGATTACTTTCCCATTAGCCTAGCTTAGTGGAATGCATTGTTATTCAAAAGGCAGTCAAAAGGAATTTAAGTGTAATGTGGGTTCCAAAGTCTAGGTGAGAGGCAGTCTTCTAGAAGCCTGGGCTCACCCATGGATAGGGACCTCAGGACCCAGTAAGTATTGGCTTCCTCTCCACAGTGCATCCCAAAAAACTTTGGACAGTTGAGCACACAGGGAATTGAGTACACAGTTGTGTTAGAAGGACCACAGTACTTAGAGCCCTCTATGGGAAACTCTGCCCCTAGTCTGGTGCCAGCTCATCTCCACTTAAGTTTGCTGGACTATATACCAGGGTATATAACTCTCTGCTTTGTTTGGGACTCAGCATAAAATAACCTCTACTTCATGGCACAAAAGGCCTCATTATCCACTCCTCCTATATAAATGTACTGAGGCATGGCCTTGTCTTGAAGCAAGATCTATCCTGCAGCGGTGAGGAGTCTTTGTGGTTCAGATGCAGTGAAAGGGTCGGCGGGGGAGGTGGGGGTCATTCTTTCTCATCAGGGTCCAGGGCTCAGCCTTAATGACATAAACAACGCAGCTCTCTTTTCTTCTTCTTCCATTTTTTTGTGACTAGTCTAGCTGGCCAGCTTGCTCTGGGGATCCCGTCTCTGCCTTCAGAGGCTGGAATTACAGGCAGGCTGCCACGCCTGTCCAACGTTTATATGGGTTTCTGGGGATCCGAACTCTGGTCCTCACACTTTAACCAGCAAGCACTTTAACCACTCAGCCATATCCCCAGCCCAGGCTGAGGGCTTTTGGTCCAGTGAAGTAGTAGCATCCTTGAGGTCCCTTTGTGCTGTATTTTTATATTATCATCATCATTATTATTATTATCGTTATTATTTGTGTGTGTGTGTGTGTGTGTGTGTGTGTGTGTGTGTGTGTGCAAGCACATTCATCCACAGCATGCGTGTGGATGTCAGAGGACACATTTTCGGAATCAGTTCTCACCTTCCACCCAACTTACATGGTTTCCAGGTATCGAACTCATGTCTCAGGCTTGCACAACAAGCATTTCCCTGCTTAGCCATGTCACTTGCCTAGTATTATTATTATTTTTTAGTGCAATGTGTTTCCTCCTAAGTCCCACAGAATCCCTCACCTTTAGGGTCCTACTGGACCCATAACACCACACCAGTACATTGGTATGCCAAAAGGTGGAAAACAAATTCAACATAAATTTACAGAATTCATTAAAATATACAATATTTTAATTAATTCAGAATTTCATATATGCATACAATGTACTTTGATCATAATCACCCTCATTCCTCCCCCTAACTCCTCTCAGATCAACCCTTACTCCCCTTCCAACTTCATCTATTCATCTATCATCTATCTATCTATCTATCTATCTATCTATCTATCTATCTATCATCTATCTATCATCTATCATCTATCTATCTATCTATCTATCACCTATCTATCTATCATCTGTCATCTATCTATCATCTATCAATCATCTATCTATCTATCTATCTATCTATCTATCTATCTATCTATCTATCATCATCTATTCAAAACCTATTGATTCCAATTCGTGCTGCATATAAACTCCTGAGTGGAGCATGGTCAACTTACCAGGGGCCATATCCTTAAAGAAAACTGATCCTCCCCCTAGAAACTGTTAATTATAAACCCTCAGGGAGGGGTGGGGCCCCTTGAACCTCTCTCCTAGCATCTGTTAACTGTCTACAGATCCTCAGACAGGGGCAGGGCCTTGTGAGCCCCTCCCCCTAGCAACTGTTAACTGTAGATCATCAAGGAAGGGAGGGGTCTTGAGAGCCCCTCCCCAGGGACATTTTATTTTATTTCACTTATTTTAAAAATTTATTGAATTTTTGTGTATCTCATACAAAACATCTTAATCATCTTTATAAACTCCTTCCCCATTGGTACCTCCCATAGCCTGCACCCTCCCACTCACTAGATTTCATGCATTCTGTCATTTATGTTAAGGCTTATCAATTCAAGTTAGTATCCCCCAGGGGCATTTTAAATAACTGAAAATTCTAGACATCCAGCACTGTTGGATGTGCTGAGATAGCCCTTCTAAGATGAGGAATAAGCTGTTAATAAAAAGGACACACAGTACCTAGAGGGCTTCTTGGGAACTTTGGGTTCCTCTTCTCAGTGTGTTACTCTGGCCCCTCCTTAAGATGATCCAGAACCTCTTCATCTTGAGTAAAGGATTACAAAGGTGCTTAAGATTTAGGGCCAAAGTTCAGCTATCCACCACAAATGGCTCTTAGGGCTGGGGTGATGGCTCAGTAAGTAAAATGCTTGCCGTACAAACATAAAGGCCTGAGTTTGGATCCCCAGCACTTACATAAGAAGCCAGGAGTTGGGGCTAGAGAGACAGCTCAGTGGTTGAGAGCACTGGCTGCTCTTATAGAGGACCCTAGTTCAGTTCCCAGCATCCACATGGCAGCTAACAACTATCTGTAACCTGTTTCAGGGGATCCAATTCCCTTTTCTGACCTTTGTGGGCATTGTATGACACAGGTACGCTTACATACATGCAAGCAAAACACTCACATATAAATAAAAAAAAAATTTTTAAATGAAGCTAGGCATGGCAGTGAACACCTGTAATCACAGCCTGGGAAGGCGGAGACAGGAGGATCCCTGGGGCTCACTGGCCAGCCAGCCTAGCTGAACTGGTGAGCTCCAGGTTCAGTGAGAGTCCCTGTCCCAGGAGATAATGTGGAGAGAGATTGAGGAAGACACTCAATGTCAACTTTTGGCCTCTAAATACAGACACATAACGTGCATGTGCACCTACCTGCATGCAGTCATGAACACACAAACACATACACACATATATACCATGTTCAGTAGGAGACTGTGTCTCAGGAAGTAATGTTGATAGTGATTGGAAAAGACATCAAATGTTGACTTTTGGCCTTGACCCATACACCCACATGCGTGCACACACACACACAGACACACACACACACAGACACACACACACACAGACACACACACACACACACAAACTACCTCTTAGCTTGTGATTTGTCCTTAGAAGAAACTGAATAATTGAACATGGGTCACCAAGCTATCATGGAACCTCATAGCCCACCAAATAAATATGCTGGGCATGCCCAGGAGCATTCGAACCTCAAGGGGAAATGGAATCTAAGTGATGATTCCCAGGCAGGGCCTGCAGGCACCAACAAGTTACATTAAACAGTGGCCACATGCCCATGGTTCTTACTTCTGCTGTACAGCCTTCTCCTCCCCAGCCTGCACCTATGGCCTCATGATCAGTTGACAGGCTGAGACTTGGTTCTGTGTGATATGCAGGGACCACACAAAAGCAGATTGCTATAGTTCTAGAAGATTCTTTTTCCAAAAATTCTGTTAATTTGTATTTTGTATGTAAGAATATTTTGTCTGCATGTATACATGTGTACCACATGTGTGCAATGCGTACAGAGGCCAGAAGAGGATGGTGGATCGCTTGGAACTGGAGTTACGGACAGTTGTGAACCACTATATGGGTGCTGGGAATTGAACCCAGGTCCTCTGCAGGAGTAGCAAGTGCTCTTAATCACTGAGCCATTTCTCCAGCCCCTTCTAGAAGATTCTTAAAGCAAAACGTATTGGTGAAGGCAAATTTTCTTAGTGGATAGAAAACTGAACATCATTGGCTTTGCTTGGAAGAAGAAATGGCCTCACTCAATGGGCCATAGAGGATGGCTTGATGGGATGCTCAATGATTTGGAAGGACTATGGCTAGAAAATGTGATAATTTGCAGAAGAGGTACATGGATAGAGCTTTCTGAATGGGCAAAAATGGAAATATTTGTGTCTCATGAGGGTGCTCATCAGAGTGACCTCAGCAAAAAGAACAGGAATCAAGAGGCTGAGAAGACTCATTTTGGGCTGGAGAGATGGCTCAGTGGTTAAGAGCACTGACTGCTCTTGCAGAGGACCCAAGTTCAATTCCCAGCACCCACATAGTGGCTAACAACTATCTGTCACTCCAGTTCCAGGGGAATCCGATGCCTTCTTCTGACCTCCGTGGGCATTGCATGACATGGGTGCACTTACACATATGCAGGCAATATACTCATTCACATAAAATGAAAATAATAAATAAAATATTAAAAAAGAAGACTCATTTTGTACTCACTAGGCAGCCTGCTTCCATGGGCTTCAATGGGCTTGTGAACAAAGTGGCCCGGTTTCAGGAATGGAGGCCATGCATGAGCTTGGCGGCATCAACTTCCACTCACTAAGGCAGATGTGGCTACAGATTCTGCTGATCCAATCTCTCAGTAGCAGAGACCAACACCGAGTTCCAGGATAGCACCATTTCAGGGAACAAATTAGAGGCTGGGTAGCAGGTTGATTATATTGAATTCCTTTATCATGGAAGAATCTGCTTACAGAATGCCTTATCCATTGCCATGGTATATTAGACAGTGTGGTGTTCCTCAACACACATGAATGGATGTTGAATTTTGCCAAATACTTTCCCTTCATTAACTGAGAGGATCATGTAAATTTCCCCCTTCATTCCCTTAGTGCGGTGTATCACTGTAATTGATTCTTATAGGATGAACCATCTTCGCATTACAGGGATAAATATCACATGGTTTATTGGTCTTTTCAAAAGTATTTATTATATTGCCTGGTGTGGGAGGCAGAGGTAAGTGGATTTCTGTGAGTTCAAGGCCAGCCTGGTCTACATAGTAAGTTCCAGGCCAGCTGGGGCCACAGGGAGACCCTGTCTCAAAAAGACCAAAAAATTTATTATTTATTATTTTCGTTTTATGTGTGTTAGGGCTCAGATCCACAGCAAAGTCCCTGAGATAAGCACTCTGGTCTTTGAAGTCAAAAGCAGACCTTTTTCTGCACCGTTTGGTCAGCACAGCAGGCTTTTCCTTTGATCTCAAAAGGGGGCAGGTTTTAACAGTCCACTCTCCTGTTTCCCCCCACCTAATCTTTAAAAAAATATATCTTCCTGCCCTCTGCACCCCCGAAGCCTCCTCCTATAAAAGATCCCAGCTCACGACCTGTGGGTGGACACTTTTTTCCTCCCCCAAAGGGAACTTGTCCATGGGAAATAAAACTCTATCCCACTGAGTTTTTATCTGTGTCCTGGTGCTTTGTCCTGATCAACCTGATTCATCCATCAGCTTCTTCATCTATCAGTGTATATGAGTGTTTTGCCTGTATGAATCTAAGTGTACTGTGGGGGTTTAATCACCTGCAGAGCCAGAGGAGGGCATCAGATCCCCTTGAACTGGACTTATGGATGGTTGTTAGCTGCCACGTGTGTCCTGGGAACCAAACCAGGGTCCACCAATGCTCCTAACTGCTGAATCATCTCTCCAGCCCTGTGTCATCCTTTAAAAAATGTCTTTTGATTTATTATTTTTATGTGTATGAATGTTTTGCCTGTATGGATCTAAATGTACCATGTGGGTATAATCACCTGCAGAGACCAGAAGAGGCCATCAGATCCCTTGGAACTGGAGTTATGGATGGTTGTTAGCTATCATGTAGGTGCTGGAAACTGAGCCCAGGTCCACTACAAGAGCAGCCAGTGCTCTTAACCATTGAGCAATCTTTCTAGCCCCATGTATTAACCTTTTAAATAACATTATTAAATTCTTTTTGAATTTTTGTGATTTTTATTCAATATAATTTGATGGTATTCAGGTCTTCTCCCCTTTCTGTACCTCTCCTTACTGCCCCCCCACCCAATTATATATATATATATAATCTGTGTCTCCAAATGCCCTTCAGTGTGGGTCCATTTACTAGAGCCTGGTTAACATACCAAGAGCTCCAATTTGAAAGAGACTGTCTCACCCCCCTCCCAGCAGCCCTCAGTTGCCAAAAGTTCCTTAGGATGAGTTGGGGGTTCTTACCCTCTTCTCCATGTCTATGCTGGGAGTCTGTCTGGTTTAAGCTTATATAGGACTTGTGCATGCTGTCACCATTGCTGTGAGTTCACAGGAGTAACTGACCAGCTGTGTGGAAAACTCTGTTTCCTTGTGGTCACTGATCCCCTCTGGCTCTTATAATCTTTCTGCCTCAGATTGCATTTCATCTTCTGCAATGAGCCCTGAGCCTTGGGAGGCAGAAGTTTGATACAGGTGTCCTCTTCGAAGATAAGCACTTGACAGCCTCTTGTTCTCTGCCATTGTGGCCAGTTGTAGATTTCCGTGTTAATTACCATCTGCTGCATAAGGAAATTTCTTTGGTGGGAGTTGAGAATTCATTAACCCTGTCAAGGCTGGAGGAGAGCGCAGATATGGGATCATGTATTAGCTTTCTGATGTACTGCTAAATTCAGTTTCCTAGTCTCTCTCTCTCTCTCTCTCTCTCTCTCTCTATTTCTACATCAGCATTTATCAGGGATATTGGTCCACAATTTTTTTACAGTCTTTTTGGCTTTGGTATCAAGGAATGCTGAAATCATCAAGTAAGTTTGGAAGTGTTTCTTGGTCACTGATTTTTTTTTTTTCCTGGAAGAGCTTGAGACAGCCTGGCATTAATTATTCTTTAAATGTTGAGTAGAGTTCTCCAATAAAGCCATCTGGTCTTGGGTGTTTCTTTGCTGGGAGGTTTACAATGACTAATTTCATCTCTCTACTCCCTTTATTAGGGCTATGTCAAAATTTCCAGATTTTCTGTTTCTTGATGATTAAGATTTAGTACTTTGTTTCTAGGAATTCATCCATTTCCTCTACATTGTTGTTGGCATGTATTTCTTCACCATATTCTTATAATTTTTATTTCCATGATATCAGCTATAATGTCTAATTTGTCATCAATATTTTTAGTTGTCTGAGTTCGCTCTGTGTCTGTCTCTCTTTCTGTGACGTTCCTTAAGCATTCTTCATCATTTGAAGCTGACAAGTTCCACATTGTACTGTCTTTAAACTGGAGACCCAGGCAGTTCCAGGCACAGTGACCCCCACAGGGACAAGAAGCAGTGGATTATCATGTCCTTAATTCATTCACTTATTTTTTTTCCTTATTTTTGAGCTGTTCATATAGGTAGACAATGGAGTATAATCACATCTACCCTTCATTTCCCCCCTTCCAAATCTGGCCATGCCTCCCCCAGCATGCCCCCTCCCAACATCATGTCTCTCTTTTGATAACCTATAAGTCCAGTTAGTGCTATCCCTATATGCATGGGTGTGGGGCCATCCACTAGAGCATGGGAAACCTACCAGTGGCTACGTCCTCAAAAAAGAATGACTCTCCTTCCCCCAGAAGCTATCAACTTCATTAGCTTCTCAGTAAGGGGTAGGTCCTGGGATCATCTACCGCCATCTATGCTGGAATTTTTTGGGCTTCATCTTGTGCAGGTCTTGTGTAGGTGACCACAGCTACTGTGAGTTCATGAGTGTGATAGCAACATGATGTTCAGAAGACAGTGTTTCACAGCTCTCCTTCATTCTCCTGCTGTTACACTGTTTCTGCCTCTTCTGTGATGTTCCCTGAGCATTGATCTTGCTGAGATTAATATAGATATTCCATTTGGGGATGTGCACCCAGTCTCTTATTTTCAACACTTTGACCCATTATGCATCCCTCCACTGACTGTTGCCTACTGCTAAAAAAGAATTTCTCAGACCAAGGTTGAGAACAGACCAGGTCTATAGGTATAAGCACAAATATTTAGAAAGCAATTTGACCAACCTAACTATTTAGCAAAACAACAGCAGATTCTAAAACCCAGACATGGTGGCACATGCCTTTAGTCCCAGCAATCCGGAGGTAGAAGCAGGCGGATCTTTGTGAGTTCAAGGTCAGCTTGGTCTACATAGTGAGTTACAGGCCAACTGGGGCTACAGGGAGACTCTGTCTCAAAAAGGCCAAAAACAACAACAATAATCACAACAAAAAACAATAGCAGGTTCTACCCTAGGGCCTATAGCTCCTCAGCTGTGGGCTTTTGACCAGGAGTACAGTATCAGGTATAAAATTCTCTCCTGTGGAGAAGGCTTCAAATCAAATCAGAAAGTGGTTAGTTATCCCCACCACGGTCATACCACTATTGTACCAGTGAGTACATCTTGCCTGGCAGGTTGGTTCTAAACCTTTTACATAAAAGTTTCCCCTCTCCATTGATGACAGTTTATGTAATGTGTCTGTCCCCTATTCCTTTATCATGAAAGAAAGAGCCTACCAGGTACATTATAATGTCAGACTGTCTCTAAAAACAAGTTTGCCACTTGAGCTATCTTTATATAGCGCTTTAAAAACTAAAAAACATTTATGTGTATGAGTGTATTACCTGCACGTGTATAAGTGCACCTGTGTCATGCAGTGTCCATGGAGGTCAGAAAAGGGCATCAGATCCCTTGGAACTGGAGTTATGGAGGATGTCAGCTGCCATCTGGGTGCTGGGAACCAAACCTGGGTCCTCTGCAAGAGCAGCCAGGGCTCTTAACCACTGAGCCACCTCTCCATCTCCCCCTAGAATCTGCATTTTAATAAGTCTACAGGTGTTTCTCACATCAAAGTCTGAGAAGCTGTGATGGAGCTGGTCCTAATCTCTGAGCTGCCAGGTTGGCTGAGTGGACACCAGGTATGACATCTTAGCTGTTTCAGTGCTGGTGACCCACTCACCACTTTAAATACTTTACAAAGTGCTCATTTTGTGTTTTATCTCCGACTCAAATCCTCAATTAGTTAGTTGAGCCTCCCAGAGCTTTTGGATTAGAGGATTCTCTTCTTGAGAAAGGTTCAATATTTGCCTGATCAAATTAACCTGGCTTTTGCTTTTCATTGTAGCAGTCCTCCAATGGTTGAGCCATCATGGCTTTTCTTAATGTAGCTTCAAAATGGCCTGTAAAGGAACTGGAGAGATGGCTCAGCAGTTAGGAGCACTGACTGTTCTTGGAGAGGACCCAGGTTGAGTTCTCAGGACCCACATGGCAGCTGACAACCATCCATAACTTTGGTCCCAGTGTATCTGATGTCCTCTTCTGACCTCCACAGGCATTGCATACACATGGTGCACTTACAGTCAGGCAAAACACTCATACACATAAAAAAAAATCTAAAAAATACTGCCTTTTTCCTGAACAGCCATAAAAAGAATTGATCTTCCTGTACCTGCAATGTTTTTAATTGCTTCCAATTGGGATTCCAAGGCTGTCTTGGTAATACAATTAATTTTAATCAGGAGTCTAAGTTTGCCATTCAACTCAATTACTCTCTATTAAGTGATTCTGTGCTGTACTTCATTATCAATTGATTGTGATTACTTATTATCAAGTAAACTCAATATGTTTATAATAATTTCATTAATCAGACAATACGTGCTGTTCAAACGCTGTGGTGGTTTGATTCAGGAGTCCGTATCTGGGTACCGTGAAATACTGTGACATCAATGCAAATCAAACATGTTTATTAAACTTGTGCATGTCTGGCTTATACTGGGAATGTTAAGGGAAAACCAAAGGTAGAGGATAAATGCTGTTCTCAAGATCCTTATTTGAGGTTTAGAATGTGGCTCAGTTGGCAGAGCACTTGCCTAGCATGCATGATGTCCTGGGTTCAGTCCCTAGTCGGGCATAAAGCAGGCATGGTGGTGGCACACCTGTCAAATTAGCCTTGTGAACATAGGCGCAAGAGGATTAGGAGTTCAAGGTCATCCTCAGCAACCTAGGAAGTTCAGGTCAGCCTGGACTACATGAGACTCTGTGTCAAAAAAGAAAAATCTTTATTTATCTCTAAGATGTGTCGTGTGGCTATCTCGTGTGTGTGTGTGTGTACAAAAGTGTGGTGCAGACCAAATGCTCAGGGGTAGAGGAGGTTTTGAGAGGAAGACTTTGTGGCGGAAACAGGACTCTTATCTTTGGAAAGCTGTGACGCTCAGAGCACTTTGAGACTCACATCCACTGCCATTGGGCGTATTGAAGCTACTTGCCAGATGTGTGCATTCATGGGCCCCAAGCACCTCTGGAGTTCTGGGGTATGGGTCCTGAAATCCACCTTCTAGAGATGAGTTGTGTTAGAAGGTCACCATGGAGACACAGGATGTATGAGGCAAATAATAACATGCTAGGGAAATAAGAAGAAGAGCTCTGCTCCCATTTCTTTGTTCTCCCATCAGAGGGAGTAGCTCCTAGCAGATACCCACTAGCAAATTTCATGTCACATTGCATTGGCCAGAACTGGGGCATGTGGCATGGTTATGAAAAAGATACATTTGCTTGTAACATGAGATATTCCCAGTCACCACTCATCAGTTTCATGATTGTAGATATACTATCAGTTTCTCTAAAACTCAGTTCTCTCATCTTTAAAATGGGTCAGTGAGGTACCTCAGTGGGTAAAGCACTTGCTGTTAAGCTGACAATCTGAGTTTGATTCCTAGGACTCAGACAGCAGAAAGAGAGAACCGAGCCCTGTAAGATGTCCTCTAACCTGTACACATGCAGTGGCATGCATATGCCCACATAAATGGATACACACACACACACACACACACACACACACGAATAATTAAATGCTAAATAAATTTTAACAGGTGGCTGGAGAGATGGCTCAAAGGTCAAGAGGACTTGAGTTCCATTCCCAGCTCATAACTACCTGTAACTCCAACTCCAGGGGAGTAACTCCATCTCCTGGATTCCATGGGCACCACACTCATAAGCACATACACACACACACACACACACACACAAACACACATAATGCAGTTAAAAGTAAAATAATCTTAAAGTTAAAAAAAAAAATTTGGCCAGATATGGTAGTGCGCTGTTTTAATCCCAGCACTCAGGAGGTAGAGGGAGGTAGATCTCTGTGAGATTGAAGGCAACCTTGTCTACATAGTGAATTCCAGGTCAACCAGGGCTACAGGGAGACCCTGTCTCAATACTCCCCATCCCCCAAATTATTATTTCACAAAACTGTTGTAGAACTGAATCAGGTAGCTTGGGTGAGAGCTTGGGTACAGCAGGCCTTCCAGAATGGTAGTTTAAGGAATGGTACAATAGAGAACATTGAATACGGGGCCTACTGTGAATGTGGATGAAATAGCAGGGGCAGTTCAGACAGCTGACCAGCTTGGAGGAGCGAGGGTAACTAACCATCCCAGCTTGCCTGGGACTTTCTCAGGCAAAGTAGGCTATTGGGGACCTGAATGCTGCTGAAGGCATGTGTGACTACACACAGTGGTGCCTGTGGTCAAGGACGCCTCAACACCCATGTCAAGCTGCACAGACATGGGTGTTGAGGCAGATAAAGGAAGCAGTATCCCGAACTCCAGACTTGATAAGAAAAGAGCGCTCTAACCAGAGGTCATAAGTTCTGTTAGGCTTAGCTACTTTCCTTCTTAGCAGACAAGTTCTCTGCTTTAAAACACCCCAAGATATCTTTTTTTCAAATATAACTCAGTTTTTTGTTGATTGATTTTTTTTTTTTTTGTATTTCGTATGGGGGCACTGATAACGCAATGGATAGTAACAGGGATGCCAGAGTATATGGGCCCCAAGATTATCTTGAGGAAGTTTTCACAAGACTGCACTGAGAACGGTGAGTGTTTGATTTGTGTAAGCTAAGGTGAAGAAATATACAGTGGGACAGGAACTCAGGGCCTCTGTTCCCTCGGCAGAGAGTCCCTTGATCCTCCATTCTTGTAATTTGGTCTGAGTATAGTGTCTTCCTTTTACGCTGTGCTGTCCCTCTCTGAGAATCTTCTGAACCTCTGTCCTACTGGACACAGCAGTAGGGTGACTGGCGATACTGACGTGAGGAAGGAAGGCAGGGAGAACTACGTGCACTGTCCACCATCTTTCCTTGTGGTCTGTAAAAGTTTTCTTCACTTTTCTCTGCAGCCACACATTGTTTGATCTGATCAGAAGACTTTGTTCCTCTTGGAGATTCTGGTTATTTCTCAGCTTTGTCACAGGTAGAGTTTTACTCAAAGGCATGTGCAGTTCAGGTAGAGACTTGGTAGATGCCTTAGCTTTGTTTCCTGTTGCCGTGATAATAAACTCTGGAAGAAAAAGGCAATTTAAAGGAAAAAGGCTCATAATTCCAGGCCATATCACTGCAGGAAATCCAAGTGTCAGGAGCAGGAAACAGCTGAGCACATCATATCCACAGTTGACAGTGGAGACAGCATGAACGCATGTGTACGTTTTTGCTCAGCCAATTTTCTCTACTCTTATAGTTCATAATCCCCTGCATAGGGAATGGGGCTGTGAGTGGGCAGGCCTTCTGAATTCCATTAATATAATCAAGACAGTCCCCCAATTTTCTCTACTCTTATAGTTCATAATCCCCTGCATAGGGAATGGGGCTGCGCACAGTGGGCAGGCCTTCTGAATTCCATTAATATAATCAAGACAGTCCCTAACAGATATGCCCACAGTCAACCTCATCTGGATAATCTCTCATTAGGGACTCTCTTCCCAGACGATTCTAGATTGTGTCAAGGTGACGATGAAAACAAACCAACACAGTGGGGAAGCAGAAACTGAGATGGAGAGAAAGAATCTCAACGGTATGTTTCATTTTAGAATTCACTTCTGTCTGATGTTGGCGCTGCCCCTGCCCATCCAAAGATGTGAGTCAATAAATACCCCTTCAGGCTTAAACTTGACAGAGGTGTGTTTGGGTCACTTATAAAGAAATCTTTGATGACTACATCACTCTCTTCTTCATTTGTCTTCTTAGACTGGGAATTTTTACAGCATTCAGACACGCAATAAATGTTTGTTGAATGAATGTTGGGTGAATAAAATTGTGAACTAGGTGTGAATTTGTCTTGGACTTATGATGTTTGGATGAATACACTGACGCTCCTGGAAGAAGATCAGACTCACTGAGTTTATTCATTTTCTCCCTAGCTGATTCTGGGAGTTTTGGTTTATTTTGTTTTGTTTTGTTTTGAGACAGGGTCTCAAGTAGCCAAACCTGGCCTCAATCCCACTGTGTAGTCAAAGATGATCCTCCTACCTCCACCTCCCAATGCTGGGATTACAGGCAAGCATCATCATGCCTTATTTACATAGCTTCATAGCTTCATGTATGTTAGGCAAGTACTGTACCAACTGGGCTATAGCCCCAGCCCCGATAGGGTCTTTTTAGCTGGAGGAGGAGGAGCAGAGGAGGAAGAGAAGAAAGCTGCACCCGAGAAAAAAGAGGAATGAACAAGTTGGGTCTTTCAACTATGCATCCTTTAGGGTGGGCATAAGGCAGAGTTCTGTAGGATTTCTCAGACCAGCCCCTCCACAGGCTATATTTGTTAATATTTTTCCCTAGTGACCTCAGACATCTAACAAGTCCTGACAGACTTTTTTTTTTGTCTTTTTTTTGAGACAGGGTCTCCCTGTAGCCCCAGCTGTCCTGGAACTCGCTATGTAGACCAGGCTGGCCTTGAACTCACAGAGATCCGCCTGCCTCTGACAGACTTTTTAATGGCAGCTCAGGCAATGAATTCGGTAACAAGAATTTGACATCAAGCAGATAGCCCAGTCTCAGACTTCATTTCTAGTGACAGACTAAGAATCAGTGGAGAGAAACTTTGGGAGGGAAAAATAAAGTCAGAAGACTGTTCCTGGGATGGGCTAATCCATCTCACGACAGGCCACCTCTTCCTTCCCTGCAAGTCCTCACACCTCTTTTCCTTTGTGCTTTCATTCCCTCATCCTTTCTTCTCTAGGATAAGCTGCTATCATCGTGTAGGACTTTGTCATGCTGCAGACATTTACTACCATCTAGAGCAACTCCAAACAGCTCACTATTGCTCCAACAGCAGACTTGAGGCTAGCCTGTGTTACAGAGTTGAGATCAAGGGCAGTCTGGCAAATTAGTGAGAACTTGTCTTAGAATAAAAAGTAGAAAGAGGCTGAGGATGTAGCTCACTGGTAGAGCACTTGCCTAAAAGACCCCCAGTGAGAGCCTGGGGATGTGGCTCAGTGGTAGAGCTCCTGCCTAGAATCCCCCAGTGAGAAAAAATGGAAACTTATATCTTAGCACCTCCAAGAAGCCTTCTCTGATGATCTCTATTTCCACCTGTTTCCTGAAGAAAACACAGATCCTAAATTTGTGTTTTCAGCCCTTCGATTTTTCTTTATAGTTTAACATGTAGCTATCCAGTGTTAAACAATAGTATGTTTCAGCCTGTCTTTCTCTTTTTTTAAAGGATTATACAGTAAGGTCACCTTTCTTCTTCTTCTCCTCCTCCTCCTCCTCCTCCTCCTCCTCCTCCTTCTTCTTCTTCTTTTTCTTTCTGGTGGCCCTGAACTCCTTCTATACCAAGATGGCCTTGACCTCCTAATCCTTCTCTGACAGGTTTGCACCATTATGCCTAGCTCTTTGGGCATATCTGAATTTGACTTCTGAGACTTGGTTCTTTTACTTAGTGTTGGCTTTTTGATCCTGGCTTATATAAACCAGAGGGAAGGGTCCATTTCATTTCATTGTTTTGCAGTACATGAATATGCTTGGTTTACCTGTCCAGTGCTGACATCTGCAGTTCATCCAGCTCTTGACTCTTATGAACAAGTCTGCTAAAATCTTTCTCTTCCTCACCTTCTGATGCCCATGTGTGATAAGTCTCACCCAGGTTATATATATGAGGGGTACCACTTTTGAGTCACACATAGAAGGTACATACTGTGATAGTTTAAATTGTCAACTTGATACAACTTAGAATCACTTGAGAAGCATCTCAATAGGGCTTGTGTAGATCTGATTCACCTGTGGTCATATCTGTAGGGGATTGTCTTGACTGTTCAGTGATATGGGAATGCAGTTCATTGTGGATGGCACCATTCCTTGGATTTAGGTTCTGGATTGCATAAGAGTAGAGAAAGGGAGCTGAGCAGTAAGCATGCATGCATTCATTTCTCTCTGCTCTGGACTATGGAGATGATGTGAACAGTCCTTCAAGTTCCTACCTTGATTTTCCTACAATATGAACTGTAACCTGAACTGTAAGTCAAAGAAATCCTTTCTCCCTGAAATTACTTTCTGTCAGGCTATTTTATCACAGCAACAGAAATTAAACTAGGACATATATTCAGGGCTGTAATTTGAAACTGACAATATCCCCCACAGACTCTTGTTTTGAAGCTTGGTCCCCAGAGGGTTGGAGCTGTTTTGAAGGCTGCAAGTCTTTAGGAGGTGGTACCCAGATTATGGAAGTAGCCTAGTAGGGCCAGGCTTGGAAGGGCAGACTCACCCCTGATTTCAGCCTGCTTTCTCAGCTTCCTGGTCAGCTCCACGTGGACCAGCTGCTGCCTTTCACTCCGTAAACATAGATGGAGCTGTTCCACCATGCCTTTCCGGACAGATGAATGAAGATCCTCTGAGACTGTAAGCCAAAATAAAACTTTCTCCTTTTACATTGTTTATGTCAGATAGCTGGATATGGTGGATACACTTGTAATTTCAGCACTCAGGAGTCTAAGGCAGGATGATGTCCAGAATTTCAAGGACAGCATGGGCTAAGCAAGACAGTCTCAAAATAAATCGTCTGTATCAGGCATTTCTGTCATAGAGAAAAGAAAAGTAAATAATACATTCATCCATCTTTCTTCTGTCCTTTCCTTCTTTCTTCCTTTATGGAATTGAGAGTTGAACCTAAGTTGTCACACATGCTAGGCAAGTGCTGTACCACTGAGCTACACCCCAGCCCCTCACTGGGGGATTCTAGGCAGGTGCTCTACCACTGAGCCACACCCCAGCCCCTCACTGGGGGATTCTAGGCAGGTGCTCTACCACTGAGCCACACCCCAGCCCCTCACTGGGGGATTCTAGGCAGGTGCTCTACCACGAGCTACACTCCTCCTCTCTTTTGCCTTCTCCTTTTCTGCTTCTTCTTCCTCATCTTTCTCTTTCTCTAACAGGGTCTGTTGCCCAGGCTGACCTTGAACTTCTGATTCTTCTGCCTCCACCTTCCAAGTACTGAGATTACAGATGTATGTCACCACACCAGGTTTATACAGTGCTCAGGATCAGACCATAGCTTTCTGCATGCTGGGAAAGTGCTCCACCAACTGAACTGTACCTCTAGCTCTTATTCTTGGCTTTTCTGGGTGCTCTTGGGAAAGTCCCTTAATAGCCTGAGACCTCTGGAAAATGAGCAGCTAGGACTTGGATCTTTGCCTCCAAAGCCCTGTCTCTTTGGCCTGAGGGTTGCAGAGCAGGCATCTGACATGTGTAGGGAAAGCCCCTCCCCTCACTGCAGCCTTTCTTGGCCAAGGACTTTTTACAGCAAGGGCCCCCAAACTCTGTGCCGACCATCATGGGCACTTGCCCGGGGAGGGCTTCATTCTGCTCACCCCATTGTTGTGAATCATCTGCTAGGATGGTCTGGCTGGACTGTGTTCCTCTGCCTCTCTGAGTAGGTTGGGAACTCTGGTCACAGCTGCTTGTCACATAGTTACTTCTCCTTTCAAAGGGCATGGGTCCCCCACATCTTCCCCTGGTAGAGTTCAGCTGCCTTGTGTCAGCAAAGTGAGGAAATATGTAGGTCTCTTTTCTGTAATGAGCTTTCCACCTTAAATTTAAAATTAAGCTACCAGAGTAGGGCTGAGGGTTAGCCAAGAGCAAATCTATTGTTTGACCTCAATTTTCCATTTCCACCCCTGCTGCAGATGGGCCGCAGATATCAGCCAGCTTCCTTGAGCCAAAGATCATCTGAACTCTCTCTCCTTTCTGCCCCGCAGCAGGGTGCCTGGCATGCATGCTCAGGGTAGAAGGTGGCCCCTCTGTCTGCACCTTCTATTTCCCTGAAGAATGGAGAACAGAAACTAGTAAGGAGTTTAATTGCAAAACCAGTTCAACAGCCTAGCCTCAAATTCCTCTTGCCTTTTTCAGTTGTTAAAGATAATTAGAGCGAACCCTAAAGCAAAGTGCATGGCCTGATTCAGACCTGGGGTTCTGTGGTGTGAAGCTCTTTGGGCAGTGGTCCTGTAAGGTGTGATTCCCTCCCTCCTGGCTGAGATGCTGGGGAGAAGTGTGAGGCTGCAGGAGGGACAAGGTGGGGGGTCCATTCTCCAGATGTGGCTCACATACCAGTGTTTGCATGGAGGTATATAGGATGCCAGATACCAGGACCCTTGAAATCAGAATGGAAATGACATCATTGGAGGTAGGTTCCTCCTGGCTTCCAGGACCCCCCCTCCAAGCTCCTGGTTTCTCTTTAACTCTCACCTTGATGCTGCTCTGTGCATGAATGACTCCAAATGTTGGTGTCTTGGGGCTCAGATGGGAGGAGATCTCAGATCCCATTCTCTGTTGATGACAACCTTCCCATGAATCTGTACACCATCAATATACAGATTTGTTCCAAATATGTTCCCAGGTTGCACTTAGACCTCTGGGCTGCTTGTTATTCATTCACTACATTTTTTATATGTGTGTGTACATGTGTGTGTGTATGTGTGTATACATGTATGAACACAGAAGCCAGAGGAGGACAGGGGTCCTGTTCTATCACACTCCACCTTATTCCCTTGAGACAGGGTTTCTCACTGAACCTGGAGCTGGCAGCTAGCAAACCCCAGGGATCCTCCTGTCTCCACCTCCTACTGAGTTTCTTTCCTTTTCTCCTCTTCCTCCTCCTCTTTTCTTTCTCTTTCTTTTCCTCTTCTTTCTCCTGTTTCTCTTTCTCTCTACCCCCTCTGACAGGATCTGTAGTCCAGACTGACCTTGAACTCTAGATTCTCCTGCCTCTACCTTCAAAGTGCTGGGATTACAGGCGTGCACTACCATGCCTAGTTTATGCAGTGCTGGAGCTCAAGCCCAGGGCTTCGTGCATGCTAGGCACACACTCTACCCATTGTGCTGCAACCCCAGCCTGAAAGTCATATTCTGTGGGCTTTTTGCTTTTTGGACGAGGCAAAATCTTCCCTAGAACCTGCCTGGCTCTTTGGATAGATAAGCATAGTTACCTTTCCTTTTCACAGAGTCTCAGGTGGGAAGCCTCACTTTATGCTAAGGTCCATTGTGCTCCATTCCCATGTGATTGGCTAAGCAATCATGGCTAACAAAGGAGGAAACTCTACTGCCTTCACTTGTCTACTACAGTGGTCAGAGGAGATGCTCAACTTTACAGCTTAGGAGTTAATAGGTAACTGTGACTTCTTTCCAACACTCAATCAAATCAAGTGGCTATAGGTCTTTCCAAAGCTACCAGGGTAAATGACTGTTTCTAAGGCAGAGTCACTGTTGTCTTCATCCTTTCCAGGGCTGGCTCAGCATGGCATGACTTTCCTCAAGCTCTTTGCCTTTTAGTACTGGTCCAATGGAGAAACAGGAGCCCTAGCTGGGGTAGGCTGGGGCTGCAGCTTATGCTACCTATCAAGTGGGTAGGAATTTTAAGCAGGGAAATAGACATGGCTCTGAGGTACAGTGCCTGCCTAGAATCCCTCAGTGAGGGGCTGGGGGTGTGACTCAGTGGCAAAGCACCTGTCTAGAATCCCCCAGAGGGTTGGGGGCATAGCTCAGTGGTAGAATACCTGCTTAGAGTCCCTCAGTGAAGGACTAGGGGTATGACTCAGTGTTAGAACTCCTGCCTAGAATCCCTCAGTGAGGGACTAGGGCTGTGGCTCAGTGATAAAGTCCCTAGAATTCCCCAGTGAGGGGCTGGAAGTGTGACCCAATGGTAGAGCCCCTGCCTACCATACCTAAGAACCTGAATTTAATTCCTGGCCCTGGAACAAACAAATGAAAAAGAACAAAGCCCAAATGAATAACAAACCTTGTCCTGACTAGTGAAAGCCCAGGGGACCTGATGGAATCAAATGTACAATTTCTCTTTAGAGACTCAGCCACAGTCCAGTGATCCTGGAATCACACAGAGAAGATGCCCGCCTTCACCAGTGGAGAGAAAACAATAATGGGAAATAAGAGTAAATTGTAAGTCACAGAGAGTCAAAACAGAATTTCATTGACTTTCCAGGAACTAGAAATGAAAGTAATCTGGAAAATATTATGTAATAGGCACATCTTAATTTTCAAAATATTTAAAAATTTTATTGTGTGTGTCTGTGTGTGTATGTGTGTATACATGTACATGTGTACCACAGCATGGCTGTGGTGGTCAAAGGTCCACTTGGAGGGAATAGGTTCTCTCCTTCCAGCATATGGGCTCTGGGGATTAAACTTGAGATGTAAGGCTTGGAGACAAATACTTTACCTGCTGAGCCACCCCCTGGCGCATAGGCACATTTACAGTTGTAAAATGGGTAGAGAATAAGGAAGGTTAGAAAGCCCAATGACACTTTATATACACATATACATATATAAGCACATGAATACACATATGTACATATACAGAAGTATTGAACACACAAATTTACATATTCAATGGAATTTGTTGTGCCCAGAGAACGGACCCCCAAGAATAACCACGCAATCCAGAGGGCATGCAAGAACAGAGTCTTTATTCGGGCTTAAGCTCGGGCTCTCAGACCTCACCAACGCAATGGATCTGTGCTGAGAGCCCCGATTGCAGGGGGAGGAAGACTTTTATAGGTTTTAGACCGAGGTTTATAGGTTTTGGTCCGAGGAGCCGAGCGCGCCAGCACACTTTTGAATTGATTGGTTACAAGCGATGTAGTCCTGGGGGTTTCTCATTGGTGGGTGCTACCCTCAGAGCTATGGAATGTGCTGACTGTTATCTGTGAGGCCAGAAGTCTCTGTTCTTACCTTATAAGGCTGCTATATGCCTGGGCCTGCTTGATCTATAGCCTCCTGGGGTGGGGGTAGTAGGTGGAGATTACGACAAGCCTGGACAGGTCCAGGCTTGCCTCAAGCAACTAGTCAAAATGGGGTCAGTACAGTTTGTTCTCTCAGCCTAGCAATCAAGCGGTTTGCAGATGTGAGAAAGAGCCATTATTCCTAAAGAGGGGCAGGGGTCTCAGGAGTCCAGGGCAGGGGGCCACGGAGGAGGGTTTCACAACTTCTAGGGAAAGTGTTGCCTGGGCTTGACCTTCAGTCTTACCCCCTCATATGTGAAATGGTATGTTCCTATCTGCGAGATCTAAATGTGCCAGAGTGAGGCTGTGTTGAAATGAAACCATGACAAACACCTGACTGAAACAACTTACAGGAGGAAAGGTTCCTTTTGGCTTGCTGTTGTAGAAGCGCTCAGTCTGTCACGGTGGGAAGGTACCGCAATGTTCACGATGCCGGGAGCTTCTTCCCATTACGGCAGTCCAGCAAACAGATCAGCAGGAAGGCCCACCTCGAGTGAGCAACTCCCACCAGCTAGGCTGCACAGCCTCTTAGAGGCTCCACAGCCTTGAACACTTGATCTCCAGTAGGTGGCGATGTTTGGGGAGGTCGTGAAACCTTTAGGAGGTTCGATGCTGCTGGAGGAACATTGAAGTATTTACTGGGACGAGGGGGGAGGCTTTGACGTTTCTATAGCCTGGCCTCACTTCCTGTTCTCTGTCTCTGCTTCCTGTGTGTGGAGAAATGTGATCGGCCTGCTTCCTGCCCCTGCTGCTAAGCTTAGCCTTCCTCTCCATGATGGATTCTCCTTCTGGAACTGTTAGCCCAAATAAATCCTTTCTCCCCCGAGTGGTTTTTGGTTAGGATATTTTATCATAACTTCAGGAAAGTAACTGGTACTCACCTCATCAGGAGAGCGGCCTGTTTGGTGTCCTGGAGGAAGCCCAGATCCTGGAGGCACTGCTAGCAGCTCACAGATGCCTGGAGCAGCCTCCATCTCTCTGATTCCTCCTGAATTCCAAATTGCTGAACTGCTTTCCCAGCAAAGGTCTGAGACAGCAGCTTTCAAAATGATCATCCCCCCAACCCCTTATTTTACCCAGAATGCACTCAGTGTGCGTGTCTATCAATATTTCAGACCTTGCTGCTCAGTTATTAATAGAGTGAAATGAAAGAGAATTCTTGAGCTTCTCCCCGTCGCTGTGCATTGAAGACCAGAGTCCGTATTTGAGAGGCTGGGGTGTGCCTATGTGGATTTGGAATGAAGAGGAGCTGTGGGTAGATTTGCTCTTTCCGGCCCTTATTGTGGGAAAGAAGACACTGGGCTCTTGCTCTGATGGGCTTGAGAGGGACAGGAGTGATGGCTCTATTGATAAAGTGGTTACTGTCTATATAAATATGAGGGCCCGAGTTCAATCCCCAGAACCTATGTAAAAAAGAAAAAAGCTGAGTGTGGTGGTGCGTGCCTGTAACACCAGTACTGGGGAGGTGGATGCAGGATCCCTGGAGCTCCCTGACCAGCCAGCTTAGCCTAATCAGTGAGCTCCCGGTTCCCAAAAACGTGATGGACAGTGACTGAACAAAGATTCCTAAGACTGATGTCTGGATTCAACACACATGCATGCAAACACCTGCAGGTACATGTACATCCACACACATATGTATCTTCATATTCACGTAGATACCTGCATACATGTGTAACTTCATACATACAGGCGCATATATACATGCTTTACCTTCACACACAGGGGCAAGTACACATCCACACACATGTATTTTCACACACATAGGTGCTTGTACACACATTTTATCTTTACATGTACACAGGTGAAAATACATACCTATACACATGTGTGCATCAGAGACATACACATACACGGAGCCCCAAAGGGGCCTTCTTTCCCCTGTCCCCCAGGGTGAGGTTTGAGTGATGGTTTTCTGTCCCCAGTAGTTACATGGGACAGACTCTAGGCTCACACCTATAGAATGATCATCTCTAAAGCAAGCTCAGGGACCCCACCCTGAAGCCCCCCACTTGGCGTGACCACTAGGGACTCTCTCTGTCAGGCTCTCTCACTGTGCTCACCACCTGATGCTCTGGGAGCTAGCTAGCTGCCACACGGGTGTCCGGCTCCTTCCCTTCTCAGCACTAGAAAAGTACCATTTCACAAGGTCCTGGGGTGACAGGTCCTCCATCATTAACACCGCCTCCAGATTCACAGCAGCTAGGAGGAACTAGATTTTTCCAGGAGAGGACTCAGCAGTGATGGTGTCTCTCATGGTTCCATTCCATTTAGAACACAGCACATCCCAGAAAGCCCAGACCCCACGCTGGAGAAACCAATTACACTGCACAGTGTTTTTAGTGCTGTGCGTCTTGGAGTGAAGGAAATAGGTGAGATATTGTTGTCACAGTAGCTAGTCGCAAATGATCTCTTAAAATAGTACCCATGCTCTGTAAGAAGGAGCTTGAGACTGCAAGATGGCAGGGAAGGTGAATGTTCACTAGGCTGGTGCATAGCTTCCCGTGGGCCCAGCTACAGCTGCTTGGCAAGGCATGGGGTGGGACCCCATTCCATATCTCCAGTTCTAGGCCACAATTCCAAGAATTTAGAGACAGATTCTTGCTCCCATCTCTTCCATTCATTAATACAGTCTTGTTGAGCTGGGCTTGGTGGCACACATCTGTAATCACAGAACTGGGGAGACTGAGGCAGGAGGATCACAAGTTGAATCTACCTCAGATACATAGAGCGATCCTGCCTCACAAACAGAACAAATATGTAAATAACATATAGGTGTGGTGGTGCCGCACACTTGTAATCCCAATGACTCCGGAGTATAAAAGTGCATGCAAGCATGAGGACCTGAGTTTGAATTTCTAGGCCCAATATAAAAAGCCAGGTATGGCTGTGCTGTGCCTATAACCCCAGTACTGTGGGGGATGGAGGGAGGAGGATGGCTGAGGCTGCCCCACTGGCCTACCTCCAGTTTCAGTGATAAACCCTGTCTCAAGGTAATAAGGTGGAGCGTGATAGAGCAGGACACTGGATGTCTTCCTCTGGTCTTTGCTAATACGTGGCTACACTCACCAGCATATACCACATATACATACAAAGTAAGAGGCTAGGCGCGTATCTTAGTGGTAGAGACTTTGCCTAGTTGGCATGAGGCCCTACATTCAATTTCCAGTACTTCCCCCCACCCCACCCCATGCATACGTGTGCACATACAAAAACCTTGGCTGGCCACCTAGACACTGGGGACACAGCCATGAATAGACCTGAGCTCAGAGCTCATGTTCTAATGATGATGAGGAATCGTTAACACAGTACAAAGAATTTCAGTGACTGGAGATATAAAGTTAAATCTAGGCTTAGCTTGAGACCCCAGCCCATTGGATGATGCCACATCATCCCATGAGCTGGGGTCCAGGACTGAATAAAAAAGAAAGCGAGGGACTGGAGAGATGGCTCAGTGGTTAACAGCACTGGCTGCTATTGTAGAGGACCTGGATTGGATTCCCAGCACCCACATGGTGGCTAACAACTGTCTGTAACTCCAGTTCTGGGGGATCGAGCTGAGCCTCCAGCTTTACCTCTTTCTACTTTCTGACTGTGAATGCAATGTGAGCAGCTGCCTCACACTCTGGAAGGCATGATGAGCCCTCACTTTCCTAACTTGATTTTATTAGATATTTTGTCACAGGGGTGAGAAAAGTAACAATTACAGGGGACATCAGGGTGAAGGAGTAAGGCTCGGCACCATCCAAGAGAGCAAGACAACACTTGAATGTCTGAGTCCAAGGTCTTACCAGGAGAGGCAAGGACAGAGGATAAATGTGTGGGACAGAGGCAAAGGGTTCTGGGGAAAGCTGGCTTGCATGTAGTGTCAGAGTACAGCCTCTGAATAGCGTGAGGGGCTAAGATGAAAAAAAAAAAAAAACTGCTGGAAAAAAACAAAATATCATTAAAGAAGAATTTCACTTTCATGCATGTTTTGCCCAGATTCAGCCTGGATTGCTTTTGCAGCATGATTTGCTATGCCCCTGTTGCTGCTGGTGGAGCCCCTTTGCTGTGAACGAGCGTCAAGTTCAGACCCTGGGTCAGAAGCCTCTGCTCCTAGGATCCCACTGAGGCCCTGACGGGGGCCTGAGAGTCCTGCTGCCCTCTCTAGCCTCCCGCCCTGTTCCTTCTTCTCCTCCTTCCTTTTGGCTCTGCAGCTCCTTTTCAGGGCCAGAGCCCATGACATTTTGACAAATGAGTGGCCCTGCAAAGAAAATCACTATTCCAACCCGACAGCCACAGGCTTCCCCAGGAGGGCTGAACACGTTTCCACAAGTTTGCCCATGAGCAGGTACAAAGCCAGTTACAGATTCCACCAGGATAAACAGCATTTTATTTTCTTATAATGGAATTTAATTTCTTTTCTTTCTTTCTTTTTAAGTTTTGAGACAGGGTCTTACTATGTATCCCAGGTTGACCTTGAACTCTATAAAACAGACTTAATTTTTTTATTTATTTTACGTTTATGAGTGTTTTGCCTGCAAATATGTGTGTACCAGGTGCATGCAGTGCCTACAGAAGCCAAAAGGGGGCATCAGATCCCCTGGAACTGGAGTTACAGATGGTTGTGAGCCTCCATGTGGATGCTGGGAACTGAATCTGGGTTCTCTTCAAGAGCAGCAAGCACTCTTAACCATGGAGTCATCTCTCCAGCCCTCTGACCTTAAGCTATCGATCCTCTGCCTCAACCTCACCGGTGCTGGGAGAATGGGCATGTGCCACCACACCTGGCTAAATATTTAATTCCTTCATGAAGCTTGCATTTTACCAAGAGGCAGAAAACTTCATTTATGTCAAACTAGAGTTTCTGGTTTCCTTGGGCTTCCTAGGGTGTAAAGGTAAGAGGTGACAATTGACTGGGCGTCCCAGGTCCTGAGATCGTCTGTTCAGTTGTGTCTGGAAATGTCCCTAAGTACTTCAGATCTTCGGGCCTCCTCCATGAGCACCCCCGCATCTTTATTTGGCTATGTACAATAGTCCACTGGCCTGGCAGTTCAGCGCTATCTTTGACCATGTGGATGACTTTTGCTGCACCCCACTTCCTGGGCCCTGGAACCTCTGTTTCTCATTCCTCTTGGTACATGGATTCAGCTCTGTCAACTGAAGCTCTCCAAAGAGGCCATGGTTGTATTTATCAAGGTTGGGGAGATGCTTAGGCTGGTAAAGTGCGTGCTGTGCAAGCATGAGGACCTGGGTTCAGTCTCTAAAATCCATGCTAAAAAACAAGAAAGCTGGGTATGGTGGTGCAAGCATATAATCCCAGCACTGGGGAGGTGGAGAGGCAGGTGGATCCCTGGGGTTCACTGGCCAGCCAGCCCAACCTAGAGCTCCAGGCTAGTGAGAGACCTGACTCAAAAACCAAAGTGGGGAAACAACACCTGAGGTTGTCTTCTGGCCTGTCCACATGTGTGCATACACACACACACACACACACACACACACACACACAGATACACATTCGCAAATATACACACAGAGACACACATGTGTAAACATATACAAGCACACACACCGACACACATGCAGACACAGAACACACAGATACACATGTGTAAATGTATACACATACAGGCACATACATACACAAACACAGAACACACACAGGCACACACGGACACACATGCAGACACAGAACACACAGAGACACACAGCCATACACAGGCACACATACAGATACATACAGAGACATACACATGAGTTAATGTACACATACAGACACATAGACATACATACATAGACACATAGACACACCCACAGACATTCACAGATGGACACATACATAGACACACATGCACAGAGACACTCACACATGGACACACACACACACGCACACATACACACAGAGCTTCCAGACTGTTTGAGTTTTGCTGATTGGACCCCTGTGACTTGCAAAGAGGTGATATATTATAAATTAAAAAAATCAAGTGTGCTAAGACACACCTGTGATCCCAGCACTCAGGAGGTGGAGGAAGGAGGATTAGGAGTTCAAGACCAGCTTAGGCTACATGAGACACTCTCCCTAAAACAAAAGTAAATAGAAAATAAAGGTTGAATCATAGTTTCATTCCTTAAAAAAAATCTTATTTTACATATACTTATGTGTGTATGTGTGTATTCACATGCTATGGTGCACATGTGGAGGTCAGAGGACAACTCTGGAGAGTCAGTTATTTCCTTCCACCAGTTGGGTCCCAGGGATCAAACTCAGGTCACCAGGCCTGGTAGCAAGCACCTTTACCTGCTGAGCCATCTTGCTGGCCCTTTGATTACATTTGCCAGCCACTTATTATCAGCCTCCCGCATTTTGTGACTGCTGGGCTGGACCTCTGGTCTCCATTAACCCTAAGGCTGGGCAAGAGACAAAATCTGAACCCCTGGGAAATTTTCCTGCTTTGTTGAAGGTAATGCTTCAATCTTGTGGAGGATTTCCCAGTCTCTTTGTAGTCTGACCTACTTTTATCTCCTCTCTTCTTCCTCTTCCACCTCTCCCCTTCCTTTTCTGCCTCTCTTCTCCTCTCATTTAAAGGAAATAGTTACATAGCATGGCTCTTTCCCCTATCGACCCTGTCTGTCTCTGTCCTTTCCTGTCCTGGCTGTTGAGACCCTAGGAGCCTAACTGCAGCCAATGGGTGAGAGGGATGAGATGGAGGTTTATCCTTCAAGCAAATGTTTAATGTTGGTAGAGAACTTGCCTTGATGTCAAAGTGTTTGCCTTTGTGTGTGTGTGTGTGTGTGTGTGTATACACATGTACAAGTCTATCTATCTATCTATCTATCTATCTATCATCTATCTATCATCTATCATCTATCATCTAGCTATCATCTATATCTATCTATCTATCTATCTATCTATCTATCTATCTATCTATCTATCTATCAATCATCTGTCATCTATCATCTATCTATCTATCAATCATCTGTCTGCCTGTTTGTCTGTCTGTCTGCCTATCTATAGAGAGAGGCCAGAGGTCAACATCAGGAGTTTCCTCTATTGCCCTCTACCTTGCTTTTTTTAGGCACAGCCTCTCACTTTTACCAGGAGCTTGATAGTTTGGCTAGGCCAGCTGGCCAGGAGCTCCTGGGATCTTCCCAGTGCCACCACACCAGCAGAAGTATCACAAAACCTGCTGTATTAGCTGCTTTTCTGTTGCTGTGCTAAAACACCATGACCCCAAGTGACTTAGGAATAAAGAGTTTATTTTAGCTTACAATTGCAGAGGGACAGGAGTCTGTCATGATGGGGAGGTGTGGCAGCAGGAGCAGGAAGCTGAGAGGTCACAAAGCAGCTAGAGCATATTGGAAGCCGGGTAAAGCTATGAACTCTTGAAGCCCACCTCCAGTGACTCACTTCCTCTAGGAAAGCTGTACCTCCTAAAGGTTCTATGTCCTCCCCAAATGTTGCCACCAACTGGGGACCAAGTTTCAAATACCTGAGCCCATGGGGAACATTTCTCATTCAAACCACCACACCTGGCTTTTTTACGAGGGTTCTGGGGATCCAACTCAGATCCCTCATGCTTGGATGACAAACACTTTACTGACTGAGCCATCTACCCAGCACTACGTTTGCTTTTTCTATACAAGTTGGGCTTTGTTAAGGCAGAAAATCTACCTTCATTTGACACTAACATAAGACTGACTGCTTAGAATAAGACTAATTCATTGCATTGTGTTATCAGTTACTTTTTATTACTATTGTGACAAAGCATTGACAAAACAATTTAAGGAGGGAAGGAAGGGTTTATGCTGGATCATGGTTCAAGAAGTGATACAGTGCATCATGGTGCCGCAGGAGCGTGAGGCAGCTGGTCACATTGTGTCTGTTCTCAGGAAGCAGAGAGAGGCTTGGAAGTGGGAAGGGGCTTTAAAATCTCAAAGCTTGCCCTCAGTGACTCGCTTCCTCCAGTGAATCTCCTCCTTAAGATTCCATTACCTCCCCAAACAGCACCACCTCCTGGGGGCTAAGTGTTCAAACACATGAATCCATTGAGGACATTTCACATTGAACCCACAATGCTTCAGTTTGAAGTGTAATTGAGATGATTCCTGTGTGTCCAGAGCCTGGGTTCAATGATGCCTCTATACCCAATTTCTAGGTGAAAATGAGTCTGAAAAGAGGAATTTTTTCCCCTCCCACAACTGTTGTTTTTTATGCTGACTGTATTTTGTACTCACAAAAACACCAGAATGGTAACAACATTAGTCCAGCATAATAATTCATCATTGTACAAAGTCTTATAAGCCACAGTGTGCTTTATTACCTACATCCCCATTTGGGAGTCATAAACACCCTGACAGCCAGGCAGGATACATATTCGTTATCCCCGTGAGCTGGAACTCCCTTCTCTCTTTCAGCAGACACTCAGTTTCTCGGTATTTGAGTTCCATGAATAATACTTCCCTAGCTTTGCAGGCCGTGGAAACAGTCAGCAAGACTCACTCTTTGGACAACTGGAGAAATGGATTTAGTCCCTAGTGTCCTGCACTGGCATAAATCCTTCTTCAACAATTCCTTGCCCAGGTCAAGGAGAGGTTTTTCCAGCACACCAGAGTAATGGTCAATTTTACTGTGCATCAGAATTACCTGGGAGCTTTGAAAAAAATATACATGCCCAATATAACCCTGGAGATTTACTTCTGATTGGCTTATGTTATTTATTCTGTGTGTCTTTGTGTCTGTCTGTGTGTCTGTGTGCCTGTGCGTCTGTGAGTGCAGGCTTATGCATGCCATGGTACTCTTCTGGAGGTCAGACAATACCTTTTTGAATTTACTTCCTCCCACTTTGTTGAGACAGGGTTCCCCTTGTTATTTCTGCCTTGCTACATACTCCAGGACAGCTGGCCCATGAGCATTGGGGTGACTCTCCTGTCTCTGCCTTCCATCTCACTGGGGGACTCTGGGTAGGTGTTCTACCACTGAGCCACACCTCAGCCCCTCAATGGGAGATTCTAGGCAGGTGCCTGGATCTCAGGGATTACAGATGTGTATCACCAATCTGACTTTTTTATTTGGGTTATGAGGATTCAACTAGAGTCATCAGGTTTGTGTGATGAGTTCTTTTAGCTGCTGAGCTATCTTGATGGCCCTGCTGATGTTTTTTAAACCCTGTAGGTGATACTCATGTATGGATAGTGTGATGGTTAATCTTGTCAACTTGATGAGAATTTGTAATCAACTATGAGATGCATCTCTGCACTGTGAGGGCATTTCCAGGAAGGATCAACTAAAAGGAGAAGATCTCAGTGAGAGTATTGGCTAGAGTCTCCCAGTGAGATGTTACAGTGGGGCTCAGCATTAGAGCTCCTGCTTAGAATCCCCTAGTGAGGGACTTTGGGTGTGCCTCAGTGATAATACACTTGATTAGACCCTCCCAGTAAAGGGCTGAGGGTGTGGTTCAGTGATAGAGCACCTGGAATCCCCCAGTAAGCGGGTGGGGACATGGCTCAGTGATAGAGCACTTACCTAAAATGCCCCAGTGAGGGGATGGAGACATGGCTCAGTGATAGAATCTTGGTTCCATTCCCAGTACCACAAAAAAGCCCATTGTCTCAAGTAATTTGAGAGGCTAGAGAGATGGCTCAGTGGTTAAGAGCACTGGCTGCTCTTACAGAAGACTCAGGTTCGAATCCCAGTACCTGCTTGTTGGCTAATAACTATCCATAACTCCAGTTCTGGGGAACCTGATGCCGACCTCTGAGGGCATTGCACAACGCAGGTGCACTTACATACATGCATGCAAAACATTCATACACATAAAATAAAAAACAATAAATAAAATATGTTTTTAATTTAAAAAACCAGCAAATTAACAGCTTTTTGTGAATGAAATCTATTTAAACTCTACTAATTAATTATTCATACAGTTTCCATTTAGAGAATGATAATGTGTTGTTATTTTTTTCTAGACTCCAAGTTAGATTTTTTTTCCTCTTTTGGTCCAGTGGGAGGTAGATATTAACGATCTTCTTAAGAGGAGGTTAATAATTTAGCCTGATGCCGCATGAACATGTCCATACAAATGCATAGCTGTCAATATTTTATAAGGTTTACAGAAGGAAATGACACATAGCATCCTCTTTTGCATCATGTCCTCTGGAGAAGGCAAAGGCTCTTTCGCCAATCAAGAAAGCCACCAGGGTTGGAGAGATGGCTCAAAGGTTAAGAGCACTGGCTGCTGTTGCAGAGGCCCTGGGTTCAGTTACCAGCATCCATATGGTATTTAAAAACCATCCAGCACTCCATTTCTAGAGAATCTGACGCCCTCTCTGGTCTCTGCATGACACAAGTGCACTTACATACATGTAGGCAATACGCTCATACATATAAAATAAAACTAAGTAAATCCAAAAAAAAAAAAAAACAGAAAAAGAAAACTGCTGGAGTTCTTTGCAAACTGTATCAAAGCATAATACTCAATATAGATAGCTCCATGTTTTTCTCTATTGAGTTTCTCATATTCAATAGGCTTGAGCACATTTGTATATATCACTGGATTTATAAAATGTGTCCTGATGTTGGCTATAGACTTAAACATAAAATATGCTTTTACATCTCCAATGCCTGTAAAAACCAAATTCATCAAAAACTTACTGGTTCAAAATTGACTTAGAACGTGTGACTAACCTCTGATTTTTCTGTAGCCGGAACAGCAGTGCTAAGAAAGAATGAATCTGAGGTCCTGGCCTGGGGAGACTTCCTGGAAGGAGGCTGAAGACAATGAATTTGATCAGAGAGCGTGGAATTTGCAACCATTTCCAGGGAGAGTTTGAAGCTGAGTGCATTGCCTAGGGCCAGGCGCGAGGGCTCATACTCAAGATCCCAGCACCCGAGAGGATCAGGAGTTCAAGGTCATCCTTCCCTACATAGCAAGTTTTACTCCATAGTGAGTTGAAGGCTAAGACCCTGCCTCAAGCAAAATAACGAGACCAAGATGTTAAGTGACTGTGCTTCTGGAGTGAAACATTTCCCTCCTGAGTCAGCAGAGACGCTCCAGTGACTCAGGATGCTGAGGAAACTTAGGAAGCTCAGGAAACATACAAGATCCACAAGGCCCCTCCTCAACGTTATATAAGCAATGAACCATTGCTGGGGAGGAGACTCATCCACAGAGCTGCCTCCTGGTTGTACAGGGAGTTTAGAGATGTATCTTTTGTGCATTGTCACCCTTTCTGGGGTAGGATTTTTGGTGATAGAACTGCCTTAGAATCATCCATTCCCCTGTAAGTAAACCCTCACCTTTGTCCTGAATCTAACCCCTCACTGGCTCCCAAGCTAGACTTGGGTGGAATCCTTTGGTTACTCTCCCAGTACCTTACCTTGGGTGGATAGACTTTATCCATAGGAAGTCACAGAAGTTAGATTTGGGCCAATAAACAAAAGATTGTCAAAGAAAAAGCAATTGAGAAGTAGATAAGGAATGAAGAAAAGAAAAGTGTATAAGAAATTGTTGAAGAAAAATCAGAGAAACACGCAGAAGGAGAAGAGAAGGGAGGCTCCGAGGGAAGTCCAGAGAAGACAATCCTGGGATAGGTAGAGGTGACACAACAGGAAGATGAAGTGGTGAAAAGCATTGTTCAAAGAGTATGGGGAATACTGGGGAAGGTGCTGAGCTTCCGTGATGATCAGTGGTGTCAAATGCCTCATAGAGATGGAGATACAAGGTACAGACACCAGTCAATAATACAGAGAGACATGAAGGGACTCAGCTTGGAATGGGAATCTGTGTTCTCTGTGATATGGGCCACTGACCAGAAACGTTTTTTTTTGTTGTTGTTAAAAGAAGTTTTTGTAAACTACATTAATTTGTGTGTGTGTGTGTGTGTGTGTGTGTGTGCGCGCACACATGTGCGTGCGTGCGCGCACACACACACCTACCTAGAATACCGAGTGAGGTGCTGGCATGAAACTCAGTGGCAGAACACTTGCCTAGAATTCCCCCAGAGAGAGCCTGGGGGCATGGTTCAGTGGTAGAACACCTACCTAGAATCCCCCAGTGAGGGGCTGAGGGTGTGGCTCGGTGGTAGAGCACCTGCCTAGAATCCCCCAGTGAGGGGCCTGGGTGTGGCTCGGTGGTAGAACACCTGCCTAGAATCCTCCAGTGAGGGGCTGGGGTGTGGCTCAGTGCTAGAGCACCTACCTAGAATCCCCCAGTGAGGGCCTGGGGACATGGTTCAGTGGTAGGACTCCTGTCTAGAGTCTCCCGGTGAGGGGGCAGTATTTGGTTCATGGGTAGAGCTCCTTCTACCATGTGGATCCTGGAGTTTGAACTCATATTGACCAGGGACATTCTGTCTCAGGACATGGAAAACTCCAACAGTTGTTTTCCTGATAAAACTGGGGGATATGAAGCTGTCTCATCGCCCTCTAGGCCTCATGACAACTAAAAGCCCATTTCATCATTTTACCTCCCACATATCCACCGTAACATCATGAAATGGAGCAGGAAATGGAATGGTGCATTAATGGAAAACCCTTTGATGTTTGTGGGTACCATTCAGATTGGCCTTACTTTTTCACCTAAGTAACGTATACACAAACCAATCAAATTCATTTCCTCATTTAAATCACATAACACCCTCTAGATACATCCTATTCCTCAGCAAGGCATTTTAGGTCCCCTCTCAACTGCTGAGCACTTTCTCTTCCACTTAATAAAATTCTTCTTTGTGCTGGCGAAATGGCTCAGTGATTAACAGTGTTTGCCCGCTTTTACACAGGAACTGAGTTTAGTTCCCAGCACCCATGTCAAGTGAATCACAACCACTTGAGAGTTCAGCTGAAGGGGATCCAGTGCCCTCTCTGTCTCAGGACATGGAAAACTCCAACAGTTGTTTTCCTGATAAAACTGGGGGATATGAAGCTGTCTCATCGCCCTCTAGGCCTTATGACAACTAAAAGCCCATTTCATCATTTTACCTCCCACATATCCACCGTAACATCATGAAATGGAGCAGGAAATGGAATGGTGCATTAATGGAAAACCCTTTGATGTTTGTGGGTACCATTCAGATTGGCCTTACTTTTTCACCTAAGTAACGTATACACAAACCAATCAAATTCATTTCCTCATTTAAATCACATAACACCCTCTAGATACATCCTATTCCTCAGCAAGGCATTTAGGTCCCCTCTCAACTGCTGAGCACTTTCTCTTCCACTTAATAAAATTCTTCTTTGTGCTGGCGAAATGGCTCAGTGATTAACAGTGTTTGCCCGCTTTTACACAGGAACTGAGTTTAGTTCCCAGCACCCATGTCAAGTGAATCACAACCACTTGAGAGTTCAGCTGAAGGGGATCCAGTGCCCTCTTCTGGCCTCAAAGGGCACCTGCATGTGTGTGCACATACCCACACACAGACACTCACATACAAACAATAAAATAAATATTTTTTAAAAAATGTAGCAGAGTGTGGTGACATGTACTTGTGATCGCAGTGTTGAGCAGAGATAGACAGGGAGATCTCTGGGGCTCGCAAGCTAGTCAACCTAGCCTACTTGGTGAGCCTCAGGTCCCAGTGAGAGAGGCTGTCTCAAATAAAGTGGGTGGCACCTGAAGAAGGATAGCCGGTGTTGTCTTTCCACAGGCATGTGTATATACATACACACACACAGACACACACAACACACACACACACTACACATACATGTACTGCTCCCACATGAGCACACATATAAACAAACAATAAAATAAATCTTTTCTTTTTAAAAGCAGCAGTGTATGCTTGTAGTCCCAGTGCTGGGGAGGAGGAGACAGGCAGATCCCTGGGACTCACTGTCCAGCTGGCCTTGAGTACTCAGCAAGCTCCAGGTCCCAGTGAGAGACTCTCTCTCAAAAAGGTGAATGGTACTTGAGCAATGATACTTGAAGTTATCCTCTGACTTCTGCCACTTATGCACATATACATATATGTACATTACACCCATCCCCACATGAACATACACACACACACACAAACACACACACACACACACACACACACACACAAAACCTGAAGCATGACAAGAGAATTCCATGGACAGAGGGCTGATGTTCTACGTCGGTGAAGTCACTGTCACAGAAATCAGAGATTATTTATTGGCCGTAGGTATCAAACCAGGTCACAAACCTGACCTTGACCGCTGGTCCTGAATTTCTGACCCTCACTCAGGGTCTGATTGGGATGCTAAGGCTGTTTGCCTTGGCTGTCTTTGGTCCTGATGAGAGGGAAGTGGTCCCACAGCATTAGCCCCACTCAGGATGCAGAAGGTGCCTCACCCCATCCAGTTACGGCATTGATTGTTCTTCTCAGCCTCACACTTGCCAATAGCCCGGACCACACTCAGCAGGCTGCTAATGTCTGGTGTTTTTCTTGCATGGTTTTTGAAGCTTCAGGAACAGCATTCTGGCAGTTCCAGGGCTGAATCAATGAGGACTTCCCACAGAATACTGAATGTGCTGGAAGAGAGACAGAGGGTCAAAGGAGAGAAAACAATTTCTTGTGGCTAAGCAAAGGCCCCCAGCTGGGAGCATTAAGGACTTCTTTTCTTCCCCTGGAAAGATGCTGTGAAATAATGGATAGCTGACCCTGGAGAAGCTTTTTAAAAAAGATATATTTATTTTTATTTTATGTGTATGGATGCTTTGCCTGCATATATATGTATCACATGCATGCAATGCCCATAAAGTCCAGAAGGGGGTGTTGGAGCCCCTGGAACTGGAGTTACAGACAGTTGTGAGCCACCACATAGGTGCTGGAACTGAACCCAGGTCCTCTTCAAGAGCAGTAGGTGCTCTTAACCACTGAGCCATCTCTCTTGCCACAGAGAAGCGTCTATATCTTCTGTGCCTTATGAGGTCAGATATGTATGTGCTCTGTCTGGCTGTGTGGTCAAGGATGACTAAAGATGGACCTGAAGCCTGGGGAGTTAGCTCAGTTGGTAGAATGTTGTCCTTGCATGCCTGACCCCCGAGGTTTTGATCCCCAGCACTGGAGGGGAGGGAGGAAGATGGAACAAATCTGATCATATAACAAGCCAGGCTGCTTGACATTGGCACCGAAGCTTCCAGGCAACTGGGCCAGAGCTTAGTGGGTTTTTTTTTTTCCTTTTTTTGCGTCTCTGTCATGTTAGCTGTGTGAGGGGATACATACCTGTCACCCAGCTTTTGGATAAGTAAAGAAGGAAGATATTGAGTTCAAGGCCAATCTGGTCTACATAATGAGACCCTGTCTTAAATAAAAACAAATAATAAAAGTAATAAATAATGAGGGATTGGGGAGATGACTCAATAGGTGAGGTGCTTCCCATGCAAGCATGAAGACATGAGTTCGGATTCCCAGAATTCTTGTGAAAGATCTGGTCGTGGTGGCATGTGCCTGTGATTCCAGTGCTTGAGGCAGGGGTGGTACAGAGACAGGAGCATCACTGGGGCTCATTGGCCAGCCAATCCAGCTGAATCAGTGAGCTCCAGGTTTGTTTATTTTCATTTTCATTTACTATTAGTATTATTATCATTATTATTATTTTGAGACACAGTTTTACTGTGTAGACCCAGCTAGCCTGGAACTTGATATGTAGACCAGGCTGACCTTGATCTACCTGCCTCTGCCTCCTAAGTGCTGAGGTTAAAGTCATGTGCCACCATGCCCAGCATTAGTTTCAGGTTTAATAAGAGATTTTGGGGGCTGGAGAGATGGCACAGTGGTTAAGAACACTGACTGTTCTTGAAGAAGACCTGTGTTCACATCCCAGCACCCACGTGGCAGCTAACAACTGTCTGTTAACTCCAGTTCCAGGGCATCCGACAGCCTCTTCTGTCATCTGTGGGCATTGCATCATATGGGTGCACTTACTTACAAGCAGGCATAATACTCATACACATAAAATAAAAATAATAAATAATAAATAAGAGGTTTTGTCTCAAAAAATAAAATAAGTTGGAAAGGGATAAAGAGGATAAGCACCATGGACCTCTGGACTCCACATGTGCTTGAACACACAGGCACACACAAATACACACACACACACACACACACACACACACACAAATGAATAAAGTGAGCCTGGTGGTGCAAACCTGTAATCCCAGCTACTTGGGAAGCAGAGGGAGGCGATCACAAGTTCAAGGCCTGATTGGACAACTTAGTAAGAGCCTGCCTCATAGAAAAATAATAAAGTAAATATAATAAATCAGCAAAAGATAACATTTTTGACTCAGCCATACATGCAGTGTAGAGCCTGTGAATGTTATGTCTAGGCTGATGTCTCACTAGAACCTTCAGTCTAAAGACTGTCTTTGCACTTCTGGCAAAAGTTTCCAAAAACAAAGTTGTTAAAAGTCATACCTTTGGTAGGTCTAGAGAGATGGCTCAGCAGTTAAGAGCACTTGCTGCTCTTGCAGAGGACCTGGGTTTGGTTCCCAGCACCCACATTCTTTGGCTCACAACCACTTGTAACTCCAGCTCCAGGGGATATGATGCCCTCTTCTGGTCTCCACAGGCATTGCAGTCACATGCACATACCGACATACAGACAGACATATACACACATATTAAAAATATAAATCCTTTTTGAAGGTGATGCCCTTGGGGACATTTATAGAAAATGGTGTATCTGTAGACTGTGACTATTCTAAACACCATCACTTTAAAAAGATTAGCAAGGACTGGCAGCTTTTGAACAGTTCTTAAGAATCTTGAATATGCAGGTTTGGCAACGGTAGGGATTGAAAACACAACAAGTGGTCCTCGAGGTTCTTCTGCAAGGATACACAGTCAAATACTTTGGTGGACGTGGGCTCTGTGCTATCTGGTTGGACTCAGGAATCTCAGCTTGAATTGTGATTCTAAAAGAAATCATACGTTCTCAAGCACCTGTTTGCAGGGCAGGGTGATTGCCTCTATTGTAGATGAAGTTCAATTACCTTCAAAGTCTCATTGCAAACTAACGACCAATCATATTAAATTAGTTATTTTTCTTGTTTCTATGAACATTTGACAAAAGCAACTTAAGGAAGGAAGGGTTTACTTTGTCTCACAGTTGGAGGGCACAGTCCATCATGGTGGGAAGGCATGGCGGCAGGAGTGTGAGGCAGCCACTCACATCACATCCACAGTCAGGAAGCAGAGAGAGATGAGGCTGGTGCTCAGCTCACTTCCTCCTTTTTATTTAGTCAGGACCCCAGCCCATGGGGTGGTGCTGTCCACATTCAGGGTACATCTTCCCTCCTCACTTAACCTGATATAGAAACTCCCTCATAGACAAGTCAAGAGGTTTGTCTCCTAGGTGATTCTTAATCCAGTCGAGTTTATCATGAAGATTAACTATCACAGATGTTACTCATAAACTCAGGTCTAACACTGGCACCTCAAAGGACAAAATGTTTCATAACTTTCCTGCAAATCTGCATGTACTAACTTTTTGTTTTGAGACAGGTTCTTACTATGTAGCCCTGGTTGGTCTGGAACTCACTGTGTAAGCCAGGATGGTTTCAAACTCAAGAATTTGGCCTGTGTCTGCTTCCTGAGTGCCGGGATTAAAGGCATGTGCCACCACACCTGGACTTTTTTATTTTATTATTTTATATTATTTTATTTTATTTATTTATTAAGACAGGGTCTCATGTAGCTCAGGCCAGCCTCAAGTTCACTATGTAGCCAAGGATGGCCTTGAACTCCTGATCCTCCTGCCTCTACCAGTAGAGTACTGGGATTAAAAGCATGTACCACCACACCTGGCCAACATTAGACATTTGAAGCCTCCAAGAAGCTGCAATTGTTGGTTGAAAAGAAATCTGAAAATCCTCTCCAGGGTGCTACATCTTAATATAAAGTTGATCTTTTCCCCTCCTAATCTATATTTATTGTTGAAGCAGTACTATAACAATGTTAAGGCTATGAAGAACAGAAATAGCCAAGCTAGGATATCTTCATCTGCACACAACAATTATGAATAGTCCCACAAGCACACAGTTTAGTAATAAATCTTTGTCCACTTTGCTTGTGATTTTCTAGGTAGGAGTCTATTATTAGAAGAGGCATTGCTGGCTGCAGGAGTGCAGTTTTTAAGATTACTGCTGCATTTTGTCACACATCTTTCCAGAAATACTACTTTGCAACCTCACTGTTATTTAATTTACATTCTGTATATTAATGGTCTTAAAGTAATACTATTTTTGGTATGTGTGTTTGTGTATGGGGGTGCATGTGTACATACAGGTGCATTTGCTCTTGTGTGTGCATGTGTGTGGCAACCATAAAACAATCTTTTTTGTGGGGATAGAACACAATTAACTTTTAACAGCACTCAAGTTTTCTTTTAAAATGTATTTATTTTTGTTCTATGTTTATGAGTGTTTTGCCTGTATGTATGTAAGTGCACCTATGTATGCAGTGCCCACATAGGCCAGAAGAGGGTATCAGATCCCCTGGAACTTGATTTACAGATGGCTGTTAGCCATCATTTGCATGCTGGGAACCGAACGCAGATCCTCTGCAAGGGCCGCCAATGCTGTTAACCATTGAGCCATCTCCCTAGCCCTCAGATTTTTTTATGAAGTACTTTCAGTGTTTATAATTACAGTTTTGTTTGTGAGCTTGTTTGTTAAATTTTTGTCACATTTTATTTATTCACTTTGTGTGTCTATGTGGTATGGTATGTGCTGTACTTTGAATGAGAAATGTCCCTAAAGAGGCTCAGATATTTGAATACTTGGCATGTTTGGGGACGTTATGGAACCTGTACGAGGTGGAGCCTTGCTGGAGGAAGTACTTACATCACTGTGTGCAGGCTTTCAGACTACATAGCCTCTCTCTCTGCTTGGTGTTTGCAGTTGAGGATGTGAACTCTTGGCTTTCTGTTCCAGCTACTTGCTGCCTTGCCTCCCCTACCATTATGGACTCTCCTTCTGGAATCATAAGCCAAAATAAATTCTTTCTTCCATAAGTTACTTTTGGTCATGGTGTTTTTATCACAGCATCAGAAAAGCAACTAATATAGCATACATGTGGAGGTCAGAGGACAACTTGTGTGAATTTGTTCTCTCCTTCCACCATGTGGTTCCCCAGAACTGAACTCAGATCATCAGTCTTTGCTGCAAGCTCCTTTACCTTCTAAGCCATCTTGCTGGCCTGAGCTTATTTGTTGAAAGCATCTCTTCCCTATTAGCCAATGAGATAGAAAAAAAAATGTTGACCTCATGACCAATGTGTAAACAGTCACAGTGCATGGCCCACCTAGTCTGGTGAATGCAGATTGACCAAGAGATCCTGTCTCAGACAAGGTGGACGGAAAGGACTGGCACTCAAGACTGTCCTATGACCTTCACATACAAGCATTGGGACATGCACACTTGCACACATGTACATACATCACACACAAATATTAAAAAATAAAATAAAATACCCAAGGAGCACATATGTCCTTTAAATATCAAGAGTTGCAGGCTGTGAGGTGGTTCAGCAGGTAAAGGAGCTTGCTGCCAAGCCTGACCCATATGATGGAAGGAGAGAACTGATTCATGTAAGTTGTCCTCTGACCACCCTATATGTGCAATAGCACACACACACACACACACACACACACCACAAATAAACAAATACATATATTAAAAAGTCACACTTGGCTGAGGAATGGAATGCACCTGCATGTCTCCAGGTGTCTCTTAAGTGACTACAAGCTGCTATGTCAGAATGAGGCCCCATTAAGATGCTGTGGTACACAGGCAGCCACCCAGCTGTCTGGGGAGGTATCTGCGTCCCTGACAAGGCTCATCCTTCACCTCTGTCATCTGTTTCCCACTGGCAGGGCTTCTCCGTCTGGCTCAGGGGTGGAATATGAATGAGGTCATCTTTTTTTTTCCAAAATTCATCTCTCCTTCAAATTGGTTACATACCCCAGAGCCATTGGGTTGGGCCAGAAACTTTGGAATATGTTTTCTAAAACATTTTCTAGTTTGGCAAAAATATTTCTACTGGTCAAGGAGGGAGGAAGAGAGTTAGGGAAGGCATTGTTACAACTGTAGAACCAGGGGGAGACGGCTCAGTGGTAACATGCATGTCATGCAGCTGTGAGACCTGAGTTCCACCCCTGGCACCCATGTAAATGTTGGACACAGTGGAGAGTGCCTGTAATCACAGCACTGGGGATGCAGAGACAGGAGGATCCTGGGGCTCACTGACCAATCAGTCAAGCAAATTGGAGAGCTCTAGGTTCAGTGAGAGACTCTGTGTCAATAAGGTGTGGGGCTGGAGAGATGGCTCAGTGGTTAAGAGCACTGGCTGTTCTTGCAGAGAACCCAGGTTTGGTTCCCAGCACCCAGACAGAGGCTAACAACTGTTCATAACTCTAGTTCAGGGGATCCAGTGCTCTCTTATGGTCTCTATGGGCATTACTTGCATGTGATGTATTTATATGCACGCAGGCAAAATATTCATAGATATATAAAATAAAAATCAATCAAAAAATTAAAAATTGGGTGGATGATGATTCAGGGCACCTGCCACTGGCCTCTGATCTTCACAAACATACATGTGTACCCGCACATGTGCATACACAAGTATATACAAATATACCATACAAGCTGCAAAATCAGGAAGTTGCTGTGGCTTAGATGACATTCCAAAGCTTAATAATGAGAAGAGGGCCAGGCAGTGATGGGAGAGACAGAACTCTGTCAGGATTGGTCAGCAGGTGTTGGCAGGGACATGTGCTGGGGAAGGGTTTTCCTCAATTTCTCTAGCAGAGCTCAGTCACTTGAAAGATAGGGCAAAGAATTCACACAGCAGTGGGTTTTACCAGATGGGTTACAATGTGCTGGTGACCAGGTATGTTAGCCTGGAAAGAGAAGGAACCAAATATAATAAGTGTACTTGGGAGGGGGTTGGATAGAGGAATCAATGAGCTAGAAATTTCCATGTAGCAAAAGAGTATGGTGGGAAAAGGAGAGGGGGTGCTCTTGTGGGTTGAACCTAAAAGGCCTCCCCACAGACTTATGCTTTGAACATTTCTTCTTCAGTGGGTGGTGCTATTTTGGGAGGCTGTGGAAACTTTTCCTAGTAGGATGCTGGGGGAGGGGCTTTTGAAGGTGGTTACATACAGTTCCCAACTCTTCCTCATTCTTCTTCCTGTCTGCCATGAAGTGAACAGTCTTCCGTGCCACACTGTTGCTGCTACGCATTCCCACCCATGTACATGGAGCTAAGGGACTGTGGACTAAACCCTCTGAAACTGTGATTTAAATAAATCTTTGCTCTCTTTTGTTTTCTTGAGTATTTTGGCTACAACTTTGCAAAAGTAACTATTAAAGTCTGTGATGGATATATATATTCTCACACATTTGTTTGCATTTTAAATTTACATAGTGTATATTTGCAATAGGTATAAATTTGCAAAATATATATATACACATATTCAGTTATTTATGCATTTAAATACTCACAAAATATATACTTGTAGTATTTTTTGGAATAGGCACAGTCACAGTATGTATTTATACATGTGCAATATCTACTTGCGAAATATAATTTGCAATGTGTGTGCTTATAAATGTTTATTTATATATTTACCAAATGTATGCATTTATATATTTATAAAATATATATGTACTTTTTGCATAATCCTAACCATATGGCCTGCAACTAACTGATAATGAGATTTAAAAGCATTATATGCTGGTGATAGAGTTCAGGAGTATAGCACTTGCCTAGAAGTCCTCTAGTGACAGGTGGGGCATGCCCAAGGCTTTGGGTTCCTTCCCCAGCATTGCAATAAATAAACCGATTAATTAAATCAATGTGAAATGGAACTGTTTTTGCTTCAAAGCCATCAAGTGTGCCCTAGTAGGAAGAGTCAAGGTCAGTGCAGACATGCAGTTCTGGAAGAGGTGAGCTGTTCCTCAGTGCTGCCTTCGAGTTGTTTTGGTGACCGAAACATCTGGATAAACACAAACTTCTCCATCCAGACATCTGCATCGAGGAAGCCAAATGTCTAGTCTCTGCCATCCTTGAGCAAACCTTCTCTCAGGCTGCCTGTGCATCACAAGGGGCCCTGGAAGAGTTCTGTGGCCAAAGGCTTGGGCTACAGTGTGAGAGTGGGTGGTGAGGAGGGATCCCTGGCAAAACTGCTTCAGGATCTGGAATTTCAGCAAAGCCTGTTTTCAATTACCAACTATTTGCTAGCAAGCAGATGTCGGACATCACATAGCTGTGACATGACCATACTGAGCTAAAGTCTCCCACTCAGCCAGTGGGAAGGTGCAGAGCTGCCTCTCTGGAGTACAGCCGCTTGGACCTCCTCCTCGGTTTCCCGTTTTTCCTAAACCCTTCGGCATCTTCCCCTGGGAAGGAGTCTTATTTCTGAGTCCCTGATTGTTCCTCTTTCCCTGTGGCCACCCAGGTCACTCCAGTCTTCTTGTCAATGGATTAGTGATTGTGGAATGGAGCTTCTTCCGGTCTGGTCAGAAAAATTCACTTCTTATCTCAAAAACCGTCCCCTCTATGAGGATACAGTATTGGATGAGAGGTCTTACAAGGAAGGACAAAGGAGGCCCAGGCCTGGTGACAGGCCTGTTATCTTAGCTACTTGGGAGACTAAGTAAGAAGACTGCAAGTTCAAGACCAGCCTGGGATACAGAGTGAGTTCAAAACCAACCTGAGCTATAGTGTGAATTCAAAGTGAGCCTGGGAAACTTAGCAAGACCATGCCTCAAAAAAGTTGAAGAAAGAAAAAAGAAGGCTGATGATGTAGCTTAATGGTAGAGCTTTCAGAGCATGTGTGGAGGCCTAAGTTCCATTATAAGAACCTCCCATAAACCAAAGAAACAAAGGAGAAATGGGAGCAGCCACCTGAGCAATCCAACCAGTTTCCTAGTGCTTGATGGTCCCTGGGGGACTGGCATCTCAGTCATGTGCCCCTCACCCCAGGCTGAGCTATCCATAGCAATTCTGAGAACAAAGGCTTTAAATTTTTAAAGAAGCCCTCAATAAACCCAGAACTGCTGAATTTAAACAGTTCAAAGGAAATTAAATACAGAAATTTTGAAAGAGAATAAACAATACAGGAAGGGAAGAAGATCCCAAAAGACTCAAAGATTGGGTTCTTCCTGTGTGAAAAAGGAAGAGCGAATGCAAATAAATTACCAACATTTCCATGCTAGGAACCTCATGAAGGAAGTAGGTCGAACTTGAGGCAGGCATGAGGAAGAAGATAATAAAAATTAAAGCAGAAACCAGAGCTGAGCATCATGGTGGTATGCACCCGTCATCCAGTACTTAGGAGGTCAGCCTGGGCTAAATATCAAGATCCTGTCTAAGAGTCTTCTGTGATGGTTTTTGTTTGGTTTGGTTTTGGTTTTGATTTAGGTTTAGTTTATTGAGACAGGGCCTACTGGCCTGGAACTCACTAAGTAGACCAGGCTGAATTCCACCTCACAGAGATCCTCCTGCCTCTACCTCTGCCTTGGAATTAAAGGCATGTACCACCACACCCAATTGTGATAGTCTTTATGGTCATGAGTATTTATTTGTTCTTCACCGGACTCTTGCCATATACATGGGAAGAGAAGGGAGAGCATTGGAAGAGGAGAGAAAAAGAGTCTTAAAAAATTATTTTGATTTATTTTTACTTTATGTGTATGAGTGTTTTATCTGCATGTACGTAAGTGTACCATGTGTGTACAATGCCCAAGAACTCTACAAGAGGGCACTGGATCCCCTGGAACTGGAATCTTGGATTGTTAGCCACCATGTGGATGCTGGGAACTGAACCTGTGTCTTCTGCAAGAACAACCGTTGCTCTTAACCACTTATCCATCTCTCCAGTTCCAGAAAGAATCTTTTTAATAGGCATTTTTTAATGACTACCTGGTGTGATGGTTAATCTTAACTGTCAATTTGGCACAATAAATCTCCCAGAAAGAGAGTCTCAATGAGGGATTGTCCAGATCAGGTTGGCCTGTAGACCTGCCTGTGGGGGATTGTCTCTATTATGTTAGTTGAGGTAGGAAGACTCAGCCCACTGTGAGCAGCACCATTCCCTAGGCAGGGGTCCTGAACTGTGCAGAGAGGAGAAGGGGAGCTAAGCACAAGCAAGTGTGCTTTCATCTATTGCTTTCTGTTCTTGATGGTGGATATGGTATGATTAGTTTTTTAAAATATTTTCTTCGTTATTTTTATTTCATGTGTATGAGTGTATCGCCTGCACCTATGTAAGTAAACCACTCCATGTAATGCCCATGGAGACCAGAAGAGGAATTAGAGTTACAGATGTTTGTTAATTGCCGTATGGGCTCAGAGAATCAAACCCGGGTCCTCTACAAGAGCAGCCAGCATTCTTAACTGCTGAGCCATCTCTCTAGCCCCCGCCCCCTCCCCTTCTTATTTTTACTTGGTTGGTTGGGGTTTTTTTTGACAGAGTCTCTCTAGTCCTAGCCCGCTTGGAAGTCACGGTGTGGACCAGGGTGGCCTCAATCTCTCAGAGATACACCTGCCTCTGCCTCCCAAGGGCTGGGATTAAGGGTATACACTACCATGCCTGGCATGTGGTATGATTAGCTTTTGAGACTGACTTGAATTGCTTACATAGCAAGACCCTGTCAGAAAGAAAGAGGAGTGGGGATGGGAAGAGAGAGGACAAAGAAGCAAAAGAAAGAGAAATGGAGGAAGAAAGAAAAAAGGAATAAAGACAGAGAGAGAAAAGAAACAGCAGGCAGAATTAGAGCTGGCTCTTTGAACTGTATCTCTGTAATTCCCAGGAGGGCACGATGCCTCCGATGCCTTGTGAATTTTAAATTTAAAATCAAGAACAAGATCCTCACACAGACCTCCGTCTACAAGGGCGGCATTAATTTACACTCCCACCCCAGCAGGTGAATCCCACTTTCCACATATTCTTGTCTACACTGCCCATGGTGAACATCTTCATTCTTGAATAGTCTGATAGCCAGAAGTTTTTCAAAAAAGATTTTCTATTCCTCATCTTGTGTCTCTAAGTAATTGTATACTTTTACCTAGGAAGCATTTCATATTCTTTGCCCGTTCATTTTACTTTTGATTATATATATATATATATATATATATATATATGTATATATATCTTATTGATTTGGAAGTGCTGTCTAAATAGTTAAAGGAACTAGCCATTTTGACAAGTGAATAATATCCACTATTTTGTCCCATATAAGAGCTGTTCTTTATATGCAGTCAGATTTTATTACATTTATTTATTTATTTTGAAAGGTTCTATTTTTATTTTGTATGTGTATGAATGTTTTGCCTGCATGTATGTAAGTGTACCATATGTGTGTCCTGTCCCTGCAAGGGCAGAACAGGGTGTAGAACAGACCAGAACTGGAGTTAAGGATGATTGTCAGTCACCATGTGGTTGCTGAGAACCAAACCTGGGTCCTCTGGAAGAGCAGTAAAGTGTTCTTAACCACCGAGTCATCTCTTCAGCCATTTGTTATTTTATTTATTTATTTATTTATTTATTTATTTATTTAAAAGTGTTCTTAACCACCGAGTCATCTCTTCAGCCATTTGTTATTTTATTTATTTATTTATTTATTTATTTATTTATTTATTTATTTATTTATTTATTTATTTATTTATTTGTGTATGAACACCACAGCAAATATACAAAAGTCAGAGGACAGCTTGCATGAGTTGGCTCTCTCCTTCTACCATGTGAGCTGTAAGGATTGAACTCAAGTCATCAGCCTTGGCAGTAAGAACCTTCATCCACAGAGCCATCTTGCCAGTCCATCTGTTCATTTTTTCTCATATGTGTTACTCTTCTATGGCCTCTGGGTTTTGTGAGTGACTCAGAAAAGTCTTTCCTGCTTCAAGATCGCTGGAAAAAATCTTTCCTTGTTTTCTTCCAATTCTTTTTTATTGTTTCAATTTTTTACTTAAAAAAATTTTAAATCCAGGCTGGAGAGATGGCTCAGGGGTTAAGAGCACTGGTTGTTCTTGCAGAGGACCCAGGTTTAGATTCCAGCACCCACATGGTGGCTAACCTTTCCTTACTCCTGTTCCAGGGGACTTTGACACCCTCTTCTGACCTTTTCAGGCATTGCACGACGCAGGTGCACCACACACATGCAGGCAGTACACTCATACAACATAAAATAAAATAATAAATAATTAAAATTATTTTTAACTCATCCATATTTCACCTATGTATATGATGTGATTAAATCAGGCTGGTAAGATTGATCAGTGGTTAAAGGTGCCTGCCTCCAAGCTTGATAACCTGCATTCAATTCTTAGGAATCACACCATGGTGGAAGGCGAGAACTGACCTTTGCAGGTTGTCCTCTGACCTCCACATGTGTATCATGGTATATGTATATACTCTCGCATTCACATACACACTAATAATAATTAAATAAATATAAGAAGTGATCAAATTAATTAGTTAATATTTATGGTGCTGGGGTGGTACCAGGGTTTGTACACAGTAGGCAAGCTCTCTACTTCTGAGCTACATCCCCAGCCATCATCACCACCACGACCACCATCATCATGATCATCATTTTGTGGTGCTTGGGTTGGTACCCAGGGCCTTGCACATACTAAGCAAGTGCTCTAGAACTGAAACGCACCCTTAGCCCCCAAGCCATTGAATTTTAATATTATTATTGAACATCTCAAAAGCACATCTTCCTTCCCTCCCCCAACTCCTGCATTCTATCACTGTGGCCTGAAATCGACAGGGCCAGGTGATTCCTGGACAGAAATCTCTGAACCTTGAACTTAAGTTGCTAATCTCAGGTTCTTTGTCATAGCAACTGAAGCCAAGAAAACAAATTTCATTATCTGCAGCCAGAGTGGAAGATCTAGATGTCAGCAAGGGCCTGCTTTGGTTCCACAGTCAAAGTGCCTGCAAGCACGCCTCAGCCTCTCCGGTCTTTTTTTTCCTCCTCTTGGTGATGCCTGCTGGATCTCCATCCCTGCAGAAGCACCAATTCACCCTGACCCTCCCCAGCAGGATGGGAGGTGTGGTGTGTCCCGCTGCTAATAACATAATCACACATTTTAAAGATCAGGTCAGCAGAACACCAGCAGGGCTGGAAATAACCAAAGCCAGGCTTTTCAGGGAAAAGAACCAAATATGTGTTCAGTGAGGCTTCTTGGGCTCCTAGCCCAGGGCTCCGGGCCACAGAACTGGGACCAGGCAGTGGAAGGAACGAGAGGCTGCTGCCAAGGGACAAGAGAGGAGAAAAGGTCAGCCATCCTGGACCAACCGCCCAGGGCTCCGCCACCGACCAGCCCAGAAAACCAGGGCCTGCTTAAGGTAGCATTCAGTAAATTTCTGGAACATTCTCCCACCCAGAAAGGGCCCTGATCAAGACAGTTCTTAGTCTGGTTTGAGCCTCTTCAAGCTATGAAAAAGATCAGAGTTCTTGAGGGCACTTTAACCTGCTAGTTAGGGATGTTACCTACTTCCTGTTACCCAGAGCCTTTGATTCCCTGGGGGAATTTCTTTTCATTGTGCTTGATGACCGTTCCTCAGATAACTGTTCCTCAGATAACCGTTCCTATGCATCCTTTGGAACCGAGGGAACAGAGAGGAATCCCGCCACACTCACTTTGGGATAATTACTAGCCATTCTCTTTCTCTATGTAGATGGAGTTTTTCCCATTGTACTCATGTGTGGGACGCAGTTGGGTGTGTCTGCATGTTTCTGTGTATGAAGGTACATCTGTGTATACATGTATGTGCAGGTATGTGTGGAAGCCAGAGGTAAACTTTGGTTGTTGATTCTCAGGAGTCATAGGCCTTGCTTTTTGAGGGTCTCTCCCTGGGACCTGGCACTTGCTCATTTGGCTGGTCAGTGAGCCCCAGGGATCCACCTGCTTCTACCTTCCCAGCTCTGTGACGATGAGCATGTACCACCATACCTGGCCTTTTAAAAAATTAATTAATTTTTGTTTTATGTGAATAGATGTTTTGCCGGCATGTATGAAAATGCACTTGTGTCATGCAATGACTGTAGAGGCCAGAAGAGGGTGTCGAATTCCTTGGAACTGGAGTTCTAGATCGTTGTTAGCTACCAACTGGGTGCTAGAAACTGAACCCAGCTCCTCTGCAAGATGAGCGCTCTTAAGTGCTGACTGCTCTTAACTCTGGCCCCCAGCTTTTTTTTTTTTTTTAATTTAAATATTGGGTGTGTGTGGGTGGGTGTGTGTTGGTGG
>NW_008354022.1:580770-593430 GCF_000622305.1 Nannospalax galili | reverse complement strand
TGTGTGTGTGTGTGTGTGTGTGTGTGTGTGTGTGTGTGTGTGTACCAGAGTGTGCTGAGTCCAGAAGATGGTATCAGGTCTCCTGGAGCTGGAGTTACAGGTGGTTGTTCCAACTGACTTGGATGCTGAACTCTTCCAGGTCCTCTGGAAGAGCCGTATTCACTTTTAACCACTGAGCTGTCTCTCCAACCCCAACACCTGGCTTTCTGACAGGACCTCATGGAGAAGTGAAATCTTGTAGAAACTGAAGTATCAGTGACAGGTGGAAATCCTTCCTCCTTGAGCTGGGGTTCAGTGTGCCCTTTGACCTGTGTTGTATTCTTTTCTATCCTTGCTAAGAATGTATCCATACCACTGTGGCCTGAACAAACTCCTTTCCATCCAGGAGTCGGAGGGAAGTTTTCATGTAACTGGGTTCATGTCTATTGGATGAAGATGTCTAAACAGCTCAGACTCCTAAATAACAAACAGAGATTCTCTAAGGAAAGCTAATTCTAGTTGGGGCTGAACTGGAATTTGCAAATCTGACAGATGCATGCTGTGATGGATCACAGACAAGTCTGAGGCCAAGGAAGCCGGGTTTTAAAGGTAAAATGGGGAAGGTTACATAAGTTGTTTTGAAATAATGATCCTTGGTTACAAGGATCAATAACAGCTTGGACAGGCAGTTGCTGTTCTCACAGAAGTATGTGTGTGTGTGTGTGTGTGTGTGTGTGTGTGTGTGTAAGGTTGTGGTTTAAAAAAATTATTTTTTCTTTTTTGTGTATGTGTGCATGTGCTCATACACCATGTACCTGAAGAGGCCAGAAGAGGGCACCTGATCCCCTGAAGCTGGAGTTACAGGAAGTTGGGAATTACCCAATATGGGTGCTGGGAACCAAACTTGGGTCCTCTGCAAGAGTAGTAAACACTCTTAGAATTACTGTGCCATCTCTCCAGACACAGGTTGTGGCTTTTGAGATAATATTTGTAATAGTTTTATTGTAAACATGTGCATTGAGCAAGAGTTCTTCCTTTATGGCTTCTTGACTCCCTCGTGTTAAGGGTTGGTGTAGATGACTCTGTCTCAACCTGACAATTTTCACAGCCTTTTCCTGTAGTTTGATAGTTATCAATCATTTACATACACAGGGAGGAGATTGGGCTTCCTTTCCACACTTAAAGAGTTGGTTTATGGGGGGAGGGGAGACCAGTCTGAAAGGTCCCAAATTGAGAAGTTTGCTTGAGGGTACCAGGACTTTGGAATGTTTAAGTCTATTTTTTTTAAAGTGGGGCATGGGTATAGCTCAGTGGTAAAGCACCTGCCTAGGACCTCCTAGTGAGGGGCTAGGGGCATGGCTCAGCAGTAGCCCTTGCCTACAGTGGGTGAAGCTCTGGGTTCAGCCCTCAGTACTGGGAAAAAAACAAAACAAAACTGGAAGATGAGAAAATTGAACCAGGTCAGGATGTCCTAGACCTGAGGAGTATTTATGACACCCTTGCCCCATAGGCCCCCATCCTCCTCTCTATGCATGTAGAACACATTTGTGAATGTGGGGCCTGGGAATGAAGGATGTATTTTTGGAAATCTGAAAGGAGAGTTAATGAGGCTAGAGTTCTAAAAGCTCTTCCCACTCCCAAGAGCCTTTCCCTTGCAAGGCCTTCCAGGGCCTGAATGTTATTAAATTCCAGGAAGAAAAAGCTTTTGTTGTTTTATTTTGTTTTGCTTTGTTTTATTGGAGACAGGGTCTTTCTCCGTGGGCCAAGTCCGCCTCGCATGCTCATTCCTTCTGCTTCCCGAGTGCTGGGGTGACAGGCATGCACCACCACACCTTGTTGGTAAAACAACTTTTAATTACCTACCATATTTAAATTCTTAAAATATGACCTCTGGTCCAGTAGCATTGAGTAGACCAGGAAGGCTGTTAAAAATGATGAAGTAGTTAGGATGGGGAGATGGCTCGTTTGGTCAAGTGCTTGCCTTGCAAACACGAGGGCCTGAGTTCACATAAAGAAGCTGAGCATGGGGTACATACTTGTAACCCCAGCAGTGGGGAGGTGAAGATGGGCAGATCTCTGAGTGCTCACTGGACAGTCAGCTTAGCTAAAAGAGTGAGCTCCAGGTTCAGCGAGAGACCCTGCCTCAAAGCACAGGCTGGACAGCACCTGAGGAATGATAGCACAGGTTGGCCTCTTTCATGCATACACACACAAATGCACCTGTGAACCGACTCACATCTGTACCTGCACACATGTGTACACAGACACACTCACCAGATACACCTAAGCCAAATGTGCTGACTCATGCCTGTCATCCCAGAGGAGGCAGGAGGATCAGGAGTTCAAGGTCAGTCTCAGCTACATAGGGAGTTTGATCCCAGCTTGGGCTACATGAGACCTGTCTCAAAAAATAAAACACAAAGCAGTATTTTTCTCATTATTTTTTTTAAATCGGATTCTTGAAAGCTCCTTATTTGTGTATTACATATGTAATATGTCTATTGTTGTCTTAAAGAAATTAGTATTTTAAGAATTTCTCAGCCTTAACTTATACAATGTTAACTCTAACTAGATCTAATGCACCTACACAAAAAATTTTGAAGCGCTCAATCATTTTTAAGAGCGTTAAGAATTCCTGAGACCAAAGAATCTGAAACATCTCTCGTTCTTCCTCCTCCCCCTCCTCCTTCCTCTTCCTCCTCCCTTTTCTTCCTCTCTTCCTTCTCCATCTCCACTTCTCCTTCCTCCTCCTCTTCGCCTTCTTCCTTCTTTTCCTCTTCCTCCTCCCCTTCCTCCTCCTTTTCACTGTCCTCTCCACCTTCTTCTTCCTTCCCTTTCTCCTGCTCCCCCTCTTTTTCCTCCCCAGTTCCTCCTTGTGTCCACCCTTTTCTTCCTGGTTGGCTCTCCCTGGTAGCAGATAAGGCTGATCTAATTTGGGTTCCTTCCAGGTGAGAGGAAACAGGAGACAGATGAGCTAGAAAGAAAATCAGGCTGGATCCTGACTTGGCAATTATCCCCCAGTTAATTAGCACCTCGGGACTCATTACTGTGTTTCAGAGGCACCCTCTGCTCACTGGGGACCTGAGTCTAGGCTTCCCTTGGGGACTTGCAGAGCCAGGGCAGGATGGCAGACTCCCCCCCGACCATGAATTCACCATATCCCACAGTTCTGTTTCCATTCCCCCAAGACATCAGCCTACCTTGCAGGCAGAACACTTGCAGGCAGTGAGTTTTAGGGTACAATCTCCCTCTCTGGGGGCCAGAGGACAACCTTGGAGGTTGTTCTCAGGAATACTGTCCATTTCTTTTGAGACAGGGTCTCTCATAAAGATAGCGCTCACTGAGTAGGCTAGACTGGCTGACCAGTGAGCCTCAGGGATCTCCCTGTCTCTCCTCATAAGTGCACAGATTGCCACACCTGACTTTTAAAGACTTTTATGGGAGATAGAGTGATGGCTCAGTGTTTAAGAGCACTTGCAGAGGACCCAGGTTCAATTCCCAACACCCATGTCAATCAGCTCACAACCACCTATAACTCTAGCTCCAGGGGATCCAATGCCCTCTTCTGGCTTCCTTGGGCATTGCATTATGTAGTGTACATACATAAGTGTAGGCAAAACATCCATACACATAAAATATAAATAAAGAAATGAATAAAAATCTTTATAATTTTTTTTTGGTCTTTTTGAGACAGGGTCTCCCTGTAGCCCCAGCTGTCCTGGAACTCACTATGCAGACCAGACTGGCCTTGAACTCACAGAGATCTGCCTTCCTCTGTCTCCCGAGTGCTGGGACTAAAGGCTTGCACCACCCACACCCAGCAATAACATCTTAACTTATTTTGTGTATATATGTGTACACACATGTGAGGTCAAAGGACAACTTTTGGTGAGTCAGTTCTCTCTTTCCAACATGTGGGTCCTGGGGATTGAGCTCAGGGCATCAGGCTTGGTGGCAAGCTCTTTTACATGCTGAGCCATCTTGCTAGCCCCCACACTTGGTTTTTTAACATGGGTTCTGGAGATTGAGCTTGGTCCTCATGTTTGTAAGGCAAGACCTTTACTGACTAAGCCATTTCCTCAGCCTCAGAATCAAAGACCTGATTTTGCCTCACAACATGTCACAGTAGGGAGCTGGTGCACACTGGGGGACTTGGGATTTCACTGAAGACATTAAATGTTTTCTGTTTCTTTGTTTTCAATCTGATTTTCTCCATGGCTCCAGAGAACCTGCCCTCTTGCTGCTCAGAAGAGCGAGGCATCCCTGGGGAGGCTGTTGGGGCAGGTGAGGAACACACACAGATGCTGAGCCAAACACAAATCAGAGGGGAATTTCAGAGAGAAAAGACCAGAATCACACTCAGAGGTGTCTAAAACAAAGAGAAAATACACATGTGCTGTTGTTTAAAATTAAATTTTATTTACTTATTTATTCTTTTTTTTTTCTTTTTTTGAGGCAGGGTCTCACTATGTAGTCCCAGATGACCTGGAACTTGCTGTATAGAACAGCCCAAGCTGATCACAAACTCATAGCAGTCTGCCTTGCAGACTGCCTTGCAGGGATTAAAGGTGTGCACCACCATGCCCTGGTATTTTTATTCTTTAATTAACTTTTAAAATTTATGGGTGGGTATGTGCCTCTATGTGCATTACATGTGTGCAGCTGCCCACAGTGGCCAGAAGAGGGCACTGGATCCCTGAAGTTAGAGTTATAGCTAGTTGCAAGCCCCCCTCCATGTGAGTGCTGGCAACCAAACCTGGGTCCCTTGAAAGTGCAGCAAGTGCTCTTAGCCACTGAGGCATCTCTTCAACCTCACTTTTGTTGTATTACACTACAAAGTTCATGATTATTTGTGGGTGGGCATAGGAAGACAACATGGATGTCTTTTGAATATCTATAATTTTGGGCATTTATAAAAACAGAATAAAAAGCCATTTTCATAATTTTTGCTCATACATATATAAATATAAATACTTTTAAATTCTCATTATTTTTTAAAGATTTACTTTTACGTATGTGTATACGTGTGTACCTGTATGATTATATGCCATGTGTGTGCAGTGCCCACAGAGGCCAGAAGAATGTGGGGTCTCTCCCTCTCCTCATGGGTCATTGGCCACCGTTCCATGAGGACAAAGGGAGCAGAAGTGATGACCAGGGTCAGGATGGCCAGTGAGCACTGACGGAAGAAAGCCCTTCCGGGGAGGCAGGTTCAGTAGTACAAACAGCTCCAGACTCAGTGAAACAGCTCCATTTATTCAGTGGGATGTTAGGGAAAATATAGTGTGGAGGCAGCAGCCAATGCCTCAGCTGATAGGTGCTCATAGTATGCTTTATTTACATGTGGCAGTAGGCTCCTATTGTCTGACTACCGGGCAACACCTAATTATCATATAGAAAAAACCTGGGGGTAGTTTTTACTCCAGGTAACTATGCCAAAGGCCATGTTCCAGATAAGGTCAGTCATCCGTACTTGGCAGCACTTTCCAGGTAAGTTAGGCAGAGAGCAGGAGGCCCCCTGCTGAGAAGGGGAGTCCTTCCATATAGCACCAAGCCCCTTAGAGCTATCCGGACATGGAGGACTACAACCCTAGCAGCAGGGTTCCCCAACAGAAGAGGGTGTCAGATCCCCTGGAACTGGAGTCACAATTCGTTGTGAGCTGCCTAGTGTGGATGCTAGGCACAAAGCATGAGTCCTCTGTGAGATAAGCAAGTGTTTTTAACTGTTGAGCCATCTTTCCAGATCTGTATTTATTTTTTAATTATTGATTGGTTTTGTATGTGTGTACACAGGTGAATATATGCATTTGTACATGTTTGTGTGGAGGCAGAGATCAAGGCTGAGTGTCTTCACATTATGTTTTTTGAGAGACACTGGCTAGCCAGTGAGTTCAGGGATCTGCCTGTCTCTGCCCCTCTGTGCTGGAGTTACAGGTACCTGTGGACACACCTACCATTTTCACATGAGTCCTGGGGATCCATCCTCAGGTGTTCATGCTTGCATAGTACACACTTTATCCACTGAGCCATCTCTCCAGCCCCTTGTGAGGGGTTGTCTAGATTGGGTTAATTAAGGTGAGAAGAAGACTTACATTGAACATAGGCAGCATCATCCTATGGGCTGGGGTCCCAGACTATATGATAAAAGAGACAAAGATCTGAGCACCAGCATTCATCTCTCCTTGTTTCCTGACTGTGAATGTAATGTGAACAGCTCCCTCACACTCCTGCTGCCTTCTTACCCTGATGAACTGTACCCTCAAACTGTGAGTTAAAACAAATCCTTCCTTCCTTAAGATGTTTTTGTCACAGCAATGAGAAGAGTAATGATAGAACTAGACATACTACATGGAGCTTGCAGAAGCTCTGGAGGGACCTGTGCACTGTGTTCAGTGGGCATGTGAAAATAAATGATGCCACATTTGCTGGGTACAACTCCCTGGAGACATAGCTGCTGTGGTGTGATGCTTACAACTCAGGATTTAAGACTACATCAACTGCAAAGTGACCCTATGTGGTCTTTTCTCCTTCACATTTCTGATTTCTGTCTCAGAGTCCAGGCAGGGGCACATGCCCAGGTGAACCAGGTAACGTGTTTGTATCTAGCTGCAAGGGAGGAGGAACAATGAGCACCTTGCATTTTAGCATCTATATTAGAAGTTGGCTACCAGCTCAAAAAATACTAAGAGGGATTCAAAAAGAATGAACAATGATCAGTTTTCTAGGAATGAAACTGGAGAAATGGATTTTTAAAAGAATGACAATTATCACTCCACTAGGAATGGGGATAAAAGGATGGATTGAAATGGCTTTGTAAGACTTCCTCTGAGAGTGAACGCCTCAACTACTAAAGGAAATTAAGAAACCCTGGTGCCTGGCCATTATAGTTTTATTAACTCCAAAGGAGAGCCCTTCACTAGCTTAACAGGAGCTTTGGCTCTACAAATTGAATGCAGCTCTCTGTTGGTTGGGTCTTGTTTTATGATGAGACCCTGCAGACGTTGTCCTTTATAAACCAACGTCCATTACAGAAACAGCAGGCATTTCAATTGCTACTCTTCTCATCAGCCCCGACTGACATTTGAAGTATTTTCTATTTCAACTCAGAAGGTGATGTTCAATGTTTTCATCTTGAACATTAGGGAAGTCTGAAATGATGATACTGGGCACTGCTTGCTGCCCAACAGGGACTTGAGAGTTTCCAGGGCATCTTGGGTTATTTGTTCTTTGATAGAAGGCTGGGCCTCTCCTGTGAGTAGAGGTCTTAAGTTGAATGGAGGTACAACTCCACACTGTTGCCTACAGCAGCCTGAGGAATTCCCTTTATCTTTAAAGTGACTTCCACTCAGGTAAATCGAGATCCTTGGCTTTGATTGCAAGAAAAGAATTTGAGACAAGTAAGGGATTCAATCCATGCAAACAAAAAAGGGCCATGGAGGTGTAGCAAAGATGACACACTTCTTGCTTTTTCTTGATCTGAGACAAAGACCTGGGGGGATTTTTCTCCCCACAGCAGAACCCCTCTTCCAGCTGACTGGTCCAGATCAGTCTAGATAAGACCAAATAGTTGGACCTGGCAGCTCGGAGCTGAGACCTGTGGGCTCTCTCTTCTTTATTTAGGTTGACCAGTCCAAAATTATGGGAGGAAGACCTGCCCCAGACCAGTAAAAACAGCTAAAAGCACAAATCCTCCTGGGAGCTTTGCATTTTTCATTTCTAAGTCCCCTCTGCACTTGTGGAGAACTTTTCTCTCTGGGTAAATATGTGTATTTACATGTGATTCTTCATTTTTTTCTAAATAAAGTCTCTGCTGTGTTTGAGATTTTTCCTGCCTTTTAAGTCTTTAATTGGTAGAAAAATTGAACCCAATAAAGACTCCTAAACAACATGTAACAAGTCAGCGTGAAGGAGAGTTGAGAGTTGTCAAAGGCGTTTATGTGTGTGTATGTGTGTCTGAATGTATGTGTATCTGTGTGTGTATTTATGTGTATGTGAGTGAATGTGTGTACATATGTGTCTATGAGAATGTATGTCTTTGTGTATGTATATGTATGTGCATTTGTGTGTGTGTGTGTGTGTGTGTGTGTGTGTGTGTGTGTCCATTGGTGGACGCCTGAGGAGGGCATCAGGTATCCTGCTTTACCATTCTCTGTATTATTCCCTGTTGCAGAACACGGTCCTCTGAGCAGAGTATCCAGCATCATCATCAGGTCTGCTGTGCCTGCTTGTAAGCACCCATCCCTGTATGGCTTGTTAACATTTCTCATAGAAGGAGGGGGTGAGAAGGTCACTGGACCGTCACCTGAGCTTCCAGCATCTCCTCTAAGCCATTTGTAGAGGATTCTGCCCTAATTGCATGTGGCCTCAGGGTCTTGGGGAGGGGCTAGGGTGTATAGGCTGGGGGAGGCTCATCCATGTAGCTATGAGAAGGTGTCTTCCATGCTGGTACAGACTTTCCAGTGCATCTGTTTTGGGGTCCCCCATGCTCCTTGTCAGTCACCCCTAACCATGCTCTGTGAGTAAGCCCATTGCTTCCCCAGCGGACTGAGGTCGAATTGGACTTTGGTTTGTTACTGGGACCTCATGAGAAAGAGTAGACAGTGTTTATGTCTTCCCAGGGAAGGAATTCTCAAAACATCCCTTAAGATAAGGGCTCTCACTGAACCTGTGTCTAGGCTGGCAGCCAACAAGCCCCAGTCTAGGACTACCAGTGGTCTGGTATGTATGTTCTTCTCTGTCTACAGACAAATTTCATGTTCAGTGTTAACTTGGGTCACTTTCAAAACAGTGGGAGGGGCCAGGCATGGTGGCACATGCTTGTAAACTCAGCACTTGGGGAGCAGAGGCAGGAGGAGCTCTGTGCCAGGATATTTGATGACACCAAAGATACATCATTGCAGTGCCAGTTGCTTAATACAGTGGAATATGCAAGTACAAAAAATGTTGAGAGAGAGAGAGAGAGAGAGAGAGGAAAAAAATAGGGGAGGAGGAGGGGGAAAGGAGGAGGAAGAGGAAAAGGAGAAGGAGGAGGAAGAGGAGGGAAAGGAGGAGGAGAGGGAGGAGGAGGTGAGTAGAGGGAAGAAAAAGGAGAAAGAGGAAGAAGAGGAGAGGAAGATTAAGGGGGAAAGGAAGGAGAGGATTAGAAGGAGGAAGAAGGGGAGGAGGAGGAAGAGAATCCACTTTAGACCCTGCTGCAGTGATCTATAGTGGTAGCAAGAAAAGCTCTGGGAGATGGTGACAAAATGCCGGGGCTTTGGACAACTGAGAGTCCTGCTTTGGCACCCAAGACATGGGAGCTTCTGCCCGGCTGTGTGGCTAGAAAAGTAAGCCAATTCCATGTCTGAGATTGGAGATAGGGACAGCAAGCATCCCCTAGGTCATGTCATGGTATAGTGGCTGTGGGTTGGAAAAGTCAGTCCCTTGCGTGCCAGGATAGGAGTTGGTCTTGAAAAGCAGGAGGAAGCTATGTAAGGGGCAGAGGCTACAGGAGCATATATTGGGTCCCATCAGACACAGGGACCACAATCAGTCCAACTAGAGAAGCTCAGCACCATTGCCCTTGGGCAGAATGACACCTGGGAGCATTCTTTAAAAATTCATATTTTATGTTTTTATTTTTCTATTTTTGTGTGTGTGTGGGCACTCAGATGCCACAGCATGTGCGTAAAGGTCGGAAGACAACTTGCAGGAGTCAGCTATCTCCTTCCACCAGGTGGGTTCTGGGGAGCAAACTCAGGGCATCAGGCTTGGCAGCAAGTCCCTTTACCTACTGAGCCAGTGTGCCAGCCCTAGGCAGTTTCTTATACCTATAAGTTGGCTGCTTTCTCCTGGGGACTTTGGGGTTACTATTTGATTTCTTGCCTATTCTCTGGAGTGATTGACCTCTCTTAACGCTGTAGGGAGTGGCTGGTTAGGAATAGCTCAGAGTTATCACATAGCCAATTCAGGGAAGACAAATGACTTTGGAGAAACAAGAGAGAAAGGGGAAAAAAAGACATTTCTGAGGATCAGTTTCTAAGACCAGAAGGATGCTAAGAGTTGCCATTTATTATATAAGCTCTAGAGTCAAATCACTTTCAGGCAAAAGCAAACACACCAATGCATTTTTGAAAACCTATCTAGCCAAGCATGGTAGTGCATATCTGTCAACTCAGCATTTGAGAGGTAGGGACAGAAGGGTCAGAAATGCAAGGTCATCCTCAGCTACACAGTGACTTCAGGGCCAGCTGAGGCTGCTTGGGACCTTGTCTCAAAAACAAGCAGACAAACAAAAAACCACAAAAAAGAAAGAAAGAAAGAAAGAAAAGAAAAGAAAAGAAAAAAACTCATCCAGATTGTTTCAAAATAATATTTTTTTAAGAGAAAAATCCTCAGGTGTTTCAGACAGCTCTCAAACTAGCTGAACAGTCAAGGATGACCTTGAACTTCTTTCTAATCTTCCTATCTCTACCTTCCCAGTGCTGGGATGATAGGCGTACACCACCCATTCCTGGTTTATGGGGTGCTGGGGATCAAACCTAGGGCTTCATACATGGTAGGAAAGCACTCTACCAACTGAGCTACAACTCCAACCCTCCCTCCCTCCCTCCTTTTCTCCCTCCTTCCTTCCCTCCCTCCTTCCCTCCCTCCTTCCTTCCCTCCTTCCCTCCTTCCTTCCCTCCTTCCCTCCTTCCCTCTCTCCCTCCCTCCCTCCTTTCTTCCTTCCCTTCCTCCTTCCTTCTCTCCTTCCTTCCCTCCCTCCTTCCTTTCCTCCCTTCCTTTCCTTTTTGTAGATTTATTTTTATTTATATGTCTGTGAGGGTATGTGCTTGTGAGTACAGTGCTTTAGGAGGCCAAAAGAGGGCATCAAATCATCTAGGGCTGGAGTTACAAACTTTGTTAATTGCTGGACATGGGTGGTGGGAACTGAAATCAGATTCTTTACAAGAACTGTAGCCCCAGCTGGCCTGGAACTCCTTATATAGAATGGGCTGGCCTTGAACTCACAGAGATCAGCCTGCCTCTGCCTCCCGAGTGCTGGGATTAAAGGCATGTGCCACCACGCCCAGCTCAGGAACTCTGTTTTTAAAAAATATTTTTGTAGCTGGGTGTGGTGGCGCATGCCTTTGATCCCAGCACTTGGGAGGCAGAGGCAGGCAGATCTTTGTGAGTTCAAGGCCAGCCTGGTCTACATAGTGAGTTCAGGTCAGCTGGGACTACAGGGAGACCCTGTCTCAAAAAGACAAAAAAAATTTTTTTGTGTGTGTATGAATGTTTTGCCTCCATGTATGTAAATGTGCCTGTAGCATACAGTGCCTAAAGAGACCAGAAGAAGCATCGTATTCCCTGGAACTGGAGTTACAGATGGTTGTTAGCCGCCATGTGGGAGCTGAACCTGGGTTCTTTGCAACAATAGTGAGGGCTCTTACCCACTGAGCCATCTCTCCAGGCCCATCAGTTTACTCTTTAGCTAGGCATCTCACCACTTGTTATTAAAGAATGAAGCAGCAAAGCCAGGTGTGATGATGCATGGGGAAGCTGAGAGAGGAGGACCAGGAGTTTAAGGCCAGCCTGGGCTACATAGCAGAACCTGTCTATAAAAGAACACTGGGATATATGAGCCTTGGCAAACGGAAGGGATTCTGATCCATTATTACCTGTTAGTACAAAACTCCATGCCTGCTACTTCTCTGATGTCTCTGTTGCAGCGGCTAGTGGGGAAACTAGTTTTCCCTCACAGAGCTAAATCGATGTATATTCGCTGCATAAATCTATAAGTGACCCACATAGGTTTGTCATTTCTCTTTAGCTGGGTGGCCTTCCTGTTCTATGTGTCCCCAGATTGCTGACAGCAGACATCATGGACCACTTAACCCTCCTGCTCCCATTTACCTCCCAGGGAAATAAAAAAAGAAAATTTACGCTTCAAAATCAGAGAAAGAGCTATAGTGCCCAGGAGCCACCCCCAAGGAGCAGGCAACAGGGTTTGCTTGATTTGCTTTTGTCTGTTTTGAAATTTAGTTTTTATTATTGGGTCTGGAAAGATTGCTCAGTGGTTTAGACCAACACTGAGCTCTTGCAGAGGATCTGGGTTCAGTTCCTAGCCCTTATATGACAGCTCACAACCACTGTAATTCCGGTTCCAGGGGATCTGATGCCCTCTTCTGGCTTCTATAGGCATTGCATACATGTGGTATATATACACACAGACAGGCAAAACTCTCATACATATAAAAATTAAAAAATACATTATTTTTTAAACAATGTGCATTTGTGTGTGTCTGTGTGTGGGTATGTGCACAGTGCAGGTGCAGTGCCCACAGAGGTCAGAGAGGGTGTTGGATCCTCAGGAGCTGGAGTTATAGGTGGTTGTGAGCTGCTATGTGGGTGCTGGGAACAAAACTCGATTCCTCTGAAAGAGCAGCAAGTACTATTAAGCCTGAACTATTTCTCCAACCTCTCATGACCTGTTCCTGAATATATGGACATGGCCAGTTCTACACCCAAACAGTGCCTGGGCCAGGATATAGATCCCATAGCTGTCTGGTGATTCCAACCTCCTTGTATATGCTTGTGGTGGACTTCAGAGACTCGATTCAGAGAGCAGAGCAAGGAATCTGGGAAGTGGGGTTTGTGGATAGCCATCAATGGTCTGCACTACTATGACTGGCTTAGTTGAAAGGTTTAGGGAGCAACTCTTGT
>NW_008354022.1:565770-575770 GCF_000622305.1 Nannospalax galili | reverse complement strand
AATCACAGGTAAAACCTCTGACAGCATCATCAGTGTGAGTCAGCAGGCTGTTGTTCGGCCCAGCTAATGAGGGGACTAAAGGCTGTAATTTGCTGGCACACACACTCTCCCGTAGAATAATTACGTTGCAACCCACACACTTCTGGGGGCCCAGAATTTATCTTGATCAAAACACAGCCTTCTTTGTCATCTTCTGTCTAAAGAAAGACAGCTGCTCCATCATCAGGAATGACAGGAGGGGAAGATGAATGGAAAAACTAATGAAGGAGGGAGGGCTGGATGCTTACCTCATATTTTGATACTCAAAGATCTCCCTACCCTTCCACTCTAAAGAGATGTCCACCCAGAGTCATTGTTGTGTATTTTGAGTCCAGTCAAAACAGGAGATAGCCCTAGTGACGTCTCTTCAGTCCTTATCCTCAAACAGAGCAGAGCTTATCTCTGACATCCCACCTCTAGCCTGATTTTGGGTCAAGGGTCCCCTTGGCTTCTGCGTGTGTGTTTATGTGTGTATGATGCATGTGAACCTGTGTGTGCAAGTACATGTGCCCATGCATACTTGGAGGCCAGAGGAGGACAGAGTGTCCTGCTCTCTCGCTGTATGCCTTTGCCCTAGTTAACTTTAACTGTCAACTTGACACAACTTAGAATTATCCAGGAAGAGAATCTCAACCGAGAAATTTCCTAGCTCAGATTGGCCTGAGAGCATGTCTGTTGGGGACTGTCTTGATTATTAATTGATGTAGGAGGCGACAGCCCACTGTGGGCAGCACTATTTCCCGAGCAGGTAGGTGGTCCTGGGCTAGCTGAGTGTAAGCCAGTCTAAGAGCCAACACGCAACATCCTCCATGGTTCCCGCTGTACTTCTTTAGCTGTGAAATGAATTCCTTTGCCAGAGGTAATGTATGGAATAGCAAGCAGTCCTGCCTTCTGGTTCCTGCTTGAGTTCTTTCTCTGACTTCCCTCAGCGATGGACTGTGACCTGGAAGTGTAAGCAGTGTAAACCTTTCCACCTCTAAGATGCTTTTGGTCAGAGTGTTTTATCTCAGCAACAGAATGAAAGTAGAATAGCTTTATGCCATTGAGGCAGGGTCTTTCACTGAACCTGGCACCAAGGTGGTAGCCAGCAAAGCCCAGAGACACTCTTGTCTCTGCCCTCCATAGCCCTGGGGTTACAGGTATGCAGACAGCCACCCTTGACTTTTTATATGGGTTCTGGGGATCCAAACTCTGGTCCTCATGCCTAAGCAGCAAGTTCTCCAACTCACTGATCCATCTCCCACCCCCTATAAAAATATTTATCTAGTAATTGGACCCCATCCATCTTCTGCTTCCCTGTTGGCATGTGATCTGTTACTGCTGAGTCTCTAGCAGAGAGTGCCCTTCAACTGCGAACCCACAGAATCCAATTGTCCTAGACAGTCTCTGTCAATATTGTTCATAATATTTTTCTTTGTGGGAGCATGTTTTAAAATGGTGAGGTTAGAGATATTGATATTTTGATGATTTCTTCCTTTGCTCTTATACTTAGAAAGGTCTCTTGCAGCCTAAAAGGAAAAGAATGTGATCCTACAATTTCTTCCTGTAGTTTCCTTTCTTTATATTTAACTCTCTAATCTTTCTAGAATCTACCTTGACACTATTCACAAGATTTTAAATACCATTGTAACTATTTACCAAATTTTAATATAGACTTTATGTCTACTTCAGAGTCTATTTCTTTTTAAAATTTTATTTATTTGTTTATTTTTATTGTAGGTGTATGAGTGTTTTGCATGCAGGTATGTAAGTGTACCCATGGCTTGGAACGCCCATGGAGGCCAGAGGAAGGAAGATGTTGGATCCTCTGGGGCTGGAGTTATAGATGGTTGTTAGCTGCCATGTGGGTGCTAGGAACTGAACCTGGGTCCTCTGCCAGAGCAGCTAGTGCTTTTAACCACTGAGTCTTCTCTCCACCCCCCAACCCTGATTTTTTATAGACTTAATTTAGTTTATTGTTTTCTCATATAAAAACCCTATGTGGTAGTCATAGTTGGAGCCTGGATCCTCCGCAGAGTTTACTTCTTCTGTGTCTGTTGTGTGTATGTGCTCATGTGGGTGTGCATACACATGCATGTAAAGGCTAGAGGTCAACCTCGGGTGTCTTCCTCCATCACTCTCCATCATAGGTTTTGAGATGAGTTTCTCACTGAACCTGGAGCTCATTGCTTTGTCTAGGCTGTCTGTCCAACAAGTTTTAGGAATTTATCTGTCTTTGCCCACCCTGCACTGGGATTACAGATACATGCCTGCCACCATGCCTTGCCTTTACATTGGTGTTGGGGCTCTGAACTCAGGTCCTTATGCTTACACTGCAGGTACTGTCCTGTCTGAGCCATCTCCCTGACCCCAAGTGTCTGATTTTTTTTTCTGTTCTAGTTTGCTTTCTGTTGCTGTGATAAAACACTGACTAAAACCAACTTGGGGAAGAAAAGGTTTATTTGGTTTACAACTTTCAGACCATCATTGGGGGAAGCCAAAGAGCCTGAGGTTGGAGCCTGGAGGCAGGAACTGAAGCAGAGGCTGTGGAGGAACTCAGCTCACTGACTTGTTTCCCCTGGCTTGCTCAGCTACCTTTCTTATACAGCCTAGGTCTACCTGCCTAGGGATGACACTGCCCACAGTGGGCTGAGCCCTCCTACATTAATTAGCAATCAAGAAAATGCCCCACAGACATGTCTACAGGCCAATATAATGTAGGAAATTCCTCAACTGAGGTTCCCTCTTCCCAGGTGACTAGTTTCTGTGAAGTTGACAAAACTCAACCAACACAGATCCCATTCTTTTTTTTTCCATTTAAAGAAGTTTTTATTTATTTATGTTTGTTTTGTGTGATGAATGTTTTCCCTACATGGATGTAAGTGCACCACATGCATGCAATGCCCATAGAGTCCAGAAGCTGTTGGATCCCCTGGAACTGGAGTCACAGACAGTTGTTAGTCACCATGTGGGTATTGGGAACTGAACCTGGGCCCTCTGTTAGAGCAGCCATTGCTCTTAACCACTGAGACATCTCTTGAGTCCCTTTTTCCCATTCTTATACCAGGAGCTGAAAGCATGTATCTTATAAAGTCAGCTACGTAATAAATGTTCAACAAGTATTTGTCAGATGGTTTTATGATTGAAGACTGGAAAGGGAAGAAGGCTGGGAATGTTATAGAAGCTGCTGAGAACATCTCTGAATGGCTCAGCTTCACACTCAACAAGGAGAGCTAACAGCTGGCACAGTGCCCATCAGACACTAGGCACTCAGTAAAGAACTTAATATGTGAAAAGAATTTAGATGTGAAAATTAGCTAATTTTCTCATTGCTCTGATAAAATACCTGCCCAAAGCAACTTAAGGAAGAGTTTATTTTGGTTCACAGTTCAAGGGTCCATCATGATGGGGAAGCTATGGAAACAGCAGTGTGAGGTAGCTGTGACATTACATCTATAGTCAGGAAGCAGAGCAGTGAATGCTGGTGCTCAGCTTACTTTCTCGTTTCTTTCAGTTTGAGACTCTAGCCCATGATAACTGGGGGATTCTGGGATTCTGGGTAAGCACTTTATTATTGAGCCATGCCAACCTCTCACCGCGGGATTCTAGGCAGGGCTCTACCACTGAGCCACGCCCCCTCCACAATGGGAGCGGGGTGAGGGGTGGGGGGGTGGTCTTGGCAGGTGCGTTACCACTGAGCCGTATCCCTAGCCTCTCACTGGGGGATTCTAAGCAGGTGTTCTACCACTGAGCCTCGCCCCTAGCCCCTCACTGGGGAATACTAGGCAGGTGCTTTACCACTGAGCCGTATCCCTAGCTTCTCACTGGGGGATTCTAGGCAGGTGTTCTACCACTGAGCCACCCTCAGCCTTGCTTTGAGCTTCTTGAACCACCAAGTTCGTTTCCTCTTTAACATTTTTGCTGTTCCCTCTGCCCCAGGGCTTTTTGCCCTGATCTCCCAAGGCTGTTTCCTTCCTGTAATTCTGAATTTGAAACCACTGTCATTCTCAGATAGACCTGTTCTGATTCCTAAGTAAAGCAGTTCCACCCCATCTGACTGTTGCTCTATGCTAAAAATGTCTTTCAATGATTCAGTAATAATTTATCATCTAGTTTTCAACAGTTAACATTCTACTTCCCTAAAATATAACCTTTACAGGAATAGTTTTGAAACTGTGTTTTGAACATTTTAAATCTCCCATCAAAAGAATAACATCTAACCCAAGTCTGGCGATGCACGCCTTTAATCCCAGCACTTGGGAGGCAGAGGTAGGTAGATCTTTGTGAGTTCGAAGGCAGCTTGGTCTACATAGTGAGTTTCAAGCCAGCTGGGTCTACAGGTGGACCCTTTCTCAAAACAGCAACAATCACAAAAGAATAACACTGATAGTTATTATAGTTTAATCTCATATTAGTGTGACCCCACTTTATAAATACACACATATGTGTGTATAGATATGCATATACCTGTATATGCACACGCATGCATGCTTTTTTTCATAACCACTCATAATAAGTTACATATATCATTTCATTCCTAAATACCTTCTCTTCCATTCCCAAAGAATAAAATTTCTCTCATGTAACACCACCAACATCCCCTCCCTTAGGAAAACTAACAATTTCATAATTTCATCTATTATATGATCCAAATTTCTCTAAGAGGCCTAAAAATGTCTTTTCTGTCAGTTTTATCTCCCCTCTCTCCAATCCGGGATCCCAGTAATGGCTGCACTGTGCATGAGGTTCTGATGTCTCTCCAGTCTCTTTTATTTACTTTGCCCATTAATTATTCATGAAGTTGACTCCTTTTGAAATGCCCAGATTCTTCAAAGTGTCTGAGGCACCCATCTGTCTTGTAGAATGCAAGACACTGAGCTTGCCTGCGTACTTTTCTGTTGTTTTAATGGACTTTTTCTTTTTTGTTTTGCAATGCATGTGTGTGTTTTGTTCATCTGTGTGGATGTGTGTTTGCTTGTGTGTGGGGGCATCAGTGTGTGTGTGTACATATATACACGTGTACACATGTACATGTGCAGAAGTCAGAGGTTGACATCCGTTGCCTTCCATATTTGCTCTCCAACTTGTATATTGAGGCAGGGACACTTGCTGGACCCAGAGCTTGGCAATTGGGCTTGTCTAGCCAGTCAGCTTGTTCTGCAGATCCCCTATGTCTGCCTCCTGAGTGATGGTATTATAGGAGGGCAGCCATGCCCACCTGGCTTTTCCATGGGTGCTGGGAGCAGAATGCTGGCCCTTATACTTGCATAGCAAGTGCTTTACCTGCTGAGCTATCTCCCCAGCTCCTCTCTACATATAAATGCATATACCTGTACACAGATACACATAAACACCTTCTTCCCGTTTAATAAGTTGCAGATACTGCAGCATTTCACCTGTAATATCTTCTCTGTGTTTCCTAAGAATAGTATTTCTCTCATGTCACATGACCACCATTGTCTCTCTCAAGAAACCTAACAATTTCATATAATATACAGTTTAATTTTCTCCAAGTATCTTAAAAAATGTCTTTTCTGTCAGTTTTATTTTTCTCCCTGGTTCAGGATGCCATTAACAGCCACTCTCTGCATGATGTCTCTTTAGCAAGACTGGCTGGCCAGCAAGCTCCAGGAATCCACCTGTCCCTGCCTCCCCAGTGCTGTGATTACAGGCATACACCACCACACTCAGCCTTTCACCTGGGTTCTGGGGATTTGAACTCAGGTCCCCATGTCTGCACTGCAAGTGTTTTACCAACTGAGCCATCCCTCTACCCCTGTTGCTAATGTTCAGAGACAGGGACTTTGCTATGTAGCCCAGGCTGGCCTCAGACTCACCATCCTCTTTCCTCCAATTCCTGAGCACTGGGATGACAGTTGTGTGTCACATGCCCCTCTGTGAAGCCACTATTAAAACTGTATGTCATGAATTCTGTGTGGTTTGAGATCTAGCAGTATAAAATATGAACCTGGCTCAGCAGGTGAAAGCATTTGCTACGAAGCTTGACGACCTGAGTTCAATCCCTGGGACCCACACGGTGAGAGGAGAGAATTGACCCAAAAGTTACCCTCTGACTTCTACATATATGGCACATGTGTGTCCCCCATAACACACAATAATAAATAAAATTGTGCTTAAAAAGTGAAAAATACAAACTGGGTTTTGAAGAATTAGAATACCAAAAAGAATTTCTTTAATTAATTAATTAATTAATTAATTATTTTTGTTTGAGGCAGGGTCTCCTTGTACCCCCAGCTGGCCTGGAACTTGGTATGTAGACAAGGCTGGCCTGGATCTCATTGAAATCTGCCCACCTCTGCCTCTTAAGTGCTGGGATTAAAGATGTGCACCATCATGCTGGTCTTATTTTTTAAAATTATTTAATGTATGTGTTTGCCTGTATGCTTGTATGTGCGCCATGTGCATGCAATGCCCACAGAGCCCAGGAGAGGGCATCAGAGTCCCTGAAACTGATGGTTGTTACTTACAATATGCTTTCTGGGAAATGAACTCAGGTCTCTGCACGAGCAGCAAGCACTCTTTTTTTCTTTCTTTTTTTAATTTTTTGGTCTTTTTGAGACAGGGTCTCCCTGTAGCCCCAGCTGGCCTGGAACTCACTATGTAGACCAGGCTGGCCTTGGACTCACAGAGATCTGCCTGCCTCTGCCTTCCGAGTGCTGGGAAAGGCGTGCACCAACTACACCCAGCGCAGCAAGCACTGTTAAGTACTGAGCCGTCTCTCAAGCCCCCAAAATTTCTTAATACCATCTACCTGTTCATACACAAAATCTGAATTCATACACGTACCCTGAAAAGGCCAGAGAGAAGGAAGAAGTCCATGCCTGGCTGAAAGTGTTCCAGAAGACCATAAAGTCTTGTTTGGTTCAGTTTTAATTGTGAATTTGACACACTCTAGAAATCACCTGAGAATAGAGTCTCAGTGAGGGAATATCTGGATTGTGTTGGCCTGTGTCTATGTCTGTGAGAGAATTTTTATATGGATCAGTTGAGGTAGGAAGGCCCACCCTGAATATGGGCAGCACTTCTGCCTGGTTTGGGGTCCTGGACTGTATAAAAGTAGAGAAAATAGGCTGAGCACATGTACTCATCTCTCTCTGCTCTTGACTGTGGATGTGATATTACAAGCCGCTTCAAGTTCCTGCCCTGACTTCTCCACAATGATGGCCTGTGACTTGGAACTGTGAGCTGAAATAAACTTTCTCCCCCAAGTTACTGTTTGTCAGAATACTTTTATTACAGAAACAGAAATGAAACTAAAACAAGTCCCTGAGGTGGAAGTCCTCACCTCTCCTGCCTGTAGAGTACCTGATGAATGGTTGATGCTTACTTAATGTTTGTTGAATGAATGAGTAGGTAAATAATCTCATGGTTACATTTGGCCTAAAAGACCAGCAAGTACTCTTAGGCCATCAAGGAGGTACCATCTTAAGGAGATAATTAGTGCATGTAGATGTGGGGAGGACTGGGGAGACATGGTGTAAGCCCAGGGTAGCATTCTCAATTCTGGGAACTGGCTCTGCAGACGTGGGCTGGGGTGCTGGAGCAGCAAAAAGAGCAATGGGAGGGGCTGGGGAGATGGTTCAGTAGGTAAAGTGCTTCAAGTCTGATCCCCAGAACCTAGGTTTCAAAAAAAGTTGGCCATAGTGGTATGTATTTGTAATCCCAGTGCTTGGGAGGTGGACACAGGAGGTTCCCTGGGGCTTGCTGGCCAGTCAGTCTACCCAAATTGGCAAGTTCCAGTTAGAGAGACTGTCTCAAAAGAACAAGGTAGAAAGCAGCTAAGAGCAACTGCTAAGGTTGACCTCTGACCTCCACATGCATGCACACACAGGTGCATTTGCACAGACTTGCACCTCTGCGCACTTATATATACCTATATGTACCCACACTCACACACACACTCTAACGAAAATAAATAAAAGGTTATGGAGGAAATGATACTTGAATTTTGCCCTTTTGTAATCATTTTGCATGGCCTATGTTTGGCTAACTTCCTGAAAGTGGCAGTCTGCCATGGTGCCCTGCTTTGGAGCATGTTATCTGCTTTTTTAACATTTTTATTTATTATTATTATTATTGGGGAAGGTTGCTAGTACCACAGCACAATGTGTGCAGGCCAGAGGACAACTTGCTGGAGTAAATTTTCTCCTTCCATCATGTGGGTCCTGGGAATCCACTCAGGTTGTCAGGTTTGTACAGAAAGTGCCTTTACCCACTGAGCCATCTCACTGACCCACATTTTCCTAATTATAGGAAGAAAGTGTTATCATCCAGTTTCTGGGTCATAAGGAATGCTTGGGAAAAAACTATCAAATCATTAACTCTGGGTGCAAAGATATCCCTCATATAGCAGATATGATGGAGCACACCTTTAATCCTAGCACTCTGGAGACAGAGTCAGTCAGATCTCTGTGAGATGGAGGCCAGCCTGGTCTACACATCAAGTTCTAGGCCAGCTGGAGCTACAGGGACACCCTGTCTCAAAATGACCAAAAAAACAAAAAAACCCCACCAACCAACAACACCCAAACCATGATTTTTCAGGGGCTGAAAAGGCAGCTTAGTGGTTAAGAGTACTGGCTGCTCTTTCAGAAGACTCAGGTTCAGTTTCCTTACCCAGGTGGTGGCTACCAACGTCTTCAACTCCAGATCCAGAGGATCTGATGCCCCCTTCTGGCCATCACAAGCATTGCGTGCATGTGGTGCACTTAGGCAGACAAAACACTCTTACATACACAAAAAAATAAAATAAAAATAAATAAATAAAATATTTTTAAAACGAATTTTCAAAATTGAGACAGATCCAATCCCAGGGAATAGCCTAGGAATTTCCAAGACCAAACCCAGTGTCAGGGTTTATGACTTGCTACAAAACTGTAGCCTTGGGTAAAATCATCAAATCCACCTTAGAGGACTCAGTGCTTGTCTAAAGTGTTTCTATCTCAACATTCATCCGTCTCCTTGGTTAAAAACTGCTAAATGAAGCACAGGGGAACCCAAAGCCTGTCTGAAGTGTTTTCCTTTCAAATTTGTTTGGAAGGCAAGTGTTTCCATTTACAGAGGGTCCCAGTTTTATAATGCTCAGACAGGGGGCGTTTGATGCTCTGGTTCCCCAAGTATCACCCCATAGAGGGCATTTCAAAGGTACTGAACTGTAAGATGCACTTTTAGAGCTACACAGAGACATCTTGCAATAGGATCTAGGGAAAACATTTTACAGAGCTCTTCGGGATTCTTGGGTTAAAATGGGGAGTAAATTATGCATTTTTATGTCTATTTTCTTTCTAAACCACACTAAGACTATAGGAACGAGATTTTTAAAATATTTATTTTTATTTGTTTTAATTTAAAAAAAAGTTTTTTGGCTTCTTGAGATAGGGACTCTCTGTAGCTACAGCTGGCCTGGAACTATGTAGACCATCTCATAGAAATCTACCTGCCTCTGTCGTCTGAGTGCCGATTAAAGGCATGTGCCACTATGCTTAGTCTTTATTTATTATTTTTATGTGTACATGTGTGTGCCTGCATTAGTTTATGTGCACCACATGCATACAGGATTCCACAGAGGCCAAGAGAGGGTGTTGGATCCCCTGGAACTGGAGTTATAGGAGGTTGTTAGTCACTATGTTGGATGCTGAGGACTGAACTCAGGTCCTCTGCAAAAGCAACCAGTGTTCTTAACCTCTGAGCTACCTCTCTAGCTGCCTAGAAAAGGGATCTTAATAATATCTTTTATGCACTGGCAAGATAGATAAGCAGGTAGAGGTGCTTGTTGACAAGCCTGATGACCTGAATTCAATCCCCAGGGTCCCACATAGTGGAAGGAAAGAACTAATTCCTGCAAGTTATCCTTTGACTTCCACATGCATGCTGGGACACACACACACACACACACACACACACACACACACACACACACAAAGTGAGGAGAAGGACAACAGGAACTGAAGAGTGGGCAGAT
>NW_008354022.1:534146-565752 GCF_000622305.1 Nannospalax galili | reverse complement strand
GACTGGACCTCACTGACCTGGAGTTCATCAATTAGGCTAGACTGGTAGGTCAGTGAGTTCCACAGATCCTTCTTTCTCCACCTACACCTTACAAGTGCATGCCACCAGGCTCAGAGTGTTTACCTAGGTTCTGGACCTGAAACTCACGTCCTGAAGCACTTTACCAACTATCTTTTTATATAATATATTATAGAGAACACACACACACACACACACGTAGTAGGAAAAGATAGACAGCAACATCCTCAAACCATAAACTATAACATAAACCATATACAACCATACATGTGCCCTAAGTCAATAGGATTAAACTCAGGACCTCATCCATACTAGGTACTCTAACATTGAGCTACATCTCCAGCCCCTGGCCACATTATTTTTTAGTACTATTTTATTTTTATGATATATGAATATGCCATTTTAATGAAGTAAAATTGAAATAATAACATCACGATGTTAATAAAATAAAAACAAGAATGGAGAAATGATTCAGTGATTAAACGCACTTTCTATATTGCAGAGAACCCAAGTTCAGGCAGTTCACAATGCCCTATAACTACAGCTTCAGATCAGATGCCTTCTTCTGGCCCAATGGGCACTGTGCTCATGTATACATACCCAAACATAGAGACACACACATAGTTTAAAAAAATAAAATCTTAAAAAATAAAGTAAAAACAGATCACAAAACAGGGTAACTGCAAAAGTTTCTTACACAATAATGATTTGTCCCTTTGGAGAGCCATTTAATTTACCAAGGATCTTAAGGGCCAGAACCATGCTAAGCAAGGAACAGGGAGGCCAGATACAAAATGGATATGATTGATTTCATGTTCTGAGAGCTCACAGTTTAGTGGAAGAGGCTGACCTTGGGTTAACAGAATCCATCAAGTTGTGTGAAATGGCAGAGCCACTCAGAACTCAAAGGAGCAGAGGAGAGGGTGGGGGTGGATGGAGGCTGGTTAGGAGTCACTTTCTGAGTAACACATCACTCATACTGAAAGAATGGATGTCTGCAAGAGGCAGGAAGGAAGTGAGGGGACTTCAGGGAAGAGGGTGCCAGAGTCGAGGGCCAAGGGCCAAGAAGCGGCACTCAGAGTTTGAGTGAAATGATAACAACTTGCTGCTGGAGGGTAAGGATTTGAACTCAGAGACTCATGTACTCACATTTGGTCACTCTTCTAAGGTAACGTGGAATGTGTCCCATGAAGCTGGAGAAGCAAGCACCTGACCTGGAGGTACAAGTGTGAATGTATTAGTCAGTTTTCTGTTGCTGTGATAAAACACCATGACTATGGCTCTACAAGGATAAGAGTCCATCATGGCAAGGGAGGCATGGCAGGAGGCAGCCGAGGAAGAACTCATCTTTAAGCAGGCACAGGAAGCAAAGAAACTGGAAACCGGACATGTCCATCTTCTCTTAAAGCCTGCCCCCACTGATGTTCTTCCTGCAGCATGGCCATACCTCCTAAAGTTTCCATGACCTTCCCATCAGCACCATCAGCTAAGTGTTCAGACACTTGAACCCAAAGGAGGAATTTTCAGTCAAGCCTTCACAAAGTATGAACATTTGGTCTTTTCTTCTAAGGGAGTGGAGAACTAATAACGTGACTCACGAACAAGAGCTATATATGGTCAGTTTTGCCTCTTAGATCATAAAAACAGATTGGTGTAGTATCAGTAGGGCGTGAAGGGACCAGATGGACAGTAGCTGCAGGCATCTAGTCTAGAGATGACGGTGATGGGCAGGATGGAGAGGAAGAACACTTTTATGGACTTAGGAGATACAATAGGCAGGATTTGAAAAAAATTTTATGTTGTTAAGGGGAGTCACTGGGTGGGAGATGGTAAGGTATCTAGAGATTTGAGGCTCTATTTGGGCATCTGGATGGATGAGTAATCTAGAAGGAAGATTGGGAAGCTAGAGGAGAAAAGTCCTGGAAGAAGGAAAGGAAGGAGGTAGAGAGAGTATAGCTCATGACATACTCCCTTGAGTATGTGAGATTCAGGTGCATCTTGTGAGCACTCAGCTAGGCCAGTGCTTCCTTCAACTGCTTAAAATTGTCAACACAGAGATGAAATCTTTCTTTGTCGGATGGAGGCAAAATTAGAGCTGAGACGGGGCAGGTTTCTGCCTGCTTTCTTCAAGAATTTCCTTCCCATTCTTCAAGTGTCCCATGTATCTTACACACTTCATACATATGCACAGGTTTGTACCATGAAGCTTATGTTTAACTTATGTCTTGGTTATCTTTCAATTATGTTATAAAAACACTAACCAAAAATAACTTGGGGAGGAAAGGGTTTATTTTATCTTACATTTCCCAGGTCATAGTTCATCACTGAGGAAAGTCAGGACAGGAACCTGGAGGCAGGAAGTGAAGCACAGACCATGGAGGAATACTGCTTACTGACTTGCTCCCCCTGGCTTTCTTATACAGCCCAGACCCACCTGCCCAGGGTTGGCACCACCCACAGTGGGGTGGGCCCTCCTTATATCACTCAAGAATTAAGAAAAGGCCCCACAGACATGTCTATAGGCCAATCCAATAGAGGACATTCCCCAACTGAGGTTCCTTCTTTCCAGATGTGTCAAGTTGACAACTAAAGCTATCCAGCACAATATTCTTTCATGTGTGTGCAGATTTTTGCATGTGTAATATGTGAAGGTACTGTGAACATGTATGTGCTTATGAGTGTGGAGGCCAGAGGTTGATATTAGGTGTCATCTTCTGCCTTATTTTTTTCTTTAGTTATATTTTTTAATTAATTAATTAATTAATTAATTAATTAATTAATTAATTAATTTATGTGCATGAGTGTTTTGCCTGAGTGCACCACATGGCTACAGTGCCTGCAGAGGCCAGAAGAAGGTATCAGATCCCCTGGAATTGGAATTAGGGAAGGTTATTAGCTGCCATGTGAGTGTTGGGAACTCAACCTGGGTCCTCTGCCAGAGCAGCAAGTGCTCTTAACTGCTGAATCATCTCTCTAGCCCTTCTACCTTAGTTTTTTGAGACAAGGTCTATACCAGTTAGTTTTTGGACACTTGACACAAGAGTCACCTAGGAAAAAGGAATTTCAGCTGAAGAATTTCCCAGATTAGACTAGCCTGTGGGCATATCTGTGAGGTATTTTCTTGATTGCTAATTGATGCAGAAGGGCCCAGTCTACTGTGGGTGGTGCTGTCTGTAGGCAGATGGTCCTGGGCTATATAAGAAAGGTAGCTAGCCGGGTGTGGTGGTGCACACCTGTAGTCCCAGCACTTGGGAGGCAGAGGCAGGTGGATCTCTGTGAGTTCAAGTTCAGCCTAGTCTACATAGTGAGTTCCAGGACAGCTGGGGCTGCAGGGAGACCCTGCTTCTACCAGAAAAAAAAAAAAAAAAAAAAAAAAAAAAAAAAAAAGAAACGTAGCTGAGCAAGTCAGGGGAAGCGAGACAGTAAGCAGCATTTCTCCATTGTCTCTGCTTCAGTTCCTGCCTCCAGGTTTCTGTTTTGAGTTCCTGCCTTATGTTTCCTCAATGATAAACTGTAACCTGTAAGCCAAATAAATCTTTTCTTCTCTAAGTTGCTTTTGTCATGGTGTTTATCACAGCAACAGAAACCAACTAGGACAGTGTTTCTCACTGAACCTGGAACTTACTGATTTGGCTAAGCTGGCTGGCCAACAAACCCCAGGATCCTCCAGTCTCTGCCTCCCCAGCACTGGAACCACACATGCATGCTACTGAATCTGTTTTTTTTTTTTTTTTAGATATTGTGATGATTAGTTAATATTGATTATCATTTATCCATTTGATGGGATCTAGAATCACCTAGGAGACATACCTCTGGGCGTGTCTTGAGGAAGTTTCTAGACCAGTTTTACAGAAGACCCACCCTGAACATGGGCAGCACCATCCCATGGACTGGGGTTCTGGAGTGAATAAAAAATGAGAAAGTGAGTTGAGCACCAGTGTTCATCTCCTTTTGCTTCCTGACTGTGGATGTGATGTAACCAGCTGCCTCACACTCCTGCCTCCATGCCTTCCGACCATGATAGGCTATGTCCTCAAACTGTGAGCCACAATAAACCTGTCCTTCCTTAAGTTCTGTTTGTCATAGTGTTTTATCATAGCAACAGGAAAAGTCAATACATATCAAATAGAAAAATTCCATGACCACAGAAATCTCGCTCTTAGAAATTCCAGCCAGTTTCAAGCCCATCTATATGTGAGCTGCGAGGCATGAGCAGTGATGGTCTTGACTACACTATTCAGACAATATGTGCCACCCAGATAGGAGTCATAACTCAAGTATGTGGGACATTTAAAAAAGCTCTCATAGCCCAGAGGAAAATAATCAACAGAAATATGGAGATAAAATGCAGGCAGTCACCATACAGAAGAAGATATGTGGATGACTAATAAGCATTTGAAAAGCTGCTAATGTCATGAGTCATCAGAGGAATGCAGAGAAAATCTGAATTCAAAAGCTTTGCATATCCACCTGAATGCTTAAAAGCAAAGAAGCATGCCTGGGGATGACTGTAGTTGCAGAATGTTTGCTGGGCAAGTGTGAGGATCTGGGTTCAGACTCTGTCATAGCTACTTTTGGTCAACTTGACAGAAACCTAGACATATCAGGAAAGAGGGAATCTTAATTGAGGAATTTCCTCAATTCTGTGGGCAGGTCTGTGAGGCATTTTCTTAATTGTTAATTGATGAAGAAGGGCCCAGCCCACTAGAGTGGTACCATCCCTACGCAGGTGGGCCTGGGCTGTATAAGGAAGGTAGCCAAGCAAGCCAGTAAGCAGCATTCCTCCATGGTCCCTGCTTCAGTTCCTGCCTCCAGGTTCTTGCTTTGAGTGCCTGCCTTGGCTTCTCTTGATGACAGACTGAGGCCTCGAAGTTATAAGCTGAAATACTTCCCTCCTCCATTTGCTTTTGGTCAGTATTTTATCACAGAAAAGCAAATTAAAGCCCAGTGTGGTGCTATGTGTCTGTAATTCCAATGTCCAGAAGATGGAGACAGGAGGATCTCTGGGGTTCCCTGGCAATTAGTCTAGCTGAAATCAGTGAGCTCCAGGTTCAGTGAGATACCTCGATTTAGAAAATTAGCTGGAAAGCAATTGAGGAAGGCACCTGATGTCAATCTCTGGCCTCTACATGTGCATGTACACATACAGACAGAGACAGAGAGAGAGAGAGAGAGGGAGAAAGAGAGAGAGAAATTTAAAATATAAGCTCTCTGAGACTTCTAAGCATTAGCAGAGACTGGGCACAATCACAATTCTCGAGTGGTGCTGGTGTGAGTTTGTTTTTGAGATACTGTTTGGCTATTTGTCCTAAGTTTAAATATATGAATATATGCTAGCCCTGTGCCCCAGCAATTCCACTAGAATACACACTTAAAAGAAATATAGGGCTGGTAAGGTGGTTTGATGGGTAAATGCTCCTGCCACCAAGCCTGGGGATCAAACTCAGGCTCCTCTGAGCCTCCTTTTTTTTTTTTTTATGAACTATTTTAATCATCTATATTTATGTGGTATAGCATGAAAATGTGATACATGTAACGAGAACACCACGGTAGTTTCCAGACATGGTGGTACATACTGTTTATTCCAGTTCCTTGGGAGATTGCAGCAGGAGGATAGTGATTTGAAGATCAGCCTACACAGCAAAACCCTGTCTTTAAAAACCAGAAAATTAGGCCAGGGAGATGGCTTGGAGAGTGGGTAAAGCTCTGGCTGTGCAATCTTTTCTACCTGAGTTCAGATCTTTGGATCCCCCACAAAAGCTGGAGTCAGTATTGTGCATCTATAATGCTAACATTCCTACTCTGAGTAAGATGGGAGAAATACAGGAGAATTTCCTAGAGACTTGGATGCCAGCTAGCCTGGTCTCTACAGCATGGTTGCAAATGGCAAGAGAGACCCTGCCTCAAACAAGGTGGAAGGTGTGTCCTAGTTTGTTTCTTCATTGCTGTGACAAAATACTCTGACCAATACCAACTTGGAGAGGAAAGGGTTTATTTTATCTTACATCTCCTGGGTCACAGTTCATCAGGGAGCCCAAGGTAGGAACTCAGGGCAGGAACCTGGAAGCAGGAGATAGAGCACAGAGCACAGAGGAACTCTGCTTACTGGCTTACTCCCTTGGCCCCTGCTCAGCCTGCTTTCTTATGCAACACAGGCTCACTTGCCCAGGGGTGGCACCACCCACAGTGGGTTGGGCCCTCCCACATCATTCAACAATCAAGAAGATGCCCCACAGACATGGCCACAGACCAATTCAATAGAGGCAATTCCCTAGCTGAAGCTCCCTCAACCCAGGTGTGTCAAGTTGACACTAAAGCTATCCAGCACAGGTGAGAACTGATAGCCAAGACTGTCCTCTGACCTCCACATGAGTGCCATGTCGGGTGTGCATCTGCACACACACATCATACATACAAAATAATAAATATTTACCAAATATTTATGGTGACTCTTGAAAAGCTCACACCCATGCTTGGGTATGTCTGACCTTTTATTGATCACCTCTGTTACTCATAACCCTTGCATTCAAGCCTATATCAAAATATCTTTAATAAAATCTCAGGGCTGAAGAGATGACTTGGTGGTTAAGAGCACTTGCTGCTCTTCCAGAGGACCCAGTTCAGTTCCCAGCATGTCAGGCAGCTCACAACCACCTGTAACTCCAGCTCCAGGGGATCTGAAAACCTCTTCTGGCCTCTACGGGCACTACAATCACATGGTACATACACACAGAGAAACATACACGCTAAAGTTAAAATAAAATAGGGACTGGAGAGATGGTTCAGTGGTTAAGACCACTGGCTGCTTTTGCAGAGTGCCCGGGTTTGGTTCCCAGCATCCACATGGTGGATAACACCATTCCTAACTCCAGTTCCCGGGAATCAATGCCCTCTTCTGTCTTCCATAGGCATTGCATGCATGTCACTTCATGGCAGACAGAAAGCGGAGTTAGACAGGAAATTCACATTGTTCATATATTCCCAAGGACCCACCCAGTGACCTACTTCCTCCAACTGGCCTCCACTTCCTGTTACCACTCATTATGTTGATTAGATCAGAGCCCTCACGATCTCACTGTCTCTGCAAACACCCTCACAGATACACTTGGAAATGTGCTTCACAAATTCCCTGGGTATTTCTAAGTCCAATTAAATTGGCAATCAAAATTAAACATCATTAAGATAGCCATTAAACCATTCCTCAGTATATACAGGTGGCTGGTTCCAGGACTCTGAAGATTCCAAAATCTATGGACAGTCAAGGTCCTTAGGTAAAAAGATGTAGCAGTTGAGTATAACTGATTCATATCTTCCCACACTGTCTATCAGTCATCTATCATCCAATTGTATATCATCAAATTATGTACCATTTATCTATCTGTCTATCTATCTATCTATCTATCTATCTATCTATCTATCTATCTATCACCTATCTATCTACCCATCATCTCTACCATTTATTATCTGTCATCTATCAATCATCTGTCATCTAACCTATCAATTATCTTTCTATCTGTCTCAGTCATCTACCTTTTATCTATAATCTATAATCTATCTATCAATCATCAATCTAGTATCTATCATCTATCATCTATCAATTTATCTATCATTTACCTACCTATCTATAATCTATCATCTATCAATCTGTATCATCTATCTTCTATCATTACCTTTCTGCCTATTATGTATCTATCTCTCTTCTACTTGTCAATCATCTATCACCTGCCTGTCCATTGTCTATCAATCATTTATCCATCTATGTTATCTATGATTTATCTATTATCTATCATTTATCTATCTATCTATCTATATATCATCTATCTATCTATCTATCTATCTATCATCTGTCTGTGTATATATAGTCTACCATTTACCTATCCATCTTTTACCTTCTGACTGTCCTCTATGTATCTGCCCATCTTCCATCTGTCTATCATCACCTATCAATCACTATCTGCCATCTGTCTATGTACAATCTATTATCTATCCATCTTTTGTCTTTTATTTACTGTCTATGTATGTATCTATTGTCTATCATCTGTAGATGAGTGGATGAATGGATAGATGCATATGTACATAGATACATAAATAATAAATAGATGTACATAGATGATAGAAAATGATATATACAGTGGATAGATTGATTATAGGACAAAAAACCAGATAAATAGATTCCTGGAGCTCACTGGACAGCCAGTCTAGCCAAATTGGTGAGCCCTAGGTTGAGTGAGAGACTCTGTCACGGGTGGGAAATGATTGAGGAAGACACACACCGAACATCAAACTCTGACTTCCACAAGCATACAGATACAAAAGGCAGGTATCTTCTCAAGTCTGGGCCATCAACGGGAACAGGAAGAACAGCAAGATAACGGTGTGCCTAGGAGCAAGCAGTTAACCTCATTTTCCTTCCCTAATTTGAGAAATTTCTCAAGTGTCTCAGCTTCAAATTGAATAATTTTCCAATTTCCTCCTTAAGATAATTTTTTAAACTACTGAGTTTTATAGGCTAGAGCACGTGAGAAGCTGACAACTCTATGTCTTTTTAATTAGATCTTCTACATGATAATTAAAATCTCACTCTGCATACCAGCTATTCTTAAACTCGGCAGTGAAGCTTTTCTGGCTGGAAGTTTACTGACCATCTGGAAGCAATAAAATATCTTAACCTTAAAATGCAAACTATCAGTTAGAAAGACCACAAATGAGACCTGCTCGTCGTTGCTCTAATGGGTAAATGCCAGGGTTCCATCCTTCACTCTGTCTAACCAAGAAACTGCAAGATCTCACAGTTGGAACGGGGCTTTTGGAAATCAAAGTGGGCCTTCCTTCATCTCTGCAGAACCAGGACCAACCCTCCCCTCTGAGGGCCTTGAGGCACACCCAGTATCCTAGGAGAAAATTCCAAGCCTGTTCTTGGAAATGCCTTCTAAAGTTTATTGATTATTTGAGGCCAGAGGCCAAGTCTGGCTTTGGAAGTAAATGAGGGAAAATGAACACTGGCTGGGAACATAGAAGAGTTGGAAAGAGAGAAGGCAATGTGAGGAGGAAGCAGATTGAGACCAAGTTATGGAAGAGAGATGTGAAAAAAGGAAACTTGATGTGGGGCCTAAAAATTCTTATGAGGGAGCCTGGCATGGTGGCTCATGCAAGTAATCTTAATGTGGAAGGAAAGCCATTAATAAGAGACCAGAAAATGAGGCAGTCATCTCTCATTAGGGAATTATATACAAGGGTGATCCAGGAACTCCAAACTGCTAGCCAGAGAATGCTGTAACTGGATACCACAGAGTTTCAGCTCAGGCAGAACCTGTTGCTGCCTTTCCAGCCTGGGGTTATAATAAACACATGCTCATGCCTGGCTTTTACATGAGTGCAGGGGATCTGAACTCAGGTTGGCATGCTTGTACTGTCCCAGTTTTATTTTGTGTCCTGGGATAAAAACTCTGACAAAAAGCAACTTAGCAGAGAAAGGGTTTATTTTGGCTTACAGTTCCAAAGGGAGAGAGTCCATAATGGGGAATTAAGCATGACATGGTGGCAGGTACAGGAAGCTGGCTGATCATATTTCATCCACACACAGGAAGCAGAGAGAAAGAGCTAGGGTTACAGGTGTGCACCATTATGCTTGGATTTTTTACACTGGGGCTGGGGATCTGAACTCAGATCCTCATGCTTGCATGGTAAGTACTTTACAGACCGAGCCATCGTCTTAGCCTATATAGCTCTTGTTATTTGTGGAGTTTTGGGATGTACACCTGTTTCAAGGTCAGGGCACAGGCTTCTGCTTAGCACTTTTTTTTTTTTTTTTTTTTTAGTTTTTTTGAAAAAGGGTCTCTCTGTAGCCCCAGATTTCCTGGAACTCACTATGTAGACCAGGCTGGTCTTGAACTCACAGAGATCTGCCTGCCTCTGCTCCAGAGTGCTGGGATTAAAGGCATGTACCACTACGCCCAGCCTGTCCTGGTTAGCTTTAACTGTCCACTTGACACAGCCTAGAGTGACCTGAGAAGGGAGTCTCAAACTAAAATCTGGATTTTCCAGATTATATCGGCCTGTGGGCATATCTGTGAGGGACAGTCTTAATTGTTAATTGATGCAGGGGTCCCAGCCCACTTTGGGCAGCACCATTCCCTAGGCAGGTGGTCTTGGGCTGTGTAAGAAAGCTAGGTGAGCATGAGCCTGAGCATGAGTCAGCAAGCAGCATCCTCCTGCATGGTTCCTGCTGCGTTTTATCTAGGAGTGAGTTACTTGATAGGTAGTAATACTGGGTGGAATAGTACATGGTCCTGCCTCAGGTTCCTGACTTGAGTTCCTGCGTTAACTTCCCTCAGTGATGGACTGACCTGGAAGTGCAAGATGAAAAATCCCTTCCCTTCCCTGTTGTTTTTGGTCAGAGTGCTTTATCACAGTGACAGAGTAAAACTAGAGCAGAGAGATGCTACTGGAAGATGCTTTACCTGGGCCCTGGCTGCTCTGGCATCATCTCCTTGACCTGTGAAATCTGCAGCATAGAAGTATTTTTACAGGAGAACCAGTCATGTTTGGAGGGCTGGCCTGAGGAGTCCTACAGAGGCCAGCTAGACTCTTCAGACTTAATGATTTAGAAGCAGGAAGTAGCTAGGGTGAAAAATAGTGACCTTGCATAAACACTTCCTTCTCACTTCCCTGCATGGACACCATGGAGGCCTCTTGTTCTGTTCCACCTCATTTCTCCACATGGCACCTTGGAAGAAGGCAGGAACAGGCAGCCAGACAACTCAATCTCAATCCCTCCCATCTAGGCTTTTCCTCTTTGAGTTTCCAGTTATCTTAAATCATCCTTACCTTCCCACACCTCCATTCCTCTTCCCGTCCAATTTCATCCAGGGGATTAATTTAATTAGAACAAACTTGAGGTCTCTGAATATGTTAATCTTCTCAAAGGCTGATGTTTCTACATCCTGCTGTCTTTTATGGCCATGCTGAGTGCGATGAACCTTAGCCAGAGGGTGGAACAAGGACAGACACCCTCCCCTTGTAGCTGAGTTGGGACACCTTTATTTCGTCCTAATGTTATTTCCTTTGATAAGTATAAACCCTGAAAACTGCTGATCCACGACCTGTGGTACCTCTAGACTTCTGTTTTCTACCTTTAATATGTGCGTCTGTTATTTGATTAAGGAGGGGAAGGTAGAAAGGAATTAATGGAGGAGCTAATCGTGACTTCCTTTCTTACAGATCCATGGGTGTCAGGGCAGATGCTTGATTTTTTTGGACTCAGTAGGACTTAAAAGGCAGAATATTGGCTCAGGTCAAGGGATGTTTAATTCATTACCTGTGTGACTATAATATCCTCATTTAAGTCCTGGTGTGAGTTGTAGGTGGTTAATAACTCCCTAGAATGTTCTTTACTTTCTTCTCAATTTCCCTTTCTTCTTCCTGCCTGCCATCCTCAGAAGTCAGATTTGAAAGAATGGGAAGTTTCTAGACCATACTGCTTCCCTCATTCCCCTCCCTCTCCCATCCTGTGGTTGTTTGACTAAGAAATGTCCCTCGTAGACTCATGTATCTGAACACTGGTCTCCAGCAGGTGACAATGTTTCAGAAGGCTATGGAACATTTAGGAGTTGTGCCATACTGGAGGAAGTGAGTCACTGGAGACAGGCCTTGAGGGTTATAGCCTGACCCCACTTCCTGTTCTCTGTCTCTGCTTCCTGTGTGTGAGTGAAATGTGACTTCCTCAGCTTCCTGCTCTTGCCCGCTAGGCCAGGCCAGGCCTTCACCACAATTACAGGCTCTTTCCCTCTGGAACCATAAGCTGAAATAAATCCCTTCTTTAAGTTGCTTTGAGTCATGGTATTTTATCACAGCAACAGAAAAATAACTAATAAATATGTCTGCCCCCCAAATACCTAGAGCATGAAGTCAGTGTGGCAGACATCAGCTTCACCAGAAGCCCAGGCTAGCTCACATTAACTACTGGAGACTGCCAAGATCTCTGATCAGGACTAACTCTAGTTCTCATAACCAGGATAAGCCAAGTCACACCCCACAGCCAGTTGCACTGTAATAACGAGGCCTGAAAACTCAGACATTCATGTTTTTGAAGCCCCAACAAAATGTTGAGTTTGCTAACTAGGCCCAAAGCGCTCATTTACATATGCCTAAGCAAATCCCTTCTCCTCCTTTCCCATGGGCTGGACGATGGGGGAGGTACTCTTTCCCACACATTGCCCAGGTTTCACTGTCTCTCCCCTTCTTTCCTTTCTCTTTCTTCCCTGTAGTTATTGCCCACATCTTGTCTTACAGGCTGGACTTTCAGTCTTGTAGCTCAGCTATTGTGAGAATTCCTCTGTAAGCATAACTGTCTAAGCATCCATCCTAAAACCTCCCTTTAATGCATGTGCATAGTTGCAAGCTGTCTGTATTTCCCCACCCTGAGATTAACCTTTGGTTTAAATGTATGGTAGTCAGCAGTCAGCTGCTGTGCCAGGGGACCCAGTGTCTCTGCTTCTCTGAGGCTTGAGCCTATTTAAGGCACCTTTGTATTAAAAATGGACCATTGTATTTTGTTTTTTACTCATTAAAGAGGGAGTATAGAAAGAACTTTTACAACTCAAAAAATATTGAACAGTTAGGGCTGGAGAAATGGCTCAACTGTTAAGAGCACTGACTGCTCTTTCAGAGGACCCAGGTTCAGTTCCCAGCACCCACATGACAGCTAACAATTGTCCATAACTCCATTTCCAGGGGAAATGACGCCCTCTTCTGGCCTTTGCAGGCATTATACAACACAGATGCATAATACTCATACACATTAACTAACTAACTAACTAACTAACTAACTAACTAACTAACTAACTAACCAGCCAGCCAGCCAGCCAGCCAGCCAACCAACCAACCAAGCAAGTTTTTAAAACTATTTAAAAATAATAGTTTATTGAGAAATAAAAATGGGATACAGATTTGTAATCCCAGCACTAAGGAGGCTGAGGCAGGAGGATGACAAATTTGAGGATAGCCTGGACTAGTAGTGAGATTCTTTCTAAAAGATAGAAGAAAGGAAGAGAATGAGAGGGAGGAGGAGGGGAGGGGAAGGGAAGGAAAGAGAGAAGGGAAGAAGGAAGGAGAGGAAAGAGGAAAGGGAGGGGAGGGAACAGGAAAGGGAAGGGGAGGGGAGGGGAGGGGAAGAGGGAAGAAAGGGAGGGAAGGGGAGGGGATGGAAGGGGAGGGGTAGGGAAGGGATAGAAAAGGAAGAGGGAAGGGAAGGAGAGGGAAGAAGGAAGAGAAGGAAGACAGGAAGAAGGGGGCAGAAGGGAAGGGAAGGGATGGGAGAGGGAAGGGAAAGGGGAAGGGAAGGGCTGAGGTAAGAAGACTGTTGTGTGTTCAAGACCAGCCTGGCTTCAGAGTGAGATCCCGTCTCAAAACCTCTCAGAAAAACAACAACCTCATGATGGAATACCATTTTTTACTCACTAAAGTGGCTAAAATGAAAAATTACACATCATATCAGATACTGGCAAGGGTATAGAACAGTTTTATGGTTTCCTATGAAAACCATGCCTTGCAACAATTCCACACCTAGGTATGTTCTTATATGAAAAGATGTCCAGATAAAGGTTTTCCAAGCTAGCATTATGGTGCTGTAATTAAAAGCATTTGTCACCAAGGCCAACCACCAGGCCCTACACACACACACACACACACACACACACACACACACACACAGAGTTTAAAACAAAAAGTTTTGTATACAAATGTTCTAAGCAGTTTTATTCACAGTAGCAAAATCTAAAAATATCTAATATCCTCACATGGCACCTGGAAGCAGGGTCTGGTGGCACAGGTCTGTAATCTCATCTTTTTCAGAAGCTGGGGCAGAAGACTAGTAAGTTCAAGGTCTGCCAGGACTACAGAGTGAAGTCAAAGCCAGCCTGAGCAATGTAGTGAGTCCCTGTCTTAAAATTTAAGAACAGTAAAAGGCCTAGTGATATAGCTCAACGGTACAGCATTTGCCTTGCATACATGAGGCCCAAGGTTCAATCCCCAGTAGTACAATAAATAAATAAATAAATAAATAAATAAATAAATAAATAAATAAATAGAACTGGGCCAACAAGATGACAGAGTGAGCAAAGGTGCTTGCCACCAAGCCTCATGACCTCAGTTCAATCCCTGGGACCCACAATGTGGAAAGAGAGAACCAACTCCTAAAAGCTGTCTTCTGACCTAACACACACACACACACACACACACACACACACACACTCAGAACAAATTTTAAAAATAAGAACTTGGTAAAGAAACTGGAATATCTCTGTATAATGAACTATTACACGGATATTTTTATCGTGAAACGAAGAATGATATTGGTATATGCTATGATATGAATGTACATCAAATTAACTGTTCTCGATAAAAGAAAAAGTACATATTGTACAATATTTATATAGAAAGTGAATCAGTTCTTTTCTGGAAATGGAGTTTGGAAAGGCCCAATTGCACAGGGTTACAGAGGTGCAGGAGGGAAACTTTGAGGCTGATAAAAATGTTCTCTATCTTCTTAGTGTGGTTGTTACATTGAATGTTACATAATTATATTAGTTACTTTCCTGTTGCTGTGACAAAATGTCTGACAAAAGCAACTTATGGAGGAAGGGTTTATGTGGCTCACAGTTTGAGGACACAGTCCACCATGGTGGGAAGGCATGGGGACAGGACCGTGAGGCAGCTTCTCACATTGCACCCACAGTCAGGAAGCAGAGAGATGAATGCTGGTGCTCAGCTCACTTTCTCCTTTTTATTCGGTCCAGGACCCAGCCCATGGGATGGTGCTGCCCACATTCAGGGTGGGTCTTCCCTCCTCAGTTTCACCTCTCAGGAAATACCCTCACAGACGCCTATAAGTGTGTTTCCATAGTGATTCTAAATCTATAACTAGCTAGGCATGGCAGTTGATGCCTGTAATCCCTATTCTGGGAAGGCAGAAATAGGAACATCCCTGGGGTTCACTGGCCAGCAGACCTTGCTAAATTAGTGAACTTTGAGTTTAGTAAGAGACCTTGTTTTAAAAAATAAGGTGGAGAGATATTGAAGAAGACACCTGATGTCAGCTTCACACGCACACACACACACACACATGCATGTAAACCTTGCACACACATGTGCACCAGTATCCCCCCACAGTATGTGCATACACATACCCATACATATGCATATACATACATGTATACATGTACTCATACACACAGATATGTGAGAACACACATGAAGATTGAAGGACAGATGGGTATGGTGGTTCTATGTTAAATCACACTGATCATGTTAGGAGTGAAACCTAGTTACTTGTGAGTGGCAGACTCTATTGGAAAAGCATGAGTTTCTGAATCAGAAATGTCAGCTCACGTGATTGCTTTATAAAAAGTCTGCATTGAAACACAAATGCGCTAAGCTCTGTGAAGTTATTAGGGGTCTGGAAGGCACTGGGCAGATGTTTTGATGTTGGGTTTATGAATATCTATAAAGAAGTTCTCCTGCATTCACTGACCACAAAGAGCCTTCTCTTTCCATCACTCAAATATCTCCTGTATTTCTTTTTATAGGAATCAAAGTCTAGGCATACAATGGCAAACAGAGCTAAATTCCAGTAGAATGTCCTGTAGTTCATGCAGAAAAATGTAAGTAAGCAAGAGTCACTGTGGATCAAGCCTAGTGTCCTATCCACACCAGAAATTTCTCGTTTCTTCTCCTCTTCTCTTTTCCCTCCCCTCCCCTCCCTTCTTCTTCCCCTCCCCTTCTCCCCTCCCCTCCTCCTCTCCTCTCTTCTCTTCTCCTCCCTCTCTTCTGTCTTTTCCTCTTCCCTCCCTCCCTCCCTCCCTCCCTCTCTCCCTCTTTTTCACCCTTTCCTTTTCACTACTGGGGATTAAACTTAGCATTTTACATTTGCTAGACAAATACTGTAACAGTGAACTACAATCCCAAGCCCTTTACTTAAATTTGTTTTGTTTGCTTGCTTTTTTTTGATTGTTTGTTCATTTACAGTTCCATACATGTAACAGTGTACTCTGTCTATTCTCACCCTCACCCTCTTTTATACCCCGCCCCCAAGCAGGCCCCCTTCTCCTATCCATGTCTTTTTGTTTTGTTTTGTGATCGATTGGTTTTACAGGACCACAGGTCTGGAACTATCTATGGGAGCCTGGTGGGCTCACTGTTGGTACACAATTGAAGGCAATGACTGCTCCTCCCCCAGTATCTGCTAGTTCAGCAGAGAGTCTCAGGGCCCCATGAGTCCCTCCCTTATCCATGATTGGCTGTTAACAGGTCCAGCCTCCTGCAAGCCTAGTGTAGGCAACCACAGTTTCTGTGAGATCTGTGAGCCTCGGGAACTACAAGATCAACTGCTGGGTAAGAGGTACCCCCAAGTGCAATGGTGGTCCAACTACTATGGGGGTAACCAACTGCTATTGGATAGGAATCAAAGCCTGCTCCACAAAGAGATTCATGCCTGGTAATGTATATGTGGGAAAAAACAACAACAACAACCAAACAAATAACAACAAAGAAAACATGCCTGGGGAAGGCATAGGCCCTAGGGGGCAACACACTACTGTTGTCCAGCCATTTATTTAAAAAATTTGAGACAGGCTCTTACTAAGTTGGTTCAGGATGGCATTGAACTCACTCTAGTTCAAGCAGACCTTGGACATGGAATTCTCCTGCTTCTGTCTCTCAAGTAGCTTGGAATATGATCCCGTGCCACCAGGCTCAGCTCTCTTCCTGCATTTCTTTTGTGTAGGTGTGTTCCTCTGTGTGTGTGTGTGTGTGTGTGTGTGTGTGTGTGTTCCTGTGTGTGTGTGTGTGTGTGTTGTGTGTGTGTGTGTGTATTCGTGTTCCTGTGTATGTATGTGCCAAAGATTGATATTGGGTATCTTTCTTCCTCAATTGCTCTCCATCTTCTGTTTTTAAGACAGGGTCTCTCAGTGAATCTGTAGCTTACCAATTTGTTGAGGATGGTTGTCCTGAAAGCTCCAGGGATCCTGCTCTTGTCTCCTCCTCCCAGTGCTGGGATCACAGGCATGTGTCACCATGCCCAGTTTTTCTTAAGCAGGATCAAGCTCATGTGCTGACATCCCAAGCACTTGACCCATGGAGCCATTTCCCCAGCACCCATCTATGTATTCCTTTAGCTCAATCAACCATTTGCTTATCCAATGCACACCTGTGAACTACACAGATATAGAATATGGATTTTGACGTTATGAAGCTCACATTGAGTGACAGAAATGTGAGTGAATAATCACAATGTATGACAAGGGAACTGAGTGCTCACAGTGCTATGGTGTCCTAGCTATCTTTAATGGTCAGCCTGTCACGGCTTAGAGTCGCCTGAAAAGGGAGTCGCAATTGAGGGATTTCCCAGATCAGGTTGGCCTGTGAGCAGTCTGTGGGGGACTGTCTGGATTGCTAATTGATGTAGGAGAGCCCAGCCCACTGTAGGCAGCACTATTTCCTAAGCAGGTGGTCCTGGGCTGTATAAGAAAGCTAGCTGAGCACGAGCCTGTGAGGGAGCCAGCAAGCAGCATCCGCCATGGTTTCTATATCAGGTTCCTGCTTGAGTTCCTGCTCTGATTTCCTTCAGTGACGGACTGTGACCTGGAAGTTGAAACAAACCCTTTCATCCTCTAAGTTGCTTTTGGTTATGGTGTTTGTCATAGCAACAGGGAAGAAACGAGAATAAAGCTATTCTCTAGTCCTGAGATGGAGAGACGTGATAATCCTGTGTCCTTCATTGCACTAGAGCGTCTGCTATACTTGGAGTAGGAAGCAGAAAAGAGCACTTTGGTATAATTTATTTATCCAACTAATTTATTAATGTGTGCAGATATGTTTATTGATTGCTCTGTTACAATGATGCAGATACATTTTCCCCAAATCCACAAGATGCATTGATTACATCATTCCAGATTTCCATTGTTTGTCCTGGTTTTCTCTGTGATATGACGGTATTCCTGAGGAGATGTGAACAAACCTCAGATAGGGAACCAACAACAGACCAAAGTAAGGGTACCACCAAAGTCTAACTTGGTGAACCAATGAGTTTATAGGGATTACTTACAGAAATATGGGTGTGGGGCTACTTAGAGGAACAGAAATGACTAAAAGATAGCTATATCACCAAAGCCCGCCCCAGTGTGGGTGACAGCTCAGGAAAACTGGAAACCTGGAGCTCACTACACAATCTGTAGACAGGTCAACAGGTTGGACAGTGTCCTTTCCAGGAAGCTCAGCTCATCTGAGCCTCTTCCAGGCCTTGGTTCTTATGTGTGTGTGTGTGTGTGTGTGTGTGTGTCTGTGTGTGCGTGTGCATGTGCGTGTGTGTGTGTGTGTGTGTGTGGTGTAATGGCATATCTGTGTGTAAGTGCACATGTGTATGAGAATACATACAAGTGTGTGAGCACGTAGAGACCAGACATCAACACTGGACATTTTCCTCTACCACTCTCCCCCTTTGTTTTTGAGTCAAGTTCTCTCACTGAGCCTGAAACTCACTGATTGAGCTAGACTGGCTTGCCAATGAGCCCCAGGTATCCTCCTGTCTCCACCTCCTCTGTGCTGAGATTACACATAGGTACACGCTGCTGTGCTCAGCATTTTACATTTATTCTTTATAAATTACCTGGTATTCTGTTATAGCAACAGAACACAGACCAAGGTAGTCTCCTGGAACCTGCAGGAGGGAATGAAACCCTCTCAACATCTTGAACTTAACTCACTGATACGTGTCAGACCTGTAACATCCAGAACTATAGGGTAATAAATTTATGCTGTTTTGAGACACCAAGTTGGTGGTAATTCTTCAAAATAGCAATAGAAAATGAATGTAGGGACCTGTGTCCCTGTTGAGTGAAAGTTTAAAGAGGAAGGTGGACATAGGAGAAAATATTGACTGGGTGTATTAGTTATTTTTCTCATTGCTGTGAGCAAGCATCTGGTGGGAAGTAACTTAAGGAAGGAAGGTTGATGTTGACTCGTGCTTTGAGAAAGTTTAGTCCATCATGGTGAGAAGTCATGGAGGACAGTGCAGGCAAGGTCCACCATGGTGGGAAGTCATGGTGATGTTCCTGGTGACTGGAGCATGTGGCTGGGTGCCTCTTCTGCTAGATAGTAAGCTCTAGTATGCACAGAGCACATACTTTTTGCACCACACAGAGAATGGCTTACCTTGAGCACTCAATAGATGCTGAATCAATGTCAGTGAATAGATTCTTTTTAGATGTCTGCAAAAGGTGAACATATTAGGAGTTTGTCCTAATTAGTTTTCTGTTATTGTGATAAAGCCAACTTGGGAGGAAAGGATTTATTTCATCTTACACTTCCAGGTCATAGTCCATCATTGAGAGAAGTCATGACAGGAACTCAAGGCAGGAACCTGGAGGCAGGAACTGAAGCAGAGACCATGGAGGAACACTGCTTACTGGCTTTCTTCCCCTGGCTTGCTCAGCTACCTTTCCAACAAAGCCCAGGCCCACCTGCCTAGGAATAGCAGTGCCCACAGTGGCTCGGCCCCCAATATCAATTAGCAATTAAGAAACTCTTACCAACATGCCCGTGGGTCAGTCTGTTGGAGGAAATTTTTCAATTGACTTTCCCTCTTCCCAAGTGTCTCTGGTATGTGTCAAGTTGACAAAATCTAACCAGCGCCAAGTTTTTTTATTGGAAGACTGGATACTAAGCTCAAACCTTATTTTTTGTTTAAAGATTTTACTTTTATTCATGTGTATGTATGTGTGTTTATGTATAAGTATGTGCATATATGTACAATGCCCATGGAAGCCAGATGAGGGTGTTCGATCCCCTGGAGTTAGAGGTGGTTGTTAACCATCACGTGGATGCTAGGAACCAAACTTGGATCTTTTGCAAGAATAGCAAGCACTCTTAACTGCTGAACCATCTCTCCAGCTCCCTAAACTCGGGCTTTAAAGAAACTTTGAGTTTCAAACACAATTCAGTAGCAGAAACAAATTAAAAAAAAATCCTTGTGTGTAAATGTGTGTTTATGTTTGTACATCTGAGTATGAGCATGTACATGACACAGTGCACATGTGGAGGTCGGAGGACCACCTCCTGTGTCAGTCCTCACCTACCTTGTTTGAGGCAGGGCCTGATGTTTACCACTGTGTACAGCAAGCTAGCTGTCCTGTGAGCTTCAACAGTTTCTTCTCTGCTTCCCATCTTGGTGTGCAAGTGCTGGGATTATAGATTCATGCACTAGTGTTTCTGGCTTTATGTGGGTTCTGGGGATATGGACTCAGGTCCTCATTCTTGCATAGCAAGTGCTTGACTTACTGAGCCATTACCCAGCTCGAGACATGTTTTGTGGTAGCCATGCAATTCTACCACCTCCCAGCAATCCATTCAGCTATTAATCCATTAGTGCCCTTTTCACTGATTGGTAAAGTCAGAACCTCTGTGATCCAGTCTCTTCTCAACACTGCTGCACTAGGGACCAAGCCTTGTAGTTTAACTGAGTTTCATAACAGAAAAGTTTTGGAAGCCATTCATGATCTCTCTCTCTCTCTCTCTCTCTCTCTCTCTTTCTCTCCCTCTCTCTTCTTTCTTACCCTCCCCTTTCTTTCCCCCTTTCTTTCTTTCTTTCTTTCTTTCTTTCTTTCTTTCTTTCTTTCTTTCTTTCTTTCTTTCTTTTTCTTTTTCTGACAGGGTCTCAGGGCTGGAGAGATAGCTCAGAGGTTAAGAACCCTGGCTACTCTAGCAGAGGACCCAGGTTTGGTTCCCAGCACCCACATGGCAGCTGGCAACCATATGTAACTCCAGTTCTAGGTGAATCCAGTGCCTTCTTCTGACCTCTGTGGGGATTGCATGACACAGGTGCACTTACACACATTCAGGCAATACACTCATACACATAAAATAAAAATGAATAAATAAAATATTTTTAAAAAAGACAGGGTCTCCCTCACATTACTCATCCTGACTCAGTCTCATGTTTCTTAGTTTAAAATCAAGAAGCATCCAGGTGTGGTGGTATACACCTGTAATCCCAGCACTCATAAGGGTAAAGCAGGAAGCTCATGAGTTTGAGGCCAGTCTGGGCCACACTGTAAGTTCCAGGCCAGCCTAGGCTACACAGTGAGACTCTGTCTTGCAACAGTACCAATAAAAATAAATACTTAGTTTTTTTTGGTCTTTTAGAGATAAGATTTTCTGTAGCCCCAGCTGGTCTGGAGCTCACTATGTAGACCAGGCTGGCCTTGAACTCACAGAGATCCACTTGCCTCTGCTTCCCGAGTGCTGGGATTAAAGGTGTGTGCCACCATACCCAGCTAAAAACAAATACATTTTTAAAAGTCAAGAACCAGAGCTGGAGAGATGGCTCAGCGGTTAAAAGCACTGACTGCTCTTGCAGAGAACCCAGGTTCAGTTCCCAGCATCCACATCATGGCTAACAACTGTCTGAAGTTCCAGGTGATCCAGCACCTTCTTCTGGCCTCTCTAAGCATTGCACATCTGGGTGCACTTACTACATGTGGGCAAAACACTCATACATGTAAATAATATAAAAAGTCAAGAACCAATTTATTTATTGGTGACGGAAGGGGGACGGAGCGCAGACTACTTGGTGAGAGGCCACACAGACAGGGAGGCGTAGTCTTGTTGGTTTCTCTCACAAGATCAGAACAGATGGTATGTAGACAGAGGCAGCCGTTGGTTGGGAAACATTGCCATCCCTTTGGGGGCCTCAAGGACAGGACAACTGAGGACTTTGCGAACATGCTGCTGAATCTGTGTGGATGTTAAGAAGCTCTGTAAACTCCCCTTGGGCCTGAGGATTTACCCAGCAGGCAGAACTGATTGAATTCATTTCCTTCCTATCAATTCAGAATTCTTTCATATAAACATGTGGGCCTCTGTCTAGAACTTTTCTTCCACTGGGATTTGAAGGCAATGTGATAGTTTAGCCAGCCTTGGGTATCTTTCCACCACTGCCTTTAGAAGCTGCCAGCACATGGCACTCAGCTGCTTACTTTCTTGTGCATACAGTCTGTGCTCCAGATCTGCAGATTCAAAGATGGAATATACTAGAAAAGAAACTGCATCTCTTTGGCTGGGGAGATGACTCAGTGCATAAAGTGCTTGCTGTACAAGCATGAAGACCTGAATTCAGATCCCCAGAACCCACATATATTAATTACTTTTCTGTTGCTGTGATAAAACACCATGACTAGAAGTGACTTATGGACGAGTTTATTTTGGCTTATGGTTCCAGAGGGATAAGAGTCCATCATGGTGGAAAGGCATGGCAGCAGGAGCAGGTACAGTGGCAAGAGCAGGAAGCTGAGAGCTCACACCTTCAACCATAAACACAAATCAGACAGACAGACAGACACACACGCACGTACACACACACACACACACACACACACACACACACACACTGACTGTTTTTTCTTCCTTAACCTTGTAATTTAAACAATGCAATGTAATAATGATTTCTATAGTGATTACATTGTATTGGTAATCTAAAATAACTATTTTTGTTGTTAGTTTTGGTTTTTGCATTTTTCTTTTGAGACAGGCTGGCCTTGAACTCACTGATGATCCTCTTGCCTCAGCCTCTTGAGTCTTGGGATTATGGGCATGCACCACCACACCTGGCTTAGAGCTGAGTTGAAAAGACACAGGGTGATTGGAATATATCATACCACACCATTTTATATGAAGGACTTATGGCTTGAGTCGAAATGTTCTCTGCAGCTTCCTGTGTTTGAAAACTTGGTCCCTAGAAAGTGGCTCCTGATTCCATGCCTGTCGCTTGCTGCAGTGCCTCCCTGCCACAATGGACTTTTAGCCCATAAACCAAAATAAACTTTCTTCCACAAGTCACTTTAGATTTATTTTATTTTCTGTGTTGGAGTGTTTTTGCCTGCAATGATGTAAGTACACCAAATGTGCAATGCATGTGGAGGCCAGAAGAGGGGGGTCATATCTCCTGGTACTGGAGTTGCAGACGATACTAGCCACCATATGGATATGGGAACCAAACCTGGGTTCTCTGCAAGAGCAGCCAGGATGCTTGACCACTGAGCCATCTCTCCAGCCCTCCATGTGCTGGAAGCTTCCAAAGGCAGTGGTGTGAGGTGGTGGGAGGTTGTGGAGCCTTTGGGACGTGGAGCCTAGCTGATATAGAGCCATGGAAGCAGGACTAGAGTGTTAGAGCCTGACCTTACCCAATCTTTCTGGTAAGGTCTATGTAACAATAGTAGCTAGACAGTCTTGCCACCAGGGAACTGCCTTGCCCACCGTGACAGACTATAGCCCTCAAACCCTGAGCCACAGTAGCTGCTTCCTACCTCAAGTTGCTTCTTTTAAGGTTATTTGGTCACATCACTGAGAAAAGTAACTAATTATTTATATTTCATTATCTTCTGGAGGTCTAGAACCAACCTCCATCCCTGAAGATACCAAGGGCTGTTCAACATGGAGGTCGAAAAGGGTCTTTAAATTTTCAGGGTCACTGAAGTGATTGGATCTTCAGGAAACTACCAACATGCAGTTACTGTGTGTGTGTGTGTGTGTGTGTGTGTGTGTGTGTGTGTATGTGTATGTACATGCCGCAGCATATGTGTGCAGGTCAGAGGATACAACTTGTGAAAGTTGGTTCACTCTTTCTACCATGTGAGTGCCAGAAATCGAACTTAGGTAATCAGGTTTGGCAGCAAACACCTTTATCCACTGAACCATCTCCCTGGCCAAAGTTTTGTATGGCATTGAAAGGTGCTCATGGATCAAACCTTCCCAAGGTGCCTCTGAGAAGAGAAGGTAAACATGAAAGATGGCTTTTAAGCAGAACTTAGAGCCCAGCTGAAGTTAGATACCATTAATACTCCATGTCACCGAATTCTGGGGCAATGTGGATTTCCCTGGCTGCACTTTCTTCTATTGATAGTATTGGTGCTTGACTTGATACTCCAAAGTATGACACTTTAGCTGGTGTTATGGTTAGAATTTGGAATGTCTTCAACAGGCTCATGTAGTAAGTACTTGTTTTCTGGCAGGTGGTGCTATTTGGAGGCTACTGAGCCACAACCCCCTGCCCCTCACTGAGGGATTCTAGGTAAGTGTTCTACTACTGAGCCATACCCCCCTGCCCCTCACTGGGGCATTCTGTAAGTGCTCTACATATGAGCAACATCCCTAGGCCTCTTTTTACATTTTGAGACAAGCTTTTGCTAAGTTGCCCAGACTGACCTTGAACTCATTCTGTAACTCCCATGGGCCTTGGATCTGAGCCTCCTAAGTAGCTAGGAATAAAAGCCTGCACCACCGTTTGGTAAAAATTAATTTTTGAAAACCTACTGAAGACTGAGCTAGGAAGACTGAGGCAGTGGGCTTAGTGTCCCACAGTAGTAAGGGGCTGTAAACCCAGGTGGAAGATGGGAGACACAAAGAGCAGAAAGGAGGAAACAGCCTTCCACTGATGGGGATATTTACAGGCAAGCTTCAACTTGAGAGAGATTGCTTTTCTTTTATAGCCAGAGATTGCTTTTGTTTCTCTGGCTCAGATAAGCTGGTGGCTTCATGATGTGTCTTTGGGCCTTTCTTTTCCGAGCTTCCATATGCATTCTGAATGGCATCTATGTTCATAAAGGACATTTAACATTCTAATCTCAAGGAGTGGCCTACTGTCACAGACATACCATGAATCTCATTTTCACCCAGAGGAGATACACTCTGCAACCATGTAGTTAAAACCCTATCCTGTGTTGGAAATGCAGATCACTGGTAGAGCACCTGCCTAGAAGTCCCCACTGAGGGTTTGGGGCCATGGCTCAGGAGTATAGAGCTTGCCTAGAATCCTCTAGGCAGGGGATGAGGGCATGGCTCAGTGGTAGAACAGTTGCCTAGAATCCCCCAGTGTGGGGCTGGGGTGTGACTCAGTGGTAGAGCTCCTGCCTAGAATCTCCCAGTGAGGGGCCGGGAGCATGACTCAGTGGTTGAGCAGCTGTCTAAGAACCCCAGTATAGGGTTGAGGTGTGGCTCAGTGGTAGCTCCTACCTAGACTCCTCCAGTGAGGGGCTGGTATGTGACTCAGTGTAAATAGCCATTTAAGAACCTCCTTTGTCTATTAACTTATAAGCAGAACCCTTTGACCTATTTTGGTTGTACAGGGCTATCCATTCTTCATTGCATAAAAATAACCAGTTCACATGCTGGGCCTGGTATGTCACACATGCACTCATAGGATCACAAATTCTAGGCCAGCTACACAGTGAGAGTGTTTTTAACATAAAACCCAGGGATGGAGGAATTTCTCTGTGGTTAAGAGCACTGACTGCTCTTGCAGAGGACCTGAGTTTAGTTCCCAGCATTCACATGGTGGCTGTTTTAGTTTGTTTCTCCATTGCTGTGACAAAACACTCTGACCAATACCAACTTGGGGAGGAAAGGGTTTATTTGTCTTACATATCCAGGTCACAGTTCATCTGGGAGCCCAAGGTAGGAACTCAGGGCAGGAACCTGGAGGCAGGAGCTGGAGCACAGGCCATGGAGGAATACCAGGTTGAAGAGAGATCTCCAGAAGGAACTGAACTGTGGGGTCCCCCAGGTACTTTTTGTCTGACTTGGAGTTGTGGTTACCTAGGTGAGTTTTACTAACTGTCCCCGACCGCTTTCCGTCTCGCCGGCAAGAACGACGCGGGAGGACAAGTCAGGATCCTTCTGCAGCAGTTTATTTCATAAGCCTCTTACATAGCATACTAAGGATGAAGACCGAAGACGCCGAGAAGTGGGAGAGCTGTTGCTTATATATGCCCTAAAGGTCCCATTTATGACGTATAAGAAGCGGATTGGTTGCTGGAGATCACGCCACGGGAGGAGGCGAGGGAGAGCAGGCTCTTGTGCACGCCCCTTATGGGCGCAGCAGGATGTTTACTGTTAAGAAGGTCCGGATACCGGCGCCATCTTGTAATGGCGGCGGAGGCTGTGGCTCTCCACAGGCCAGTCCAATAGAGGAAATTCCTCAATTGAGGCTCCCTCAACCCAGGTGTGTCAAGTTGACACTAAAGCTATTTAGCACAGTGGCTAACAACTCTCTGTAACTTTGGTTCCAGGGAATCTGATGCCTTCTCCTGGTCACCATGGGCACTGTACAACACAGGTGTACCAATATATGTGTAGCCAAAACACTCATACACATAAGCAAAAAAACAAACACACAAACTCATTCCCAACCTAGTTCAATCCAACCAAATTTCCCTTGAATCTCCATATCTGGTGGTTCCCATGTCATATAAAACTTTGCTAAAATAAATATGTCATGCTGTGTTCTAACTTGTCTATTATGGGTGTGCTGGTGGCGACCCATACTTATGATAAGTGAAGAAGCTGTCCTAGCTAGCTTCCTATTGCTGTGCTAAAACTGACCAAATCAACTTGGGGAGTAAAGGGTTTATCTGGCTTACAGTTATCACTGAGAGAAGCTGGGCATGAACTCAGGTTAGGAACCTAGAAGCGGGAAGCAAAGACCATGGAGGAAAGCTGCTTACTGGCTTGCTTCCCCTGGCTTGCTCAGCTACCTTTCTTTTTTTTAAAATTTATTATTTTTATTTTATGTGTACTCATGCATTGCCTGCATGTAGGTAAGTGCACCCATGTTGTGTAATGCCCGTGGAGGACAGAAGAGGCTGTCGGATCCCCTGGAACTGGAGTTACGGACAGTTGTTAGCTGCCATGTAGGTGCTGGGGTTTGATCCCGGGTCTTCTGCAAGAACACTCAGTGTTCTTAACCGCTGAGCCATCTCTCTAGCCCCTGAGCTACCTTTCTTATACAGCCCAGAGTAGCCTGGCCAGATAAGACAACTCCCACAGTGGACTGTGCTCACCTATGTCAATGAACAGCCAAGAAAATGGCCCAAAGACATAGCCACAGGTCAGTTTGATAGAGGAAATTCTCACTGGAGTTTCCCTCTTCCCAGGCTAACCAGGTCAAAGGGTATTGCATCTCCCACCCCTCCACCAGTTTCCATCTGCTGTGGTTTTAACACTGACTGGGTGGGTTTTCAGTGGGCAGCTGTGGAGCCCTAGGCTGAATGACTTCCTACAGTACTGGAACTCCATAGAAGCAGGGAGCTTTCTCCCACAGCACCTCCCCCTTTCCCCACACATGTTGTTTAAAAGTGCCTACTGTGTGCCTTTAGAATTTTTAAAAAATTACATTAATTAATTAATTATTTGTTATTTGCATGCCACCAACACATGTATGGTAGACAGAGGACAACTTGCAGAAGTCTATTTCCTCCTTCCACCATGTGGTTCCTAGGGATTTAACTCAGGTTGTCAGGTTTGCTGGCAAGCATCTTTACCCATGGAGCATCTTGCTGGCTTCAGTGTACTTTTATTTTCTTTTTTAAAAAAAATTATTTATTTTTATTTTATGCATATGAGTTCTTTTGCTTGCATATATATAAGTGCGCCCATGCCATGCAATGTCCTTGGAGACCAGAAGAGGGTCCCCAGAACTGGAGTTAAGGATAGTTGTGAGCCACCATGTAGATGCCAGGTCCTCTGCAAGAGCAGTCAGTGTTCTTAACCACTGAGCCATCTCTCCAGGCTCTTTTTTGTTTTTTGTTATTTTAAGGCAGGGCCTCACTGTGTAGTCTTGACTAGCCTGGAACTCCCTACATAGACCAGGCTGGCATTAAGTTCCCAGAGATTCACGTACCTCTGCTTCCCAAGTGCTGGGATCAAAGATGTATGTGTCACTCAGCTTTTGTGCACTTTTTGGTGTAGCTTTTAATTTAGCTCTTTTGTACCTACGTCCCTGTAGATTATATAAATCTAGAACCCTACAGGTCTTGTTTAGCAGACTCCAAAGAAATGAAACAAACATACAAAATCCAACAAAACAAAAGCAGGGGCTAGTAAGAAGGTTCAGCAGGTAAAGCTTGCCACAAAGCCTGATAATCCGAGTTCAATTCCACCCTCATGGTGGAATGAGAGAACCAACTCCTACAGGTTGTCCCCTGACTGCATACATGCATGGTGGTTGTGCAAGCCTGCACACCTACACATATACACACCCTAAATAAATATTTTCCAAAATTAAGGCCAGTGAGATGGCTCAGTGGCTAAGTGCACTTGTTGCTATTTCTTGAAGAGTTGAGTTGGGATCCCAGTACCTAAGGTTGGGTGGCTCACAAGGGCCTACAACTCTGCCTCCATGGCATCTGATGCCCTTTTCTCTAACGGTATCCACACACATAGATAATAAAAATAAAAACAGAGCTGGGTGTTGTGGCACATGCTTTTAGTCCCAGCACTTGGGAGGCAGAGGCAGGTAGATCCCTGTGAGATGGATCTACATATTGAGTTCCAGGCCAGTTGGGGCTACAGGGAGACCCTGTCTCAAAACAAACAAACCAAAAAACAAGAACAAGAAAAACAACAAAAACCCAAACAACCCCCGCAACCCAAAATAAAAACTTAAAAACAAGGAATGAAAAACTCCAAGATTGCTGTAGTTTTTCTTTCTTCTCTCCCTCTCTCCTTCCCTCCCTCCCTCTCTTCTTCCCTCCCTTCTTCCTTCCCTATCTCCCTCCCTTTGGGGACTGAACCCAGGGCCTCACACATGTTAGACAGGCACTGTACCAGTGAGCCGTATTCCTGCACTTTTTTCTTTATGTTTTATTTTAAGATTAGAGACTCCCCTAGTTGCCTCTGCTGGTCTTGAACTCACTCTGTAGCCCAGGGTAGTCTTGAACTGATGTCTTGAGTTCGATCCACGGGACCTACATGGTGGAAGGAGAGAATTCTCCTGTCCTCTCATCCTCCTGGGAAGGTGGATGACAGCCCCCCCCCAACCTTGTATATATTTGTGTATGTGTTAAAAATCAATATTTAAAATAACAAGCAACAACAAAAGAAAACACAACCAGGCTCCCTCACAAACTCCAAACAGAAAAACAAAGGAGAACAAAGCAAAAACTTTAATGAGATGGAGAGCCCAGGCTTCATGGCTGTATCCCTATAATCCCAGCACTTGGGAGGTAGAGGCAGAAAGATCAGGAGTTAGAGGCCAGCCTGGGCTAAATGAGATCCTAAACAAAAGCAGACATACACCAAAACTCCAAATAGACTAAACCAAACCAAATAAATAAATAAATAAATAATAAATAAATAAATAATAAATAAATACAAAGAACCATTTTTAAAAGAAAATACCTAGGTTGGCCTGGAACTCACTAATTATTTAGCCAAAGAGGACCTTGAATTCCTGATCCTCCTGCCTCCACCTCCCTGGTGCTGGGATTGCAGGCATGTGCCAACAAACCTGGTTTGTTTTTGTATGCTAGGCAAGCACTGGACCAACTGCATCACATGCCAGTCCCCAAACCGAAGAAAACAACTCCAAAGAAAACAACCTCCTGAAGTCAACCCCAAAGCAAGCGACTAAATAAAACTAACCGACTACCACCAACAACTAGCTTTAATGGTGTGGGAAGGAGGGGATTGAAACCTTTGAACTCACTTAGCTGACTGATCCTTAGTCTTTGGCAGCCCTGTTTCTTTCTTAAGCCCAAAGAATTAAACAAATCAGAAAGTGGGTTTGGATTCCAGTCTTTGGAACTTCTTAGTTTGGGAGAGCCGGCTGGGCGATAAACCGGGGCGTTATTAATAAGATGTTTATAGACTTGTGGGTGGGCCCAGAAGCAGCGACTAGGATGGTCTGGTGTCTTCCCAGGTCTCTAGGAAGAGGGACAGCAGGCCTGGCTCCGAAAAGTAGAAGAATCCGACTCTCCAGGCCAGATTTTCCCTCTAGCCATTCCGGCCTCGCCGAGCGGAGCAGCTAGGCAGAGAGAAGGAATATCTTCATTGCCAAGCGAGATGGAACCTACCCGCCCTCTGGGGGAGCTCGGAGAACCCCAAGGGTCTCTTCTAAGCCCTCAGCAGCCAACATGACTCGCCTGCCTCCCCATCCCGCGCGCTCCCCACTCTCTCCCGGCGCCCCCACCCTTTCCGGGTGCGCGCGCACGAGAGGGCCAGCCTCCCCTAGCTGTGCGCTCAGCAGCCTGCGGGTGGCAGCGGCAGTGGCGACTGGCTCTCGGGGAAGAGGGTGACCAAGGGACCACGGAGGAGGAGTCGGCGCCGCAGCCGCTCCCCTCGGGGCCGCGCCCCGCCACCCGTCGCCACCTGAGCATCCCCTCTGTGCTCCCCAGCTGCTCTCCTGCATCCCACCATCCTCCGCAGCCCGGGGGACCGTGTGGACTGTGTGCCGCAGCGGCGGTGTCACTGCGTCCGGCGATCGGGACACTCGGCTCCCTTGGGGGCTCGGGACTAGCTGCGCGCGCCGCGGTGACAGGCGGCGGGGGCGCCAGCGCGCATCCCTTCCTTAGCGACGTTTGGAGAGGCGGGTAGACTACTGGTGTGACTTTGGAGGGCCGACTCCTCCTTCCGGCCAGCCCGCCCCCCCCCCCCCCCCCCCCCCATAGACCAGTGTGTCCGGCAGGCCCTGGAAGCTCGTGTGGGGACTTGGAACGTGTCCGGGAAAACCGGTGGCGCTGTGCGCACTGGTGAGTTTGGCTGGCGGGGTGGGGGCGGAGAGGACGTCGCGCTGGGTCCCTGCTCCCGCCCCTTTCCTGCTGTCCCCCCACTTTGAGAGAGTCATTGAGATTCGAGCGTGACTGCGGAGCTGTGAGGATGCAGGAAGCGGGCGCGGGATTTTCCTTCTCCCGAAGTGATGGAGAGGGCCGGTGAACTGAACAAAGACACCCTCCGGGAGGAGCCGGTCCTCCGCTGAAGAGTACTGTCCCCGTGCCCCGACGGCCGCCTGAGGGCTAGAGTGGTGACCCTGCTGCTCCAGGAGTGGCGCGCTCTTCCGCGGGCGGGTGCAGAGCCCGGAGCCGGGCACCTGCGCGCCACTCCTGCCACATCTCTGGAGCATCTCTAACTGCCACCTGGTTGGTCCTGGAGGTCTACAGCTCCCGAGTTCCAAGATCCAGAGGCGACCCGGTTGCTGGTGCAACGGACCTTGATATTTGGCTGCGACTCTTGCGAAGGGCTGCGCGCTTGTGGACGGAGCAGGCATTTCACGGACACTTTTGCAAGCTAGAGGCTTCGGTCTGAGCGAACACTCCCTGTCTCCATCCTCTCCAGAGGTGTCTGTCCTCTGAGGCACTAGTGCTTTGGGAGCCCGCAGCAGCTGGGGTTCCACCCCCCTCCCCTCTACCCCGGCTGTGATCAGCTGTGTGAGGTTAGCAGGGTCCCAGGCTGCCCAGCGCCTCGCAGGTGAGGCAGGTGGAGGCGCGGGTCCAGGGAGAGGACCGGCCGGGTTGTTTGATGGCTTCACTGAGGAGAGTCAAAGTGCTGTTGGTGTTGAACTTGATCGCGGTGGCCGGCTTCGTGATCTTTTTAGCTAAGTGCCGGCCCATCGCGGTGCGCAGCGGAGACGCCTTCCACGAGATCCGGCCGCGCGCAGAGGTGACCAACCTCAGTGCGCACAGCACCAGCCCCATTCAGGATGCGGTCCTCAAGCGCCTGTCGCTGCTGGAAGACATCGTTTACCGGCAACTCAATGGTAAGGAAGCGC
>NW_008354022.1:520784-525993 GCF_000622305.1 Nannospalax galili | reverse complement strand
GGGGGGCTCTCTCTCTGAGCTGACACCTCCTGAGCCCTCCAGTTCTTTTTTCCTTCCCTGACCCGTGCCTGGGGCTACTGTAAAAAAAAAATAAAAAAATCCTGCCTGCTTCTTTTCTATATTGTGCCCCAGCTGGAAGTTTGGTCTTATAGAGGAAAAGTGTCAGCACAGTTCGATGCTTGGTCTGGTGTGTGACTGAGGCTCAGATGCAAACTCCAGTCTCAAAACCCAGGTGGGTCTGGAGGCAGGAGATACAGAGCTGAAACAGCTGTCAGAGCAAGTGTTAGATGGGATGCAGGTAGGGATGAGGGTGTCATGACTCACAAAATTAAAGTTTGAATGAATGCATTATTTCTCCAAGGTTGTCTGCACTGAGACTCCCTGCTGCCTGGGTGGGGACTGGAATTAGAAACACACTCCTGTTTTGAACTGCAAAGGGGCAGTTGAGGTTCAAGTTCACAGTGGGTTACAAAGTGCAGCCAAAGGAGGTGGTGTGACATCTAGCTCTGTAACACTTGTCAGAACCTGTTCCATTTAAGATGTTCTCAATGAGTTGGGAGAAAAGAGAGTGGGGATCTATTTTACCTTGTTTCCACCTGGTCCTAGGGACTGATGGTCACTGGACACTTGTCCCCAATGTGAGGGTTACCTAGTCAAGTATAAGGTAGATATATAGCAGGTCAGAAGCCCTTCCTGAACTTCTAATTCTTGTTCTCACGGTAGTTCCTGCATTGAAGGCGGCATAAAGATTGATAGTGAGCAACTTCCTACTGTGTACCAAACAGCCTGTAGAGACATTCATTACAGGTGTGTTGTCTCATAGAATGGTCCCATCAATCCATCAAGGGTCCATCTCTCCCCCACGTGGAAGATGAGCAAACGGACTTGGGGAAGTTAACCAAGTTGCCCTGGATCCTGTTGTTTAAGTAGCTGGATTTAGAGTCTGGTTGACTACAGAGCCTATGTTCTTGGCTACAAGGCACAAATTCTTTGTGTGTGTGTGTGTGTGTGTGTGTGTGTGTGTGTGTGCTGGCCATAGGTCAACCTCAGGTGTTCTTCCTCAGATGCTGTCCACTGTTTCTTTTGTTTGTTTGTTTGTTTTGAGATACAGTCACTAGCCTAGAGCTCAACAACTAGGGTAGGCTGACTGAACAACCGTACCAAGGATCCTCCTGTTTCTGCTCCCAGCTCTGGGATTATAAGCATGTGCCATCATTCCCAGCTCTTTTACAAGGCTTCTGGAGATTGAACTCAGGTCCTCATGCTTGTAAGGCAAGTATTTTATAACTGAACCATCTCCCCAGCTCTAAGGCACAAGCATCTATCTACAGTCTCCTAATTTTAATTAAATTCTTTTTACAATTTTATTTATTTATTTATTTATTTTGTGTGTGTGTCTGTGTGTGCACATACCACAGATTGCATACAGAGGTCAGAGGACAACTTTTGGGAGTCAGTTTTCTCCTGCCATGTGGCAGTCTGAGGGATTGAACTCAGATGGCAGGTTTGACAGCAAGTGCCTTTACCCCATGAACCGTTATCACTGGCCCTAGTCTCCTAGTTTCAAAGCATGTTAGGTTAGTAGTTAAATGAAATACATGGAGCTGTAAGTACAGCCATAACCTGGGCACGGTTGGGAACTAAACAGATCTGTCTTCATTGTGGTGAGAACAATAGTTCCATAGCAAGTGGCAGGAGACAGGGAAGAGTGGCACCAGACAGCTCTCTTCCTGCCCTCTGATGTTCTGTTCTGGGCAATTTCAGGAGGGATGTGGGCAGCAGCCCCCTGTGCACAGGAAAAGGCATCATGGTGTTAGCATCATAAATAAGCACCCAGGAGCCTTCCCACTTGCACCTGTAGTTTGAGGCTAAGCTCCCATTTGGCCCTCACAGGAGGTGAGGCCAGACCATCAGGGTAGCCCTCCAAGGCCTGGTCTAAGCTCTTCTCCCAAACATCTAAAGACAAAATGAACAGGATGCCCAGCAAACCCCAGAGTTCCATTTCTAGAGCAAGTAGAAGCTAATGGGAGGCAGGAGGATCAGAAGCTCAAGGTCATCTTTGACTTCATAGCAAGTTCAAGGACAGCCTGAACTTAAGGAGGTAGGCTTTATTTTACTGCATAGATACTTGGTAGAAACACATCCATAAGACCATTAAGCCTAGACAGAGCTTCTTCCCTCTGAGGTTACATGGAGGGAGGGACAAAGGGCCATAAAGTGTGGTTTGAGCATGCACCCCAACAGGAATTCTAAAATTCTATTGTGGTACTATCTATTTAGTTAGGTAGTTTTTGTGGTATACACATGTGCACACATATGTGTGGAGGCCAGAGGTCAAAGTCAGATGTCTTCCTCAATTGCTTCTCTACCTTTTCATTTTTGGAGATAGAGTCTTACCACTATACCATCCTCCCTGGCTGGCCTGGAGCTCACTATGTAGACCACCAGGCCCCGATGATCCTACAGAGAACTGTTTGCTTCTGCCAAGATTAAAGGTGTGCACCATACCCAGCTCTACCTTACTTTTTGAGACAGGGTTTCACTGAGATGGGAGCCTGCTATTTTGGCTAGACTGGCTGGCCAGCAAGCCCCCAGAATTACCCTCTCTCCCCCTCCCCAGCGTTGGAATTCCAGGCACATACCACCAAGTCTGGACTTTTATGTGGGTGCTGGGGATCTGTACTCAGGTCCTCATGCTTGTGTGGTTCGAGCTCTACTCACTGAGCCACCCCATGGGGTATTTTCAAGTGCAGCAAATGTGCATTCACCCCTTAGTCTTTGCACCAACCCTGTGAGGTAGGTGCTCTTACTTTCCCCTTTGAGACATGCTGGCAATCACTTAGGTGATGAATATCAGGTCTGGAAATGACCCTGGACCTTGTCACCCTAGGGTGGAGGCTTGGAGCTGCCACGCCTGCCTGCCTGGGTCTCCGCTACCAGAATTACTTGCAAGGGTCTGTGTAAATGTAGAATTCAGGGCTCCAAACCCTAGGGTTTCTTTTTCAATAGGCTGAGTACAGTCTGAGACTTTGCCTCTAAAGAGCCTGCGGCTAGATAGATCCTAACCCTCTGGCAGACACTCAGCCTATACCAAACAGAGCCAGGGCAGAAAACACATTCACATTACAAAGCTAGTAGGCTGGGCTGGACTTCCAAGAAGGAAGGCTTGCTATTGAGGGGCTCTGGCTTCTTATTTTTGTACTGTCTGTTTTTTATAGAAAATTCCGAGCCTGGGGAGCTAAAGATGTAGCTCCATTGGTAGAGTGTTTACCTTGTTTGCCAGAGACCCTGAGTTCCATCCCTAGCTCTACGTAAACCAGGTGTGGTGGTGTAGACCTGTAATTGGAGCACTTGGGGGGCGGGGGCAGGAGGATCAGAAATCCAATGTCATTCTTGGCTACATAGGGAATTTGAAGATATGAACCCATGTCTAAAAAGGAAGAAGGAAGGAAGAGAGGGAGGGAGGTAGAAGAAGGGAGGGGAAGGGGAAAGGAAGAGAAGGGAGGGAAGGGAGGGGAGGGGGTAAGGAAGGAAAGGAAGGGAAGGGAGGAAGAAAAGGTAAGCAAGGAAGAAGGGAAGACATGGAAGATAGGAAGGGAGGAAGGTGTGGGGGGATGGAGGATGGGGAGGGGAGGGAAGGGAAGGGAAGGGAAGGGAAGGGAAGGGAAAGAAGGAAGAAGGAAAGAATTCCCACAGTGGTTGAATGGGGGCCTAGAAGGTGGGAAGGCTGTGTTTTCTTGCCTTTTAACATCCGTGCTTAGGCAAGTTCTGCTGAATGCTGTTCTTGGGCAAGCTAGGGCTTCAAGCTGGGAGTTGGCAGTTGTATCTTCCTGGCCACTGAGGGTGATTTGTAGGGACATGCAACCTGGAGGGTTAAGAACAGGGAAAAGCTGTGACATGGAGAAGACCCTTGTTGTTCCCACCACACCCTCAGGGGCTCCGTCCTTGACTCATTCCTGTTCTGGGTGCGGTGTGTTCTAGCTCTTGATAGCTAGGCTGTCCTGCAGCAGGAGGCTTGGGGATCAAGAATCAAGAAGAGGTCTCCCTTCCTGGTGCCTGGGGACACGGACCCGGGCTTCACTGAAGTTCAGGCTCTGTACCTATATTCATCTTTTGCCACCGAGAGAGAAGGAGACCAGAACTGCATTTTGCTGTTTCCTCAGCTGGGGCCAGGTACTGCGCAGACAGGAGAAGCTGGTATCCATCCAGTTCCTTGGTGCCATATGAAGCTGGCATTTTCAAAGTTGCACAGGGTTGGTTTAGGGATGTAGTTAAGTGGTACAGTGCTTGCCTATTATGTGCAGGGTCCTATGTTTGATCTCTAGGACAAACAAAAACATGTAAACGAACAAAAAGTTGCTCAGCTTTCTTAACCTCCTCTTATGGTCTCTTAGGGGATCATGGTTGGGTCAGAAGGCCAGCGGTCAGTCAGGGTCTGCCCAGCAGTTCTGTGAGAATGTCCACATTGGTTCTCACGTTTGCCTTCCCCTCTACCTGCTTGCTTAGATACCCTGTGCTCATCAGCCGTAGGATCCCAAGCCTCTACATTGCAGCACAGTGTTTGAGACAAGATGGTTAGACTGGAATTCTCCACCCACTTTTGTCACACACTATGCGGGTGACACTCTGGCTGCTCTGAGTTGCTTAACGCTTTGTTTACAAGTCTCTTTGCAGCCCTACCCCAAACTCTTATGCCTCTGGGTTTATCTTTGGAGTCCAGGGTTGGACTCTATCTTTTTAAAGGCTGGAACCTTATTTTAGAATTTCATATCCCACCTCCATCTCTCACCATCTGTCATAGTGCCTTTCATATACTGTGGGCAGTGAGGTTTATTGGATAGCTGGATGGGAGCTGGTTTTAAGAGGAAATGATAGTCACAGAGGAAATACTGTCAAGATTGCAGAGATGGGCTGGGTAATGTGGTAAGGGGAGAAGGTGGAAAGTATGTAGCTGGAAAGACTGAGTGTGAGGAAGCTGTCAGGCCTCCACCATCTTGCCAATGCCCTCTTACTCCTGTGATCCAGTGCTGTCTTGCTTCTGCAATCTTGCCAATGTTCTCTTGGTCCCACCACCTGCCTATGCCTTCTTGCCTCTTCCAACTTACCTTTATTGTCTTGTTCTCAGCATCTTGCCCCTGTCATTTTGCCTCCCCTTCCTGCTTCCAACTTATCTCCCTCATTAAAACCCAACTTCCTCCCTCCCTCCCTC
>NW_008354022.1:512792-520651 GCF_000622305.1 Nannospalax galili | reverse complement strand
TTTCTTTCTTTCTTTCTTTCTTTCTTTCTTTCTTTCTTTCTTTCTTTCTTTCTTTCTTTCTTTCGTGTCTAAGTATTTTGCCTATATACCATGTTTGTGCTTGCAGAGGCCAGAAGAGGACATAAGATCCTCTTGAAACTTGAGTTACAGACAGTTGTTGCCTGTTATGTAGGTGCTGGGACTTGAACCCAGGTCCTCTGCTAACACAGCCAGTGCTCTTAACTGCTGAGCCCCTTACCTCCCCCATTTTGCCCCTGCTATCTTGCCATCCCCATCTTGAGTCCCCCGTCTTGCCTGCACCTTCTTGAGGTTGGTCTAGTCTTTGCTGTCCTGAATGAAAGAAACTACGAGGTTAGGCACCAGTAAGCATCAGTATGTTTGGGCATGTGACTTTATATTATTAATATAATTTAGTATTCTTTTGTGTAGCATAAAATCAATTTACAGGAAAATTGGGGAAAATATAAAAATATCATACAGAAGAAAGTAAAACTGTTAAAATAGGTCTCAAAATAGTTTTACATTGGTTTTTGTGCCAGCCTTATAAACGCAGGCACAGGTTTTGTTGTTGTCGGAATTCCCCAGGTCACACGATACATGATTTTTGGTTTCCTGTCACCTCTTCTGTCACCTTCTAAGGAAGTTATTTATTTCTGTCATTTTAGAGATGAGGAAGGTGTGAAACAGAGATACCATGAGATTAAGCCAGTGTAATGCAGCCAGAGAAGGGCAGAGTGAAGGGTTAGGAAAACTGTTTTCTCCTTCTTATCCAGAATCCTTGCCAGGAGAGCTGGGGAGGGGAGGAGCCTATGTAAGCCTCCTCAGTGTCCCCTGCACAGTGAATTGGAAGCACACACCAAGCTCCATTGTCGTCAGTCCAGGGCTGCTGTGTCGTAAGAGGAAATGCAATTGATTTCAAGTTAGTTTCCAAATTTAGATTTCAGAAGGATATTGAATAGAAGCATGGTTGCTTGGAGAAATTGAAAAATCTGTGGAAATGGAAAGAAGTCAAAATTGCCTACCCTGCTCCTGCCCCTAAGCCACATGGGAGAACACAGTTGAAATCAGAAGCTGCAGAAAAACCAAACTGTTCCCAGATCACCCAAGGGCCACCCCACACAGCCTGCCATATGAGCCAAACATTCCCAGGCAAGGAAAGCAGCCCACAGGGCAGGCACGGGGAGAAATCTGCTCTCCCTGATCTGCAAGTTGGTGCCAGAAAGGGCAGGATTGTGGGTAGCCCAGGCTGGCCTCCAACTCCCTATGTAGCCTAGGATGACCTTCAACTCCTGATCCTCCTGTCTCCATCTCTCAAGTGCTAAGATTACGCACTATGCTTAGGTTTAATGTAGTGCTTGGGATGAAACCCTAGGTCTCTTGCATGTTAGGCAAGTGCTTTACTGACTGAGAGACATCCCTGGCCCAGGATGGTGCTTTGAAAGGCTGCCTTTACTGAGTGGCAGAGCCCATCCAGCATTGCTTCTCTTTTCCCTCCCTGGATAAGGGTGTGCTTGCATAGACCATGGAAACTGCCTGGCACCTGCAACTCCCAGGGCAGGGGAGGTAAGAGAGAGAAAGTAGGTGGTAAATGTTCCTATTGAAACCAACTGCTGGAGGACTGGGTGGGGTGGTTCATGCCTTTAATCCAAGCACTACGGAGACAGAGGCAGGCGGATCTCTGTGAGACTGAGGCCAGCCTAGTCTATGTATCCAGTTCCAGGCCAGCTTGGGATACAAGGAAACCCTGTCTTAAGCAACAACAACCACAACACCACCCAACCACTGGGCTGGGCTGGAGAGATGGCTCACTGCTCTTGCAAAGGACCTGAGTTTGTTTCCCAGTACCACATGGTGGCTCACAACCACCTGTAACTCCAGCTCCTGGGGATTTGACACCATCTTCTGGCCTACTTCAGGCTTTTTCTGTGGGCACCCCGACACCACACACACACACACACACACACACACACACACACAAATTAAAAAAAAAATCTTTAACCACTATAGAGGTAGTCAGAAGGAAACCAGGTCCGTGTGAGCCTTTTCCACATGTGTAGGAATGTGGCAGGGCCTGGAGCTCAGGCTGAACAGCCTTCTAGAAAGCTTGATCTCTGGAGTCCTGAGTACTGGAATGAGGCTCACTTCCTTTAGCTCCAGCATCTGGTGGCAGCTGGCTCCACCCAGAGAAATGGGGAACTCCATTCTTGGATAGCACTGAGACGCAGACAGCTCTGTGTTGAGCAGTGCGTGTGCCGGGCACCATGCCAACAGAGGGCAGCTGCCTTCTGTCCAGCCCAGGGATAGCTGGAGAGGCAGCCAGTGTCGTCACTGAAGAGATCCAATCTCCTGTGATCTTTGCTTGCTGCCAAATTGGGAGTGTCCATATTGGAAAGGCTCAATCATCAGAGCAAAGAATGACAAGAAGAAAAGAGAACATGGACATAGCCACACTGAGTCAATAAGACAGTCAGCAATTAGACAACTTGCGAGTCTTTAAGAATGCCTCAGAAGAAAGGTTGTGGAAGAGAGTGCCAGACAGAGCCGGTTTCATTTCCAGAACTGTTAACTTATGAATGCTGTTAGTGATTTCAGGCCAGTGGCTTCAGTTGTTAACTATAAACTGGGATCATGGTATGTTAGGATGAAATGAGATTAAAAACGTAGGGTAGGGGGACTGGGGAGATAGTTCACTTGGTAATGTACTTGCCACACAAGTATGAGGACCTGAGTTTGGATCCCCAGACCCCTGTAAAAAAAATCTGGGTGTGGTGACATGAGTTTGTAATCCCAGTGCTGGGGAGGTAGAGACAGGAGGATCCCTGGGGCTCTCTGGCCAATCAAGTCTAGGCTAATTGGTGAGCTCCAGGTTCACTGAGAGACACTGTCTCAAAAAACAAGGTGGAGGTGCCTGAAGAATAGTAGCCAAGGTTGTCTACCCACATATCTGCACACATACACACACACACATGCACACACACACACATACACACACACACACACACGCACACACACCTGTGGCAGCTGTGGGAACATCAACTTAAAAGACACCTGTGTGCTGTGTGCTGTCTTCTTGTTGTATCTGTGATACACATAGGTGCTCTGGGCCAAAGCAGGTGTCCAACAAGCAAGCCCACAGACAAGAAGGGCTGCCTGATAGCGGCTCCCTGGTTATCTAATGTAAATCTTAGAAGAGATAAGGAGTCTTTCCCACTTTAATTTTCTTGAACTCTCTAGTCTAACATTTTTGTGTTTTTGGTATTTTTTTAAGATTTATTTTTAATTATGTGTATGTGTGAGTGCAATAGCCCATGGAGGCCAGAAGAGGGCACCAGATCTTTTGGAGCTGGAGTTACAGGTGGTTGTGAGCCACCATGTGATTAATAGGAATCAAATTTGGGTCCTCTGCAAGGGCAACAAGTGCTCTTAACCAGTGAGTCATTTCTCCAACCCTTAAATTTAATTAATTTTTTATGTGTATGAGTGTATTGCCTGCATATATACATGTGCACTCTTATCTTGCAATGCCAGTGGAGGTCAGAAGAGAGCGTTGCATTCCCCTGGAGCTGGAGCTACAGATGGTTTTTAGCCATCATGTGGATGCTGGGAATTGAACCTCTACAAGAGCAGCCAGAGCTCTTAACTGCTAGGTCATCTCTTCAGCCCCTATTATTGTGTTTCGAGGATCTTTCTGTAGAGCCCAGACTGGCCTCAGACTCACCGTTCTCCTGCCTCAGGTTCCCCAGTGCTGAGGTTACAGGTGTGCACCACCATACCTAGCCCTGTTAGTGATGTCCAACTGTTGACACTGAGGCACAACCTTTTATCATCTACAAAATTCATGTCTGAAAACTGTACTATCGCATTACAAAAAAAATTGTGAAAAAAGTCTCGGTGTTTGAAGTAAGTTTACAATTTTGTGTTGGGATACATTCCTGACTGTCCTGGACCATGGGATGGACACATCTGCTACACTAACTTTTGTTTGTCTTTAAAAAATATTTTATTTATTATTTTTACTTTGTGCATATGAGTGTACTGCCTGCGTATATGTAAGTGCACTTGTGTCGTGCAGTGCCAGTGGAGGTCAGAAGAGGGTGTCAGATTCCTCTGGAACTGGAGTTACAGATGGTTTTAAGCCACAATGTGGGTGCTGAGAATTGAATCCAGGTCCTCTGCAAGAGTAGCCAGTGCTCTTAATGCCTGAGCCATCTCTCCAGTCCCTTGTTTTTGTTTTTTTTTTTTTTTAAAAATTATTTTTATTTTATGTGTGTGTTTTGCCATGTCCATGGAGTCTAGAAGAGAGCACTGGATCCCCTGGAGCTGGAGTTACAGATGGTTGTTAGTTGCCGTGAGGGTGCTGGGAACCAAACCTGGATCCTCTGCAAAAGTAGCCAGTGCTCTTCATTGCTGGCCTATGTCTCTAGTCCCTTACACTAACTTGTAATCCTTTTTCTCCTCATGTGTTTGCCTGAGACTGAACTGTCCTTCTTCTTTTCCTCCTTGTCCTCCCATCCTCCACTTCCATCCTTGAGCCCAAAACACTGACTGAAATAAACTTGGGGAGGAAGGATTTATTGCATTTTACTTTTTCAAGTAACAGTCTATCACTGAGGGAAGCCAGGGCAGGAACTTAGGGCAGGAACTGTAGCACAGGCCACGGAGAAGTGCTGCTTACTGACTTGCTTCTCTGGTCTGTGCTTAGCCTCTCCTTTCCTCTCTTTCCTTCTTTCTTTCTTTCTTTCTCTTTCTTTCTTTCTTTCTTTCTTTCTTTCTTTCTTTCTTTCTTTCATTCTTTCTCTCTCTCTTTCTTCCCTCCCGCCCTCCCTCTTCCCCTTTCTCTTTCTCTGTCTCTGTCTCTCTCTTTCTTTTTTGAGTTTTTTGAGACAGGGTCTCCCTGTAGCCTCAGCTGGCCCGGGGCTCACTATGTAGACCACGCTGGCCTTGAATTCACAGAGATCCACCTGCCTCTGCCTCCTGAGTGTTGGGAGTAAAGGAGTGCGCCACTACGCCCAGCTTTCTTTCTTTGTTTTAATAATAGTTTGTATTGAGTTTCTTTTACTAATAGTTTTTATTGAGTTTTTGTGCATTTCCTACAATAAATCTTAATTCTGTTTAGACTCCCTCCCCCACTCACCCCCCCAACAGATTTCATGCATTTTGTCATGTATGTTAAGGCCTATCAGGTCAAGCTTTTGTATCCAGATGTCCCTTGATGCAAGTTCATCCACTGGAGCCTAGTCAGCCTATCTAGAGTCACTCTCTTAAAGAAGCTCAGTTCTCCCTCACCCAGAAGTAATCAGTTGCCAATAGTTCCTTGGCTAAGGTTGGGGCCTGTTGCCCAATTCCCCAGTTCTGTGCTGGGTTTTCGTCTGACGGAGTCAGCATGGGCCTTGTGCGGGCTGTCACCATTGTTGCCAGTTCCTATGAGCAGGCTCCCAGAGGCCCGAAAGCCTGTTTCCTTATGTTCATTCACCAACCTTGTCTCTTACAATCTTTCTGCCCGCTCTTCTGCAATGGTCCCTGAGCTGTGAGTGGGTGAGGTTTAATACAGGAGTCCCATCCAGGGACATGTACTCTGCAGTCTGTCATTCTCTAAAACTTTGCCAGTGGTGCCCTTCTCTGTGTATCGCACTCTGTTGTATGAGGAAGCTTCACTGGTGAGGCTTGAGGGATGCACTGATACTCTCTCTACCCCGTTCCCCTATGTTCCGTGAGCCTTAGGTGTAGAAGTTCCACTGCAGATGTGTCACTTAGGGCTGGGTATCTCTCAGATACATAGTCTCTGTGTGTGACTGGTTGAGGAACTCTGTAATAGCCTCCATCTATTGCAAAGAGAAGCTTCTTTGGTGAGTGGTATATGGTATACTTGTCTGTATTATAAGGATTCATAGTTAGCATACAGTAAGGAATTTCATTTGTCCAGAGATATGACAGGGATAGGTTTTTTTTTTTTTTTTTATGTAGGATCTACAACTTCTCCAGTCATGTGTATCAGCCTGTTTTCTTTCTTTTTTTTTTTTAAAAAAATACTGATTTATTATTTATTTATTTAATATGTATGAGTGTATTGCCTTCATGTACGTGAGTGCACCCATGTCAGGCAATGCCACGGAGGCCAGAAGGGGGCTTCAGATTCCCCTGGAACTGGAGTTAAGGATGGTTTCGTAGCCGCCATGTGGGTGGTGGGAATAGAACCCGAGTCCTCTGCAAGAGCAGTCAGTGCTGAATAGGATCTCTGGCCTGGGTGGAGACATAGTATTTCAGTTGTGCTGGTCAAACACTTGACCAAGTGTCCTAGTTTGTTCTTGATTGCTGTGACAAAACACTGACCATTACCAACTTGGGGAGGAAAGGGCTTATTTATCTTACATCTCCCGGGTCACAGTTCACCAGGGAGCCCAAGGTAGAAACTCAAGGCAGGAACCTGGAGGCAGGAGCTGGAGCCCAGGCCATGGAAGAATGTTACTTACACAACTTCTCCAGTCATGTGTATCAGCCTGTTTTCTTTCTTTTTTTTTTTTTAAAAAATACTGATTTATTATTTATTTATTTAATATGTATGAGTGTATTGCTCATGTACGTGAGTGCACCCATGTCAGGTCGTACAATGCCGCAGACGTAAGAAGAGGGCTTCAATTCCCCTGGAACTGGAGTTAAGGATGGTTTCGTAGCCGCCATGTGGGTGGTGGGAATAGAACCCGAGTCCTCTGCAAGAGCAGTCAGTGCTCTTAACTGCTGAGCCATCTCTCCAGCCCCTAAAATTTTTTATTTTTTATTTTTACTTTTATGTGTATACGTATTGCCTGCATGTGTCTAAGTGCACCTCTGTCATGCAACGCCCACAGGAGCCAGAAGAGGGTATTGGATCCCCTGGAACTGTTACACGGTTGTTAGCCACCATGTGCATGCTGGGTATCAAGCCAGGTCCTCTGCAAGAGCAGTCAGTGCTCTTAACCACTGAACCATCTCTCCAGCCCCGCAGCCTGCTTCTTATATAGCTTAGGACCACCTGCCCAGGAATGTCACCACCCACAGTGGGCTGGGCCCTCATACATCACTCAACAATCAAGAAAATGCTCTTAGACCAATCCAATGGAAGAAATTGCCAGTTGAGCGTGCCTCTTCCCAGGTGTGTCAGCTTGACAGCTGAAGCTATCCAGTACACTTCCCTTATTATTTATAATGGTGGTGCTTTTGAGGCCAAGGAGAAGAAACGGCAGCCTGTTACAAGCATACCCTCCTTAGGCAAGGTTTCATCTCTGCAGTTTTAATTACTAGAGGCAATTGGCAATCAGCAATACAATAAGATGTTTTAAGAGAGAGAAGAGGGAGGGAGAGGAAGAAGAAGGTGAGATATGAGAGAGAGAGAGAGAGAGAGAGAGAGAGAGAGAGAGAGAGAGAATGCTCACAGGACTTTTACTATAGTCTATTGTAACTGCTTGTTTCATTAGTAGTTATCATCATTAAATTCTTACTGTGCCTCACTTATTAATTAAATTTAATTATAGGCACATTTTGTGTGTGTGTGTGTGTGTGTGTGTGTGTGTGTATGTGTGTGTGTGGTGTGAATGCAGGTGCATATGATCCATGGTGCATGTGTGGCAGTCAGAGGACAACCTCAGTTGTCAGTCCTCACCTTCCTCCTTGTTTGAGACAAAGCCTCCTGTCGCAGACCAGGCTGTCCATGAGCTTCTATGGCCTCTCCTGTCTCTGCTTCCCATCTCTCTGTAGAAGCACTGGGGTGACAGACACACTATAGCTTCTGGCTTTATGTGAGTTCTGGGAATTTGAATTAAGATTCTCATGCTTACATGCAAGTACTTTACCCACTGAGCCATCTGCCCAGCCCAGGTATATAT
>NW_008354022.1:494511-512708 GCF_000622305.1 Nannospalax galili | reverse complement strand
ATATATATATATATATATTTTAGGGAAAAGACAGAGTATACAATATATAGGGTGCATTTGCTTTCTATTACTGTAACAAATACTTGAGCAAAACTGGTTTATGGAGAAGAAAGTTTCCCCTGGGCTCATGTTTTTGGACGTTTTGGTGTTGGCACATTGCTATGGAGTACATGGTGACTGAGAAGAAAAAGAGGGAGGAAGAGACCAGAGTCCCACAGTTCCCTTCTAGTGCATGCCTCCAGTGACCTCAGTCTTCCCACACTACACTACCTCTTTCTTATTTTTAAAAAATATTTTATCATTTTTATTTTATGTTGTGAGTATATAGCTTGCAAGTATGTAAGTGCACCCAGGTCATGCAGTGCCCATGGAGGTCAGAAGAGGGCGTCAGAACCCCTGTAACTGGAGTTATGGATGGTTGTTAGCTGCCATGTGGGTCCTAGGAATTGAACCCCGGTCCTCTGTAAGAACAACCAGTGCCCTTAACCGCTGAGCCATCTCGCCAGCTCCACCACCTTCCTTTTTAAAAATATTTTTTATGTGTATGAGTGTTTTGTCTGCATGTATGTAAGTACACCCATTTTATGCAATGCCTACTAAAGCCAGAAGAGGGGGCATCAGATTCCTTGGAACTAGAATTAAGGACAGTTGTTAGTCACCATGTGGGTGTTGGGAACTGAACCTGGGTCCTCTGCAAGAGTAGCCAGTGCTTTTAACCACTGAGTCATCTCTCTAGCCCCAATGCACCATGTTTTAAAGCTTCCTCTATGTCTCCTTAGCCCACCAGGAATCCATTTGTCTCTGCCTCCTGAGTATTGGGATTATAAGTGCACACTGCCATGCCCAGCACTTTTTTAAAACTTGGGATCTAGGCTAAAACTCAGGTCTTCATGCTTGCAAGGCAAGCACTCCATCAGCAAAGCCATCATCTTAGACTCAGTCTGATGCCTCTCAGGTCCTTAAAGAATGCTGGACTAAGAATGGATGAAGTGACTGGAGAGGTGGCTCAGTGTTTAAGAGTGCTTGCTGCTCAATCTCTTGAATTGATTCCCTGAATTTGATTCCCAGCACCTACATAGGGCAAATCACAGATGCCTGTAACTCCAATTCCAAGTGGTCAGACACACTCTTCTGGCCTCTGTAGGCATCTGCACACACATGTCCACATATATCCACACAGACACAGTGTGCCCTTTTTTTGGGGGGGGGTCTTTTTGAGACAGGGTCTCATGGTGTGCTTTTTAAACCTCTAGGTGCCTCTCAATTCAAAGTTGACAATCACTGTTAACCATCACACAGACATGAGTAACAGGGTGTGGGGGAGCTCTTTGGCAGAGTGGAACATATTTAGAGTATCAGGTAGAGGCTGCGTGGGTCCAGGCCCTGCAATCACATGGAGCCATGGAGTTAGCAGGGCACTGTGGCAATTTCTGGGAATAGCCTCTTAGGGTTTAGTGTATCATGAGCATGGGGGAAGAGTGGTAGAGTGAAATTCAGTTTCCTTTGTCTATGAGAAACTAGTTTTAGGACTCCCCTAATTACCAAAATCTGGGGGTGCTTAAATATCTGTGTGTGCGTGTACGTGCGTGTGTGTGTGTGTGTGTGTGTGTGTGCGTGTGTGCGTGTGTGTGTGTGTGTGTGTGCGTGCGCGCACGCGCCCAGGGCATGCATATAGAGATCAGAGTACAACCTGTAAGAGCCAGTTCTCTCTTTCCACCATGTGGGACTTGAACTCAGGTCATTAGTCAGTCTTGACAGTAAACACCTTTACCTGTTGAGCCCTCTTGCCAGCCTCCCATATAACTCATCTCTGGGTTATTTATAATAGCGATCCCAATGTAAATGTTCTGTAAGTAGCTATACTGTAAGTAGCTCTGTAAGTAGCTTTTAACTGCTGAGCCATCTTTCTGGCCCTAAAGATTTATTTTTCACTTATGTGCCTGTGTCTGTGTGTGGGTATGTGCACATGAGTTCAGTGCCTTTGGAGGCCAGAAGAGGGTGTCGGATTCCCTGAAACTGGAGTTATAAGTGGTTGTGAGCCCATGATTGTGTGTGCTGGGAATTAACCTGGGGTCCTGTTCAAGAGCAGCAAATGCTCTTAACCACTGAGCCGTCTCCCAGCTGCTATAAAAATGTAAAAGAAGAAGAAAAGATCACCCGAACACCCATTCCGTTTGCTCCCTACTCTTTTCTACCCTCTCTTCTCCCCTCCTCAGCACTCCTCCCCACCTCCCACAGCATTTAGAATAAAGGCAAGACTCCAGTGTTTGTAGCGAAGCCCTCCTCTCCCTTAGTGATTGCTCCCCATCCATCTTTGGTCTCTGGCGATGTGCAGATGACAACAGGCTTTGCTGCTGAAGAAGTTTTCCCATTTAATAACAGCCTGTCAGTGCTAACTGCAGAGCCCCAGCTTTTCCAGGCATAGATGACTAGTGCTGTCGTGATGATGGGTGGCCATATCTGGATGCTGGCATGGATTTGACAGTGAGCATGTACCGAGGATCCAGAAGAGCCTCCGGCTCAGCCTTCAGGAGGAAGGCTAATTGTGTGCGTAGTGATCACCCACGGTGGCCTGGGGGTAGTAGATCTTTCCCTCCCTGGTACAAAGGACATAGAGACTCAGGTTCTAGATCTATCGTCTTTCTTGTTTTTCCCTTGTGTGTGGTGTGTACTTGTGTACTTGCAAGTACACATGTGTGTGAGTGTGCATATGGAGGCCAGAGGTCAGCCTTGGCTGTCATTCCCCAGGCCTTGGTCAGAGCCTTGTTTTTTAAGACAGGTCTCTGACTGGCCTGGAACTTGCCAAGTAGGCTAGGCTGGCTGACCAGTGAGCCCCGAGGAACCTTCTGTGTCTGCCTCCCTGGTGCTGGGATTACAAGTGTGCACCACCATGCCTGGTTTATTTTACATGGGTTCTGGAGCTTAAATTCAGGTCCTCATGCTTGCAGGGTGAGCTATATGACCAGTCTGTAGGTCTACTCTATTTATGAGGATTAAAGTTGGGTGCGCACACCTTTAATCCCAGCACTCAGGAGGCAGAGGCAGGTGGATCTCTGTGAGTTTGAGACCAGTCGTGTCTACATAGTGAGTTCCAGGCCAGCTGGGGGTACAGGGAGACCCTGTCTCAAAAAGACAAAAAAAAAAAAAAGATTTTAATAGGGTTCTAGGATCTGCTTTTCTCTCTCTCTCTCTCTCTCTCGCTCTCTCTCTCTCTCTCTCTCTGCATGTGTATGTATTTCTGTACAGATGTGCTTCCTTGTGTTTGTGTATGTGTATGTATGCAGGTTTTCAGGTCTCTCTGCTTGTGTGTGTGTGTGTGTGTGTGTGTGTGTGTGCGTGTGTGCGTGTGCGTGTACATAAGTGCAGTGCCCACAGAGGCCAAAAGAAGGCTTTGGATCCCCTGAAACTAGAGTTATAGGTGATTGTGAGTCACTGGACATGGATGCTGGGACCCAAACTCAGGTCCTCTGCAAGAGCAGCAAGCATCCTTCACTTGCTGAGCCATCTCTCCAGTTCACAAATAAATTTAGAATTGCTTATTCTTCTGGGCTCTTATTGTTCTTGCAGGATCAGCCTTAGCCCTGTTCATCTTTGCCTTGAATCATAATGCGTTGTTGATGTGGTCTAACCTGAGGGCTTTTAAGAGAATAGACTTTATTTGGCCCTCTGTCATTGAGGAACTCATTTGTGATCCTCCTTAAAAGTGTATACTCCACATCTGACTCCACAGCTATTTTTATAGAATATCTGTTCTAGTTTAATTGTGTTGCTATGACAAACACCTCGACCAAGAACTTCTCAGGGAAGAAAGGGCTTATTTTGGCTCAGAGTTCTAGAGGGAGAGCCCATCATGGTTGGGAAGGCATGGTGTGAGGAACGTGAGGCTGGCTTGGAGTTAGGAAGCAGAGACATCATATTTCATCCACACATAGGAAGGAGAAGAAAGAGAGAGAGAGAGGAGAGGGGAAAAGAAAGGGAAGGAAGAGAGGGAGAAGAGAAAGAGAGAGAACAGAAAGGGCGGGGGCGAGTCTATAAAACCTCAAGGCCTGCCCCCAGTGATGTACTTCCGGAATTGAGGCTCTCCTTTCTAAAGGGGCCACCAAACAGCGCCACCTGCTGGGGAACAAGTGTTCAAATGCATGCGCCTGTCGGGCACATTTCTCAAACATCTAATACATTTTCTGCCACAAACCTACTTTTAACACCTGTTCCACACACAACAGAGCTGGACTTCAGAGAGATTTAAATATGTTGTGTAGAGACACCATGGGTGATCTCATTCTGCATCTCCCACTGTGCAGTTGACCCTTGCTGAGCCCTAAGTATGAGAGGAGTGTTGGCCAAGCTGGCGGTTGGTCCAAGTCCTGCAGAGGGGGAGCCGACAGGAGTGAGGTGAGGATGTGGTGACAGCATGCTGGTAGAATGCCCTTCATTCAGGCTTAGTAATCACCCATGTGTAAAGTTGTAAAGCTGTTAATTTTAAGGCTCTAAATTATGCTGTGTGAGCTTTAAATCCAGCCCACAATTAGAACAAAATGTGAGAAATGTGAAATTGATATTAAGTTAATTAAAAGGCTTTGCTTATTTTTGCAAGAAAATTAGCATAACAGAGCAGGAGTGCTGACATGTACTCATTGTTAATTTCCTCTGTTTGGGCAACTCTCAGCAGCCTTCAGGCAAGCTCTGTTCCTTGGCATCTACCCTGTGCCCTGCCCAAGGTCATATATCCAGAGTATTGGGATAGTTCCAGTTGATTGCACATCCATCCTGCTGGGATGGATATGCAGTCGATCTTGTAGCTGTGCAGTTGGGATTGTGATCAGTTGCGTATCCATCCTGTTGGAATTGTCGCATTCCTTCCTGTTGGGATGACCATAACCAAGCATAATCAAGATTGAGTGTGTATCCATCTTATGGGTTCATTGTGGTAGATCACGTATTCAGCCTGTTGGGATCAGTCAATTACGTGTCCATCCTGTTGGGATAAATATGGTTGATCACATATTCATACTATTAGGATCATCATTATAGGTCACTTACCCATCTTACATTGTAGTCAGTCACATGTTCATATTAATGGGATCACCATGGTAGATCACATATCCATCTTTTGGGGATCATTGTAGTCAATCACATATTCATGTTAATGGGATCACTATGGTTATTATGTACCTGTATTATTGGGATATCCATGGTAAATCATCTATCCGTCTTACTGGGATATCTGTGGTACATCACATATTCATATTATTGGGATCATTGTGGTTTCAACTGGGTAAGGGTGAGAGTGATCTTGCAATCTAGAGTCACAGAGGGTTTAAATCATTTTTTCAGTGAGTACCAAGCCTTGAACAGGAACTACACCATGAAGCTTAGGGCCCAGGTCCTCAGATATGTGAACCTTTAAGGATTGTGGGTCACCACATAGTACCTGCTTTAGAGAAAGTTGGAGGTCTGCTGCTGCTCCTGTATGTCTATGAGGTAAGTCCGCTCCCTGGGGTGCAAGTCCATCTGCTCATTCCCGTTCATCATTCATCATTCTGGTTTTGCTCATACTGCTGGGTTTCTCTGTGCAGTATGGAAATTTTGGAGCTCTTTTTTTGGGATCGTTGTGGTCAGTTGCATATCCATGCTGTTGGAGGTACCCTCCCTGGCTATCTCTCACTGTGTCTGTGGATTGGACCAATATGTTCGGCCATTTCGGGGCTTATCCGTTGCAACAAGTGTTACTTATATTAGTAGTTGGGCAGAGCTGGAATATTTGTGTCCTTAAGAAGTAGGCGCATCTATCTGCACATGGTCTCTGTCTCTTTTTTTTTTCTCCATTTTTTGGAGACAGGGAGTAGTCTGTGTAGTCTAGGTTGACTTAAAATTCATGATTCTTCTGCCTCAGCCTCTTGAGTGTTGGGATTTTAAGTGTGAAGGTGTAGCCACCATCCTTGCCTTGTCTATTGTATGTTTTATTACAATAATTAATTTGTGTGTGTACCTGCATGTACCATGGTGCACATGTGGCAGTCAAAAGACAATGTTCACATGTCGTTTCTCTTCTTCCACTGTGTCGATGCCAGGGATGGAACTCAGGTCATCAAGCTTGGTGACCAGCACCTTAACCTGCTAAGCTATCTTGCTGGCCCTGTTTTTTAAAAATGTATGTGTATGAATGTTTGTGTATGTCTGCACGTGAGCTTGTGTGTGTGTGTGTGTGTGTGTGTGTGTGTGTGTGTGTGCGTGTATGTGTGTGTTTGTATGCATATGTACACCAGAGGAGAACTTTAGCTTTCATTCTTCAGACTTTGCCCACTTTTTTTTTTGTTTTTGTTTTTTTTTTAAACAACACAGGATATCTCACTGGTCTGGAGCTCACCAAGCAGGTTAGATTGGCTGTACAGGGAGCCCCAGGGACTCTCCTGTCTCTACCTCCCCAGCACTGGGATTACAATGACAGACTACCACCCTTGGTTTATTTATGTAAGTTCTGGGAATCAAAGTCAGGTCCTCATGCTTGTAAGGCAAGCACGTTGCTCACTGAGCCATCTCCCCAGTCCTCAGTCTCTGTTTTCGGTATGATCATCAGGAAAAAAAAAAAAAAAAGAACCAAAATGATCAGCAGATACTTATTGAACTTCAATAATAGTGGGGGGTAATGAAGGTGGTTGGAATGAAAGTCACCTAATTCTTTAAAAATATTTATTATTTTAATTGTGTGTGTGTGTGTGTGTGTGTGTGTGTGTGTGTGCGCGCGTGCGTGCACGCATATGCATGTATGAGTGTAGTGCCTTTGGAGGCCAGAAGAGGGCATCAGATCCTCTGGAGCTGGAGTTACAGGTAGTTGTAACCCACCTAATGTTGATGCTAGAAACTGAACTTAGATCCTCTGCAAGAGCAGCAAGTGATCTTAATTGCTGAGCCATCTCTCCAGCACCAAAACCCACCTATTTCTAAGCCAGCATCTGTATTCAATTGGTTTTTAAAGAAAACAGGTTTATTCTGAGTGTCCCAACGCCCTGTGTGCAGAGTGATGGAACAGGTGTCATTACTCCTACTTGTATTTCTTGCTGGAGCTGAAGTAATAAGTACTGAAATATAGTGAAACTGTTTGCAGTTATAACAAATAAATAACCTATGTTTTGTCTTTATTATGGCCCATAGAAACTGGCGTTTCTCAAGATGAAACAAACCGAAAAGGTTAGTTTAAGAATTAGCAATTAAAAGAAAAATCATGGTCTCTGCTGTCTGTGCGTTTTAAATCATGCAAACATTTACGTTTGTGCCAAAGTTCCACAATTGCCTTTTCAGCAATTACCAAAATGCGTTCAAAGATAAAAACGGAGTTCGGGGAAGAATATTTAAGAGCTCTTTAATGAGGTTAAAAACTTTGCTAATTTGCCAAGTTGCTCTAAAATACACTTTAGTTTTTTTCCTGCCTACTCATCTTCCTGTAATTGAACTGGTTCCGAGAGACTTGAAGAAAAGGCCCGAAAAGACTGTGAAAATAGACAAATCTCAGGAAATATATTTTTCCCTTTTCCTTTATTATCCAAAGGCAAATATTCAGGGAGATTAAGGATCCTTGGGCTGTGTTGACTTGTACGAAGCTATTTGGGGCCATAACAGAAGCTAAACAGTTGTTATAATGGGTGGTTTGAATTAAACTTTTCTTTTATTACATCTCTGGAGTAGGAGGAGGAAGAGAGTATTATCTTTCCCTCCCTCTCTTTCTCCCTCCCTTTCTCTCCTCTCTCTTTGAGACAGGGTCTCCCTGTAGTCCTAACTAGCCTGAAACTTATTAGGTAGACCAGGCTGGCCTCAATTTCTGCCTCCCAAGTGCTGGGATTAAAAGCATGCCATACTCTCTTCCTCCCCTTCCCCCTCCTCCTCCTCCTCCTCTTCCTCCTCTTCTTCTTCTTTTAGACTTTTTGGGACAGGGTCTCCCTGTTGCCCCAGCTGGTCTGGAACTCACTATGTAGACCAGGCTGGTCTTGAACTCACAGAGATCCACCTGCCTCTGCCTCCTGAGTGATGGGATTAAAGGCATGCGCCACCACACCTGGCCACACTCTCTTTTTAAATAAATTAATTTTTTTAAGACAAGATTTTTCTGTGTAGCTGTGGACAGACTTGAACTCATTGAGTAGCCCAGGCTGCCCTTGAACTCACTGTGTAGCTCAAGCTGCCCTTGAGCTCACTACACAGCCTAGTGTGCTGGTTAGCTTTAATTGTCAACTTGATACAACCTAGAATCACCTAGGAGGAGAGTTTTAATGAGGAATTATGTAGACTGGGTTGTTCTGTGGGGATTGTCTTAATTGTTAATAGATGTAGGAAGATCCAGCCCACTGTGGGTGGCAGCATTAGGCAAGGGGTCCTGGGCTGTGTAAGAGAGGAGCAGTCTAGCAAGCAGGCAGCACAGGTGCACTCACTTTTCTCTGCTCTTGTCTGTGGATGTGATGTGATCAGCTGCTTCGAGCTTCTGCCCTGACATCCCCACAGTGATGGACTGTAACCTGGAATTTTAAGTGAAATAACCCCCTTTCTCTCTTGTTTTTGCCACAGTATTTTAGCATAGCAACAAAATTGATGCTAGGACACTCAGGCTGGCCTTGAATTCAGAACCCTCCTGCTTCTGTCCCTCAAGTGCTGGGAGCTGTTACACTCATCTGACTTCTCCAGCTGCTCCATCCTCATCTTCCTTATGCAAATCTTAGCTTGCAAAGCTGAGGTCAGCCATGGCTAATGGTCCCCTACCCTTTTCCTAAAGCAACATTACTTGTTTCAGCTCCTTTGGTGGGGGGCAGGGTCTCAGGAGACCTTAATATGCTCATTTTTCCTCAAAAGAAAGAATCTAAGGTTAACAGTTCACAATTTCAGTAGAAGGAAAGCTCAAATATACTTTTCAGAAGTGTTTCTCTTGAAAGCCTGATCTTCTAGAAAACTCCATAGCATTGAGTTGTACACAAGGGTCAGAGAAGGGACTATGGACAGGCTCCAGAGTTAGGCAAAATATGTATTAGTCAGCTTCGCATTGCTGGGACAAAATATCCAAGGCAATCAACTTAAAAAGAGGAAAAGTTTATTTTGGCTTATGATTTGGAGGTTTCGGTTGACTCATTGCTTTTGAGTCTATGACAAGGTAACACATCACAGTGAAGGCTTGTGGCTAAGGAAGCTGCTCAGCTCATGGTGGCTAGGAAAAGAGGTGGTGGAAAGGGAAAGGGAGGGAGGGAGGGAGAGGAAAGGAAGGGATGCAGGGGAGAGGGAGATTCTAGAATCTTTTATGGACATACTCCCAGTGACCTCACTTTTTCCCACTAGGTCCCACAGCTTAAAGGTTCCAACACCTACTAACAGCACCATATCCTTTGTATCTAGGCCTCAGCACATGGGCATTTGAGGAACACTCTAGATCTAAACTATTGAAGCCAAGTCAAAGCCAAGCCAAAGTTTTTGAGTTTAGGTAATTCATAATGAAGTTTCATCTTCACTTGACTGGATTTAGAATCACATAGGAATGGCATCTCTGGGCATGTCTGTGTTTCCAGGGAAGTTTACTGAGATGGAAAGACCCACCCTGAATGTGGGCAGCACCACGGCCTGGGGTCTTGGACTGAATAAAAAGGATACAGTGAGTGAGCACGTGTTCCTCTCTCTCTGCTTCCTGATTGTGGGTGTCTGCTTGCAGAGGACCTGAGTTCAGGCCCCAGCACCCATGTCTGGTGGCCCACAATTGCCTATTACTCCATCTCCAGGGGATCTGATGCTCTCTTCTGACTTCTGCAGGTACTGCACTTAACATGTGTACATACACATGTGCAGACACATAAAAATAAATATTAAAAAATAGGACACTATGGCTGATTGTGGTAGTATACTTATTTAATCCCAGCACTTTGGAGGTAGAGGCAGGCAGATCTCTGTGAGATTGAGGCCAGTCATCATGGCCTGTATAGTGAGTTCTAGGCCAGCTGGGACTACAGAGAGACCCTGTCTCAAAATAATTTTTAGAAAAAGGACAATAGAACTTGTACGCTGCTTGTTCTTTGGGGCCACCGTGTAAGAAATCAGGCTGCCTGGAAGCCATGTCAGAGAGTACACAGGAGAGCCATATACCTACACAACCCCAGCTGTGCAGGTTGACCCAGTGAATGAACCAGACACACCAGCTAGATAGCCTCCTGAGTGTTCCAACCCCCAGTTCCCAGCCTCCCCTAGCTGATACCAAGTTGTCTAGTCTGGACACCAGCTGTCTTTACTTCCAAGCCCTGCCCAAATGGCACATTCATGAGCAAAATAAATGTGGCTGTTGTTTTAAGCCACTAACTTTTTATATAGCAATAAATCACTGGGGCAAGAGGGCAGTATCATCATGCTTAATAAGGTGATTTTTTTTTCTCTTAAGCATAAAAAGTGGAAGACTTGCATTGACAATGATGTTGATAGTAACAGCAATAAATAAAACAACTAGTGAACATTTATTGAGCACTTGTTTAATGCACCAGGCACCACACTAAAGACTTTATATGAACATAAAAATGGGTAATGGGTTTCCACGCTGAGTCTTGGATTACCTGTCATCAGTGGACTGTGGGCAACAGCCCAATTATTACAGCAGAGTTTCCATGGGCCAAGGATTTCACACACCTTTCAGCCAGATCTCCGGCAGTTTGGCTGGACCACTGTGGATCACTGCTGGGTGCAGAGGGGAGGATGGTGGATGTTTTCATCCGGATGGGCATCACATGGCTGATGTGGTTTGAAGGAACAATATCCCCCACAGGCTCATGTTTTTGAACACTTGGTCACCAGCAGGTAGTGCTGCTTGGGGGGGGGGGGTTATGGAGCCTTAAGGAGATGGAGCATTGGTGGAGGAAGTGGGTCTGTGGGGGCAAGTCTGTTGTGGTTCAAATTACCAGTCTAGGAATAAGGTTGGGTTTGGTTTTCTCAGCCAATTAAGGAATTAAATGGCAAGATAAATCTCAGATCATTAGAGAGCAAGAAGCAAGCAAACTTTTATTGAAAGGTAAAGAATCACATTCATACACATAAAGAAACACACACACACACTCACACACACACACTCACTCACTCATATAGAAAGATAAAGCTCTCCCTAAGTGGAGAGAGGAATTGGAAACTGAAATCCGACCCCCCCAGGGGTATGCTCTGGGTCTTAAGGGTTTTAGTGGTCCCCCTCCCCTAATTTTGTACTGGCAACTTAAAGAGAGGGCTGATAGGCTTATGACTTCAAATAATAAGGTCCAAGTCTGGCTTCAGTCTTATCTGAACTGGTTTGGTCTAGCTGGCTGGAAAGAGGACCCTGCTGGCCAAAAGGGGAGCCTCCAGGCATTTGTCTCAGATCATGAGGAAGATCGAAACGTGCCATCTTTATTACTCCTCAGTGACCCTCTTTGCTTATTCGAGATCTAGTCCCTTACAGGTCCTTGGTTGGTATCTTGTCCTCAACCTCTTCTTGTTGAGCAATGTCTGCTTCCTGTGTAACATAAAGAAATATCTCTGGGAGCCGGAGAGATGGTTGTCAGTAAAGTGCCTGCCACACAAGCATGAGGACTGGAGATTGGATCTCAAGCACCCACGTGAAAGTCTGATATGGCACACACCTGCAACCGGAGCACTAGGGGAGAGTGGTGGGCATGAGATAGGTGGATCCTCAGAGCTCTCAGCTAGGCAGTCTGGTCAGTCAGTGAGCTCTGGGTTCAATGAGAGATTCTGACTCAAAAAACAAAGTGGAAAGCAATGGAGGAAGGTATCCAGAGTCTACATCTGGCACCTACATGCATTTACATACATGCACATGCATCTACACACACACACACACTATGCATGCATACCCTATACACACTCTATGTATACTATACACACACTACACACACACATACACACATACACACACACATACACACATACACACACACATACACACATACACACACACATACACACATACACACACACATACACACATACACACACACATACACACATACACACACACATACACACTATACACACACATACACACAAGAAATGTCTGTCACACGCTTAAGGAGCTATGATCTATCTAAGTGCACAGGGCCAGGCAACAGTGGACTGAGCCTTCTGAAACCGTAAGCTAAAATAAAAATTTCCTCCCTTATGTTGTATACACCAGATATTTTGTTGCATCAGTGAGAAAAAAAATCACTAATACAGATGATAGAGGACGTCATACCAAGTGTCACAGACACTCCCACCAAAGTTTTAGGCATCATGCCATTTCAGGTGTTTTGTAAAGACAAGGACACATTTGAGGGGGCTGGGGAGATGGTTCAGAGGGTAAAGTGCTTGCTGTGCAAGCATGAGGACCTGAATTCAGATTCCCAGTAACCACATAAAACTCAGGCATGGTGGCACATACCTGTAACTCCAGGTCTATGAAGGTGGAGATAGAAAGATTGCTAGATCTTTTTAAAAAAGTAATTTCGATTTTATGTATATGAGTATTTTGTCTGCATATGTGTAATTGCACCACATGCATGCAATACCAGTGAAGGCCAGGAATGGGCACTGGATCCACTGGAACTGGAGTTACAGATGGTTGTGAATTGCCATGTGGGTGCTGGGAACCAAACCCAAGTCCTCTGGAAGAACAGTCAATGTTCCTAACTGTGGAGCCATCTCTCCAGCCCCCAGATTGCTAGGTCTTGCTGCCTAGCTAGTCTGACAGAGTTGATGAACACTGTGTTCAGTGCGACATCCTGTCTCTAAAAGGTGGAAGGCAGATGAGATGGCTCAGTGGGTAAAGGAGCTTGCTGTGCAAGCCTGGTGACCTGAGTTTGAGCCCTAGGACCCACATGGTGAAAGGAGAGAACTGATTCCCACAAGTTATCTTCTGACCGCCACATTTGTGCGAGACACCTGTGCCCCCACACATATGTACATATACATACACAGAAATAAATGTAATTAAAAATAAGATAGAGAATTATTGAGGAAGATACCCAGTGTTAACTTGTGACCTCTGTATACAGTCACACACATGCACACAGATGTATGTACCCATGCACATGCATACATGTGTACACACAGACAGAGAACTCATTTGATTGGACCTGTTCTTGAAGGATACAAATGATTTTCTGCTCTGCAGAACCTGGACTGTTTGCTGCCTCTACAGGTGGGCTACACTGTAAACCTATGGAGCTCCACTTGACTCTCTGGGGGTCTAAATCAATACCGCAGGCTTCTTCTTGTTCTAATGAAGCAGTGAGCTTGTTTAAATTATGGTCTTCTCACAGAGGAAGAGATCAACATTCGTCACTTTTCCCAGAGGATGCCTCTTGGTTTGTTCTTACTTGAACACACACTCACTGATAACAGCTTGCACACTCACTGGAGTGTGGAGCTGCAGCACGCTATTGCCTCTCATGCTTGGCTGGCTCTCCTATTTGCTTGAGAGAACTTTTGAAAGAAGTATCAATTCCCAGCTCCCTCGGCCTGGAGGCTCACATTTTGTAGCTATAGTTTGAGCATCTTCAATATGAAAAGAGGCGATTTGTACTGAAATTGGAAACTTCTTGAGTGATTGGCACGTTGGAGTCTAGTCTTGAATTATAGAGACTTAATTGGTATATTCTTGTGTGTATGTATGTGTGTGTGTATATATGCACACATGTGTGTTCAAGTGTGTACAGGTACATGTGTAGCGTTGCATGTGTACATGTGTGTATTATATGTGTGTCTTCATGTGCAAACCCCTTTACCTGGTCCTCCATTTATTTTTTTTATTTATTTACCTATTATATATTTATTCCTTTGAGACAGGGTCTCCTTGTAGCCCCAGATGGCCTGGAACTCACCATGTAGACCAGGCTGGCCTCGGTCTTACAGAGATCTGCCTGCCTCTGCTGCCTGAGTGCTGGGATTAAAGGAGTGCACCACCATGCCCTGCTTATTTTGAGCCAGAGTCTCTCATTGACTGTCTTCCCCTCCCCAGCACTGGAATTGCAAGTGTGTGCGGCCCTGCCATGCTCTTTGCATGGGTTCTGGGGAATCAAACTCGGGTCCTATGGATGGAGGCATTTTTCAACAGCGTTTGAAATTCCTTATCCCTCTGCACAAAGGTATCTGTCAGTGTGAAGATGACACATTCCATCACAGTCCCTAAAAGCAGCAAGAGACTCACTGGGCCCTGTGTCCTAGATGCCCAGAAGGAGAAGTTTTGTTGTTATGCACAGAGACCCTCTGTATTTTCACGAAGTTTTACAAATCTTTTATGTGTATCTTGTCCACATTGAATCACACACCATCCCTTTCTGAGCTCTTTGTTTTCCATCTTTCCAAAGTGCTCAACTAGGTTTTCAGTCAGTTACCTTCTTTCTTTTCACACATAATGTCATCAGTTTATGTAATTTAATAAAATTATGTAGTTACAGTAACAAGCACAGCTGGCATGAAGTGGTTGGGACTGGGGGAATCTGAATTGTTGGCAGGCATACAAGTCAAATGTGGAGAACAGAAACAGGCAGACCCGCTAGATGGAGTGGTGCCTAACCAGCCACATAGCTGCCCACATGTTCAGGGAATCTGCCATCACTGCATTTGACAAGGATGGAGGATGCCAGTCAGAATGCTATGTCACAATAGAAGGGAGCTTCTTTTGTGCTGAGGATGTAGCTCAGTTGGTAGAGTGCTAGCCTAATGTGCATGAAGCCCTGGGTTCCATGTCTAGCACTGCATAAACCAGATGTGGCGGTACACACCTGTAATCCCAGCACTAAGAAGATGGAGGCAGGAAGATCAAAAGTTCAAGGTCATTCTCTAGCAAGTATAGAGTTCTAGGCCAGCCTGGGCTACACGAAACCCTATTTCAAGAAAAAGAGAATTTCTATTGTATGAGCATGTTCATCCTAATAAATTGGGGAAACAAAAATAGAAACAAAAAATAAACTTGTTATAATCCATTAACATTAAAATAACATTTTGATTTTTTGATAAACATTATCGAATCTTTAGGTTCACAGTGACATATCAGTGCTTGTAGCACTTATGTTCAGTAACATTTTTACAATAATGTCACTCTGCATTATTGCATTAGTTATTTTTCTTGCTTCCAGGACAGAATACCATCGTAATCAACTTAAGGAAAAAAGGATTTATTTTGGCTCATGGTTTTGGAGGTGTCAGTCCATTATGGTGGGATGGGTGTGGTAGAACAGAGCAGCTCACATCATGGTGGACAGGAAGCAGAGGGAAAAAAAAACAGGTGGACATGGAAAGAATCCAGGGCTGGAGGGATGACTAGAGGTTAAGATAGCTTGCTACTCTTACAGAACCAGAGTTCAGTTCCTAGTAGCCTTGTTGGGCAGCTCACAATTGCCTGTAACTCCTGTTTCAGAGGCTATGACACTCCCTTCTGGCCTCTGAGAGCACTGAACTTACATGGACTTACCCCCATACAGACACAAAGATACACATAATTAAAAATAAAATATAGAGCCCCTTCCAGTGACCTACTTTCAAATAAGTGCCACCTATGTTTTCCTACTTTTGAACAATTCCACTGTTAGATAACTCCATGAAGGAATTAATCATTGATGAGGTCAGAGCCCTCAGGTCTAAACATCCTTATAGACACACCCAATATTTTCTTAGGCATTTCTTAATCCAATCAAATTGACCATTAAAATCAACCACCACAGGGCTAGAGAGGTGGTTCACTCATTAAAAGCACTGACTGCTCTTGCAGGGGACCCAGGTTCGGTTCCCAGAACCCACGTGGCAGCTAATGACCGTTTGTAACTCCAGTTCCAGAGGATCTGATGCCCTCTTCTGCTGTCTGTAGGCACTTCATGCACTTGGCATACATATACATTCAGGCAAAACACTCAAAATAAAAATAACTAAATCTTTAGAAAAATAGATAAAATTAACCATTATGATGATTAATGGCTGCATAAGCATTTTTTTCACTCACTATATTTTTATTCCATGATTTCTCCCTTTGATGTTAAAAGATATGGAAGGTGCTTTGCATTATTTTAAAATGACAAGACACACATCTTTTTTTATCATGAGTTTAGTTGCAATATCAGTTGGAAATAGTCTCCATTGGATTTTTTTTTTAAGGCAAAAGGTACAGGCTTTTAAAAGACCTTTGATGTATTTTGTCAAACTGGATTTCATCAGGGTTCTGCTTCTGCCAGCCGCACACAAAGCCTTCGTGTTGCCTCATTTTCCTCTACAATGACTTGCTATCAGAGTTTTTCAAATCTTTGCTAATTTGACAGATTACAATCACATTTTCTTTCATTTTCTTGATTGCTACTGAGGTTGAATATTTTTTCCAAATGTCATCCATTTACATTTGTGTAAAATTTCCCATTCTGATTTCTCTGTTCAAAACAGAATTTATCTGTTGATGAATTCGATTGTTGATTTGCATTCTTAATATCAGGAAGAAACCATCTTTAATAATCATTAGGAATCGTTTTTCCAAACTCATTGCTTAACCTTTTATTGCTGAGATTTTTTTGGATGTGATAGGAAGCTTTTACATTTTCATAGAGCATTTAAATTTTCAATATTTTCCTCTATTTGGTGGAAAATTTCAATATTTTCCTCCATTTGGTGTTTGAAAGAAAATATTTTTTTTCTTTTTAAAAAATGATTTTATTTTTATTTGTGTGTGTGTGTGTGTGTGTGTGTGTGCATATGCAGGTGTGTGTGTGTGTGTGAAGAGTCCAGAAGAGGGCGTCAGATCCCCAGGAGCTGGAGCTACAAGTGGTTATGAGCTGCCCAATATGGGTGCTGGGAACTGGACCCCAGTTCTCTGAAAGAGCAGCAAGTACTTGTTGAGCTATCCCTCCAGCTCCTCCTTGATTTTATTTTTTTTAAAAAATGAGTTCAACTGAGTGTGGCAGTGCACATCTTTAATCCCAGCACTGGGGAGGCAGAGGCAGTGGATTACTGTGAGATTGAGGCCAGCATGTTCTACATAACAAGTTTCAGGCCAGCTGGGGCTACAGGGAGACCATGTCTCAACAAACCAAACCAAACCAACCAACCAAATCCCAAACAAAATAAGAAAACCCCAGACAAAACAAAATAACCTGAGTTGGAATTTCAGCATGTAACTTTTCTTGTACTTGGGTACTGAGATTCTTTCCTGATCTTTTCCATGTTTTTTGGTGGTGTCAGTGTTACTAGTCGAATAATGATGCCACTCTTAGGAATCTGTGATTTTCCTTTATCATGCTCTGCACTCTTATATATAGAAAGCTAGATTTTTTTTTTAAAGAGACACCTGTTCTGTCTCTATGTCCTAACTATATTCAGACTATTGCTACATTGTAACAAAAATGTGATGCCATTCATCAGTTTCCTTTTCTTCTTCCTTCTCCTGCGCCTCCTCCCCTTGTTTCTCCTCCTCTGCCCATTCCTCTTCCTCCTGCTCTTCCTCCTCTTCCACTTCCTCTCCTTCTCTTTGTTTTAGATGTTCATTTTTTCCCCTCTATATCTCCCATTTAGTAGAAGTCTCACTTTTGTTTGTCTCTCAATGACTAGTAACATTCCTGAAGGAAAGAAACACAGATGGTAGAGTTTTCTGGGAGTTTCTTTTATATTTTTCTTTTTCTTTGAGAACACACACTTTAGCTGACTGTTCAGTTCCTTTGAGCAAATATTTATACTGAATACCATGGCATTTTATTGTATTGTATTCTGGCATTTCATTTATTTTATACTTTTATAACTGTGTATATGTGTACCTGCACAGATGTGTGCTGGCTGGCAGAGGCCAGAACAGGATGTTAGACTTTCTGGGTCTGGAGTTACAGGTGGTTGTGAACTGCTCAGTGTGGGAGCTGGGAACTGAACTCAGGTCCTCTAAAAGATAACCACTGAGCCATCTCTCCAGTCCCTCTATTCTGGTATTTAGTATTACAGTGAATAAGTTTAATCCATCCATCCATTTATGAACCCATTTGGGAATCCACCCTTGCATCCACCTGCTTAGCCTTATATATATCAATGCACCGTATATCTACCCATCCATGCATCCATCCACCCATCCATCATCCATCTATCTATCCATTCATTCATTCACCCATATATCTGCCCCATCCATCCATCCATCCATCCATCCATCCATCCATCCATCCATCCATCTGCCTTCCTTTCCATCTATCTACCCCTCCATC
>NW_008354022.1:475305-493819 GCF_000622305.1 Nannospalax galili | reverse complement strand
CCATCCATCCATCCATCCATCCATCCATCCATCCATCCATCCATCAGTCTACCTTCCCATCCATCTATCTACCCCTCCATCCATCCATCCACCCATATATCTGCCCAACCATCCATCCATATACCCATCTACCCTCCTACCCATCAATGCACTCTTCATCCATCCATCCCTTCTTCCATCCCTCCCTCCTATCCAGAACCAGCTACATAGTTTATAAGACTCATTGGAAAATGAAAATACAGGGTCCTTTGTTCAACAATGACCAAGAATTTAAAGAGGGTAGAAGTAAATCCCTCATCCAGGCGAAGAGCTTTTCTAAGTGTAGGACCTCCCACATGCTGGGTAAGTGCTTTACCACTGAGCTCTTTTGATCCAGCCCTCTTTTGACTTTTTAATCTATGGTATTTGTGTGGAGTTATTCAATGAGATGGAGATGTTTTTACAGAGTAGGTGGGGAGATGAAGGATGAAACATCCAACTCTGGATACATTGTTTCAGGTGGTTGTTAACAACCAACCAGAGGTGCTGGGTCTACAGTCATGTGCTTAATTTTGTACTTTTTATTGGTCCAAAAGGTGAGAAGAGAAGGAAGGGGAGAGGCTTAGCTAGGGAAGTTGATAAAGAAGGCAGGGTAAGACAGACAGTGATCCAGGTCTGTTGGTGTAAGCCCATGGTCCTCATGCTGAGGTAAGAAGATGGCAAGTTTAAGATCACGCTGCAGGACAAAAAGTCAGAGGAGCTGGGGAGATGGCTCAGTGAGTAAAGTGTTCGCCGTGCAAGCATAAGGACCTGAGTTTGAATCCTTAGTACCCACATAAAAGCTGGGTGTGAGTGACACATGTCTGTAACCCCTAAACCAGGTGGGTAGAGATGGGCAAAACTTGGGGGCTTGCTGGCCAGGCAGCCTACTCTAAATGAGGAGCCAGCACATTGTGAAACAGTTTGGTGATGCTGAATTCCTGTACATGTGATGAGGTTTTTTATTTCATCACCAGCCCAGTCTTTCATTCCTGTATTAGTTACTTTTCTGTTGCTGTGATAAAACACCATTCACTAAGGCAACTTCCAGAAAGCAGTTTATTGGATTTATGGTTCCAGAGGGACAAGAGTCCATCATGGTGGGGAGGCGGCCGGAGCAGAAAGCTGAGAGCTCATTTCTTCGAGTAGGCACAAGAAGCAAAGAGAGAGAGAGAAACTGGAAATGGGCAAGCCATATACTCTCAAAGCCTTCCCCAGTGGTGTGCTTCCTTCCAGCAAGGCCACACCTCCAAAACCTCCAAAAACAGAGCCACCAACTGGGGGGGGGGGGGGGAAGGGTCAAAAATTTTGACCTGAACTCACTATGTAGATCAGGCTGGCCTTGAACTCACAGAGATCCCCCTGCCTCTGCCTCCTGAGTGCTGGGACTAAAGGCATGCTTTTTTTTTTTTTTTTTTTTTTTTTTTTTTTAAATTATGTGTCTGTGTGTGGGTATGTGCATGTGAGTGCAGTGCCTGAAGAGGACAGAAGAGGCTGTCAGGTCCCTGGAGCTGGAGTTACAGGTAATTATGAGCCACCTGACATGGCTGCTGGGATTCAAACCTGGGTCTTCTGGAAGAGCAGTAAACCCTCTTAACCACTGAGTCATCTCTCTAGCCCCACATTCCCTTTTAAGGAAGACACTGAGCCAACTAAAGATGTTTGCTGTTCTCTAAAGTGGATTAAAGTCTGTCTTATTTCCAGTGAGCGATTTAAATATTGCATAACTCATTTATAATTGAATAATATTATGATGGCTCTTTTCTCCCTGATTTCAAAGGCATTCTCTCCAAAAAAGGCTGTTTTGTTTTCTCTTTTGGAAATAAACGTGAATCTGCATAAAAAACCAGGACCCTGTGAAAAGAATTGATAAAATTAACTGGAATTAGATCTCATGCTTTGAATGCATTCCATGTTCCTAGTAACAGAGGTGGGGGAGGAAGAGGGGATAGGTTCAAAGAGGAGCTGGTATTCAGAAGAGTGACCTACTTCAAGGAGATAAATATTTAAAATAAGAAGAGCTTTAAAAATAATGTGCTTTATACTGATGGGCCAAAGCTCACAGTAACAGAGATATTTAACAAAAAAGCTGTTTTTTAGGGCTTGGAAGGGGTAAGGCTGGTGCTGAGTGGTGAGAGCACCCAGTCTTCTAGAAGGAGCACCAGGCTACAAGTCTGAAGATGTGGTTTATTTGAAAAGGGGATTTCACTTTGGACCTTTAAAAAATTTATTTTTATTTTATGTGTATGAGTGTTTTGCCTGCATGAATGTAAATGAACCACATACGTGCAATGGCCACAAGGGGGAGTCAGATTCCCTAGAACTGGAGTTCTGGATGGTTGTTAGCTGCCATGTGGGTGCTGGGAACCAAACCCTGCAAGAGCAGCCAGTGCTCTTAACCGCTGAGCCATCTCTCTAGCCCCTCAGTTTAGGCCTTTAAAACTGCCTCCCTTAGGCGTGTAGAGGCCCAGACCTTTAATCCCAGTGCATGAGAGACAGAGACAAAGAGATTTCCCCAAATTCAATGCCAGCCTGGACTGTATGGAGGATTCCTGGCAAGACCAGGCTACATAGCAAGACCTTGTCTCAAAAACAAAACAAAGCCAGCATAGTACCTCACACCTGTGACCTCTGAACTTGGGAGGTTGAGACAGGACAAGCACCAAAAGATTGACTGAAACCAGTGTAGGCTACATGAAAAGTTCCTCTCTAGCCTAGCCTGGCCTTGAAATCATGGCAGTCCTGCTTCTGCCTCCTGAGTGCTGGGATGACAGGTATGTGCCACTAGCTCCCCCATGCTTATAGATGCATTTTGGAACCAATCTCATTCTGTAAGTGAGGTCACATGTCTTTTTCATTTCTCACTGAATTCAATTTGCTTCCACTTTGTTTGGAATAATTCTGTCTACTTCCAGAGGCTGGTACAACAGATGCTGTTCCTGGCTCTATGGGAGATGCAGGCACTGTTACCTCCCATCTTTCTGGGTGGTTCATTCCTCAGGCTTGTTCCATTTTTTTTTCATACTAATACATTGATCAGTATCCAGCTGACAGCTTGAAGGTCCTCACTGCAGACCCCTCAGATTCCCCATGGCTCCCCATTCTCCACTGTGTAAAGCAATGATTCTGACTGCCTCTGTCTCTCTGCTGACCATATCTGTCTGCTCAGTTCTGGAAGTCTGCTAACGTGTGTGTGTGTGTGTGTGTGTGTGTGTGTGTGTGTTCATGGTGTTGTGTATGTGCATGCTCATTTGGAGGCCAGAGGTCAACCTCTGGTGTGGTTCCTTAGGTGTTCTCTGTCTTGTTTTTTGATTTATTTATTTTTATTTCACGCATATAAGTATTTTTTCCTGCAGGTATGTAAGTGCACCTGAGCCATCAGTGTACCCAAAGAGGCCAGAAGAGAGTGTCAGATCCCCTGGAACTGGAGTTATGAATGGTTAGTAGCAACCATGTGGGTGCTGGAAACTGAACTGGGTCCTCTGCCAGAGCAGCCAGTGTTCTTATCCACTGAGCCATCTCTACAGCCCCAATCTACCTTGTTTTTTGAGACAGCATCTCTCATTGAACCTAGAACTCACCAAGTAGGCTAGGATAGCTGGGCAGAAAGTCCGAGAGATCCGCCTGTCCCTGCTTTCCCAGTGCTGGGATTAGAAGCATGCCACCATGCATAGTTTTTTTTACATGGGTTCCGGGTAATGAACTCAGGTCTTCAAGCTAACCAGTTAAGTCCTTTATCCACATAGCCATTTCCCCAGTTTCATATTGTCTTTTCAGATATATCTCTCACTGTCCTGGAATTTGCCAGTTAGACTACATGGCCAGCATATCCCAGGGATCTGCCAGTCTTTGCCTCCCCAGCACTGGGATTACAGGCACATGCCACTGCACTTAGCATTTTTACATTGTCCTCCTACTTGGATGATAAACACTCTACCCATTGAGCCATCACCCCAGTTCCACATTGCTTTTTGAGGCAGGGTCTCTCACTGGCTCACCAATTAGTCTGGACTGGCTGGCCAGCAAACCCCAGGGATCCTCCTGTCTCCACCTCCCCAGCACTGGGATAACAGGCTTTTCTCAGTGTGCCTGGCATTTGTACATGAGTTTTGGGGATCAGACTCAGGTCCTTATGCTTTCAAGGCAAACAGTTTGCTCTTTGAGCCATCTCTGCAGCGCCGTTTGCTGACTTGTCTATGTCCTCTTTTCCTACCTCCTAGTCTGGCGACTGTGCCCCGTCATGGCCCACCTCATTTGCTTCTTCCTTTTAAAGATCACCTTGTGTTGTGGCCCAATATTCAGTGTCTTTAAAAGGATTCTCTGGTATAATTTGTCTGTTATTGTGGTGATCTCAGGTGTGGCTGTCAGTTTGTTCCTTTTTCCTCTATCTGGATTGGAAGTGGAAGCCACTTGGATTTTACAAAATGGCTTCCTGTGCAGTGTAGCTGAAGTTTAGATGGACAGCACCCCCTCCAGCTGTCTGGTTTTTTACATGAGTGCAAGTTCTGTGCAACCAATCTCTCCTCTCTACACTGCCCATCCATAGTTCACTCTATTTCCTCTCTTTTTAAAAAAATATTTATTTACTTTATTTTTATTTATTTTTATGTGTATGAGTGTTTTGCCTACATGCATGTAAGTGCACCATGTGCATGCAGTGTCCACAGAGGCCAGAAAAAGTCATCAGATCCCTTGGAACTGGACTTACTGATGGTTGTTAGCTGCCTTGTGGGTGCTGGGAACTGAGCCCAGCTCCTCTGCAAGAGCAATCAGTGCTCTTAGCCACTGAGCCAACTCTCCAGCCCCTATTTATTTTATTTTTAATTATGTGTCTATATGTGTGTGTGTGTGTGTGTGTGTGTGTGTGTGTGTGTGTGTGTGTGTGCATGCACATGTAGTGTCTGTGGAGGCCAAAAGAGAGCATCAGATCTCCCTGGAGCTGGAGTTACAGGCAGTTTTCAGTTACCCTGTGGGTGCTGGGAACCAAACTCAGGTTCTCTGTAGAGCAGCTAGTGCTCTTCTTAATCACTGAGCCATCTCTCTAGTCCCACAATTTTTTTATGAGTGTATATTAATTATGCAAAGTAATGGGTTTCATTAAGACATTTTCATAAGTGCATATAATGGATTTTAAACTAAATAAAACAGACTTAGATACATTTCACATGAGTTTTCGTGTATGTACAATACATTTTTACCTCCCTTCACCCCCAAAAAGAAACAGACATGAAAGTAGAAGACAGGCTTTTGGGGATGAGAAAGGGAACCATCAAGACAGAGGAGGCAGAAGAGAGAGGGCAGTAGGGGGGGTGAATAGGGTCAGAATCTGTTTTGGTTTTTCTGGATTCTTTGCAACTTGTCTTGACTAACACAAACACACACGCGCGCACACACACACACACACACACACACACACACACACTCTGTCTCATTTTCTTTTGTCTTTCTTTCCTATCTGACTCTCTGACCTTGAAGATTATAGACTAAGAATCTTATAGTGTATTTTTTGTGTAATGAATAAATGAATGAAAATGAATTGACATTTCTATTTCCATGAGAATATACAGGATGCACTTCAGACAGGTAGAACATGGTGGAGAGATATGTCCTGTTTAAAGGTTGAAGCTTTATTTAAAGTTTAGCTAATTTTGTCACGATGCATGTCTGTCATTTCAGCCCTTGGGAAGGTAGAAGTAGGAGGATCATGAGTTCAAAAGGCAGCCATGGCTACTTAAAAAGTTTGAGGTCAGTCTGGGCTACACGAGACTTTGTCTCAAAAACAAAATAGAACTAAAATAAAAACAAAATTTAGCTTATTTTGAATTTGGCAAGTGTGTGTGTGTGTGTGTGTGTGTGTGTGTGTAAAATAATGACTGGATATTTGGGGTTTTAATATTGATATGTCAGTGCAAAAGCATAACTCTCACCTCAAAGGGGATAAGAGATGGTGTATTCTGGAGTCAAATATGAGTGACCATGGATCGGGAACACAGATTTAAGGTACTCCAAATTCCATGTTCTGAAGTGGTAGCTATTTCATTAAGTTTTATAGTGACAGAACAAAGAAAAGTCATAAATCAAGACACATTTCAAATACATTGGTGGATACATTCAGTAGATAGATCATAGCAAAACCAGGATTTTTTCTATAGGTCTTAGATGCCATCTAATGACATTCTTAGCTTTGATTGGTGGGACCTGGTGGTCTGCTAAGTAAACACATTTCAGGAGTTTTTTATCTGTCAGTCACAGGATGTTAAATCAGAGACAAAGGTGGGCAGGGAGTGGCTATTTAGGGTGCTAAAGATAAAGGGTAATTAGGCTCTGGACCTGCAACATTCCAAACTCTTCCCCATTCACTGAAGTTCTAATGAATTGATGAGCCTTGCAGAAGAAATCCCAGTATATGAGATTAACAGAAAATCTCTGTGGGAATTTTTTTCTTAAAAAAATTAATTTATTTTTATTTTATGTGTGTGGGTGTTTTACCTGCATGTGTGTATGTGGGCCATGTGTGTGCAATGCCTGTGGAGGACAGAAGAGGGCATCAGATTCCCCTGGAACAGGAGTTGTGGATGGTTGTTAACCACCATGTGGGTGCTGGAAACTGAACCTGGGTTCTCTGCAAGAACAGCCAGTGCTTTTAACTGCTGAGCCAGCTCTCCAGCCCCAGGATTTTCTTTTAAGAAAAGTTTCTTGAAACAAGATCTCTATGTAGTAGTGGATGACCCCAAACTCCTGATCCTCCTGCTTCTACTTCCCTAGTTCTGGAATGGCAGGCATGCACTAAGCACACCCGGAGTCTGGAATTTTTCTGTTTTTACAAAACCTATTGAGTTTGAGGGAAGAAGAACCCAAAAGAATTTTTAAGAAATTAGGCAAAGGGTATCTGTATGAATAATTATTTCAGTAGGAGAATTTAAATTTCATTAGAAGCATTCTCATTAGAAAATTTTGATTTCCAATTACTTGTCGGCTGTGATATGAGGTGAACTCGCTCATCATCACAGCCTCGTCCTCTGCTCTGTTCTCCGTGATTCCTGCTTAGAGGTATCATGGAATGTAAAATGAGTACAGACTGGGTTTTTAATCTGTTTGGACAATTTGCAAGCATGCATCCCACTGTAATGGAATTTGTGATGTTGTGCCAAAGGATTTTTGTTTCCTTCTGATTCTGAGTTTCTTATGCTATGTACTTTTGCTGTATTTGAAGGAGATTCTGGGGTGCTGCCAGTGACTACTTAGAATCACTGGTAATGGTATTAGAAATACAGTCATTGTGACTGGGAATGGAGATGCCGTTGTGGGGGCTGAGGATCAGGCTTGCTGATGGTGCTGGGCTGGGCGATGGGTGCTTTAACTCTTGTGATGTTATTTGCAAAGGGATAGGCAATGTGAAGAGCATAGGGGTCCAGGGATTTCAGAGTTGGAACACCTTCAGAGCGTGCTACAGTTTCTACAGTGTTTCTCCTGGACCAATTTTGATTTACATTTGGTTTAGACTTAACTTTTCAGAAAGGGTACAGCCTCTCCTCCCTTGTCCATCTTCCCATTCCTCCTCCTCTTCCTCCTCCTTTTCCTCATCTTTTCCTCCTCTCGCTTTTCCTCCTCCTCATCTTCTTCTTCCTCTTCCTCTTTTTTGTTTAAAGGCAGGGTCTTCCTATGTCTCTTAGGCTGGCATTGAACTCTCCTGATTCTTCTGCCTACACCTCCAGAATGCTGGAGTTACAGGTGTCTGCATACTGTGTAGTATATGTATTCATGTGTGTGTGTGTGTATATATGCATGCAGTTGCCATGTGTATGTGTGTACATGTTTGTGGAGACAAGAGGTCCTTACCAGGTGTCTTCCTTAATCACTCTCCACGTCCACATTTTTCCTTTTCATTCTTTTCTCTTTTTTTTGTGACAGAGTCTCCCTGAAGCCCCAGCTGGCATGAAACTTGCTGTGTAAACCTGTAGATCAGGCTGACCTTGATCTCACAGAGATCCACGTACCTCTCTGCCTCCTGAGTGGTGGGATTAAAGACATTAAAGATCAGACCAAGTTGTACCTTATTTTTCGAGATAGAGTCTCTCGTTGAACCTGGAGCTCATCAGTTCAGCTAGGCTGGCTGGCCAGTGAGCTCCAGAGATGTTCCTGTCTCTGCTTTCTCAACACTGGGGTTACAGATGCACTCACATGGTTGTACCACATGGGTGCTGAGCTCAGGTCCTTATGCTTGTTCAGCAAGTCATCTGCCAACCCCAGCCCATCTTCTTTTTTGAATTTATTATTTTAATTTTATGTGTATATTGCCTGTATGTATGTAAGTGCATCCATGTCATGCAATGTTCACAGAGGTCAGAAGAAGGCATCAGATCCCCTGGAACCAGACTTGGAAGGTTGTTGGTTGTTAGCCATCATGTAGGTGCTGGGAACCGAACCCGGGTCCTCTGCAAGAGCAGCCTGTTCTCTTAACCACAGAGCCATCTCTCTAGACCCCTATTCTATCTTCTTAACTGAGTCTCTCAGATTTGTTACCTGCATGTGCAAGTGAGAGCAGAGATTTTGTGGGAGGGGAACTGAGGAACAGGTGGGAGAAACCAGATGAGACAGAAGAAATCAGGACACAGAAAGAACATGGGAAGAGGGGGGAAGGTGAAAGTGTCTGTGCTCATCAGAACTGTGGAAGAAGCCAGCCAGGCTGAGGAATGGATTCTAGGAGCCTCCACATCACTTTCTGTGTCTAGCATGATGTTCTGCTGTCCTCCAAGATGGACAGGCATCATCTTGAATGGTCTTCAGTCTTGATACCATGGAAGACCTGCTTTCTAGTGTGACAGCTGATAGAGTACAAAACTTTGTCCCCATGTCCCCAGTTTCCACAATCTCACAGTAATATCTTAGTAAATGTTACTGCAAATATAAATATTCCTTTGTTAGATTTGCCCTCAAATCCAGGATTTCCTAAAAAATACAGCGTCAGAGTTACATGTTGAAACTTGGTACTCAGCTTGTAGTACTGTGTTGAGGGATCTTGGAAACCTTGGGATGTGGGGCCTCATTGGGGCAAGTAGATCACTAGGGGTGGGTCTTGAAGCTGATGCCTGGGCCTTATATTCCTGTTTTGCCCACTGCCTCCTGTCCACCAGGAAATGAACAGCCTTCTCCACCAGAAGCCTCTGCTGCCACGGTGTTCTGTCTCAGTATGGGCACAGAATCCATGGAGCTAAGTATGATGGGCTTAACACTCTGGAACCATGAGCCAAAACAAATGATTGCTCCCTTTCAGTTGTTTTACTCAAGCCTTTTGGCCATAGCTATACAAAAGAAAGAATGCATCTATCACCTACCTTTTCTATCTATCTAACTATCTATCTATCTATCTATCTATCATCTATCATCTATCTATCATCTATTGATCTATCTATCTATCTATCTATCTATCTATCTATCTATCTATCTATCCATCTATCTATCTATCTATAATCTGTTACCTATCAATCTTGTCTCTATTAACCATTTATCTACTACCTGTCAATCATCTATGCATCATGTATCTATCACCAATCAATCATTTATCTGTGCTGGTGTGAATGAGAATGGCCTCCATAGGGTCCAAGTATTTGGACACTTGGTCCCAGTTCATGGTAATGTTTGGGGAGGGTCACAGAACCTTTAGGAGGTGTGTCTGTGGTGGAGGAAGCTCATCACTAGGGGCCGGCTTTGAGAGTTCTTAAGCCTTGCTGGATTTCCAGTTTCTGCCTTCTGTGCCTGTTTGAAGATGTGAGTGCTCAGGTTTCCTCTCTGACCACCACTGCTACCATGCCTCCCCACCATGATGAACTCTTACCTCTCTGGAGCCATACGCCAAATAAACTCTTCCTTCTATAAGTTGCCTTGGTCGTGATGTGTTTTTTAAAATGTTTTAAAAAATATTTTATTTATTATTTTCATTTTATGTGTGTGAGTGTATTGCCTGCATGTATGTGAGTGCACCTGTGTCATGCAGTGCCACAGAGGTCAGAAGAGGCTTTGGATTCCTCTGAAACTGGAATTAAGGATGGTTCTTAGCTGCCATGTGGGTGCTGGGAATCGAACCCGGGTCCTCTACAAGAGCAGTCAGTGCTCTTAACCACTGAGCCATCTCTCCAGCCCCAGTCATGATGTTTTATCATAGCAACAGGAAAGTAACTAATACACTATCATTTATCTTTACCAGTCATCTATCAGCATCGATCAGTCAGTTAATCATCTCATCTATCTCTATCAATTGCCTCTATAATCTATTATCTATCAATTATCTATCTATCTGTCCATACCTATCAATCTATCAATTGTCTTATCTACCATCTATCAATCATCTGTCATCTATCTCTATCTACTATCTATCATCCATCTATGTCCATATCATCTATATCTATCTGTCTGTCTGTTATCTGTCATCAACCATATCTGTCATCTATCTTCTATCTATCAGCCCATCATTTATCATTTAATCCACACAACTTGATGAAGAACCAAGGCCTGTGTCTTAGAGACTCCCTCTCTGAAGAACATGGAAGATGAAATGGAGAAGGAAGGCCCTAGGCTTTGGGAAGGCTCATTGAATCTGTTGATACTGTTGATCTGTGAGATGGCGTGAGTCTGAACTTTACTCTGACAGCTGGGTTAGAGCATGGAAGGCTCAGAGAGGTTTTTGGGGGGCTATTTCACTGATTATGGCTTGCTAATAACTTGACCCAAAATTTGGATTCCTAAAGTAATGGCAGTATTTAGTTTTGCTTACAAATCTAAAATTGGGGCAGGACTTGTTTCTGATCTACCCAGTGTCATGTGCAATGGCTGGGAGGCTTGGGTCTTGGACTTACCCCATCCTTACTCACCCATATCTAGCTGGTTGATGTTGGTTATAAGTCAAGATCTAATTTGGAACATTTAGGAGTGGCCCATGATTTTTCACAATGTGCTCTCTGCATTATAAGGGTGAGCGTGGAGAGAGAAGGGCAGGTGAAATGCTGAACTCTTCAGTGCAGCTGAAGTCACATACCACCTGCCTCACACATTCTGTTCATTAAGCAGGCACAACTTCAAGAGGACAGAAAATAGTCTCTACTTCTTTTTATGTATGTATGTGTCAAGTTTTCATGTGGGCAGGTATGTCTGGGCAGGTGTGTGCATGCACGTGAGGCCAGAAGACAGCCTCAGTTCTTGTTCCTCAAGTGCTATCTAGCTTGTTTTTTGAGACATGGTCTCTCACTGCTCTGGAGTCCACCAAGTAGGCTCAGCCTCTTAGCCAGAGAGCCCAAGGGATCCGGCTGTCTCTCTGTCTCTCTCCTCAGTGCTGGAGTTATAAGCATGCACCACCTCATCTATCTTGTTTTTTTAAAACCTGGGTTCTGGGATAATTGTATTCAGGTCCTCAGGTTGCAAGGCAAGCACTTTACCAATGGGATTATTTCCTCAGCCCCCTGAGAAGGCCATTTTAAAAAGGATGTCCTGGCTCCTCCATCATTCTGAATCACTATGTTGTCTTTTGCCCTTGAGTATACCACAAAGTCTTCACCAGAGCTGAAAGAAGGCTATGCCATTATTTGACCTTCCAGAACTGTGATGGTTAATCTTGATTGTTAACCCAACTGGATCCAGAATCACCTAGGAGACAAATCTTTCAGCATGTCAGTGAGGGAGTTTTTAGATTGTGTTAATTGAGGAAGGAAGACTCACTTTAGATGTGGGAATTTCACACCTCATTCCATAGACTGGGGTCCTGGGCTGAATAAAAAAGAGAAAGCAAGTTGAGCACCAGCATTCATCTCTCTCTGCTTCCTGATTGTGAATGCAATGTAACCAGTTGCCTCACATTTCTGTGGCCATGCCTTCCCACCATGATGAACTGTACCCTCAAACTGCAAACCAACATATTAACAAACACTTCCTTATGTTAGTTTTGTGAGGTCTTTTGTTGAAGCAACAAGAAAACCAACCAATGTAAGAACTATGAGCTCAAATAAACTTCTTTTCTTTTAAAAATTACCCAGCTTCAAGTATTTCATGACAACAATGGAAAATAAATATAGTAAGTAGATTGGGTAGTTGGATGTGGGGAATGGGGAAGAATAAAGGATCAGAGATAATACCCAGATTCCTTTGTGGGTTCAGGCAGAGGGCATAATTCATCGAGAGGGTAATCAATATGATCTGCAAGGAAAGGAGGAGCTGTTGAGGAAAACTTGGTTTGTGTCTCTTTGAGTTGTTAAGGGATATCGCATGTTCTGGTTTGCTTCTCTATTGTTATGAAAATACTCTGACCAAAACCAACTTGAAGAGGAAAGAGTTATTTGACTTACGTGCCCCAAGGAAACCAGGGCAGGAACTTGGGGCAGAAACTTGGAGGCAGGAAAAGAAGCAGAGATAATGGAGGAAGACTTCTTACCAGCTTGCTCCTCTGGCCTGTGCTCAGCCTGCTTTCTTACACAACTCAGTGCCACCTGCCCCGGGGGTGGCACCATCCACAGTGGACTGAGTCCTCTTACATCACTCAACAATCAAGAACGTGCCTCATAGACATGCCTATGGGCTAATCCAATAGAGGAAATTCCTCAACTGAGGTTCCCTCTTCTCAGGTGTGTCAAGTTGAAAACTGACACTATCCAGCACAGGTCAGAATAGCTTTAGGAGCTGCAGACCCACAGATGTAACTTACTCTAGGAATGAACAAGAGTTTCCCAGAAATTTTCAGATACCTTTGAGTTGAGTAGGATTTCTTGGTCTCTCTAGGTTTCTACAGAAGTCCGCTACATACTCTGAGCACATGCAGAGGCAGCCAAATTTTGATGTGTTTTGAAGCATTCTGGGAATGAGGTGACCCTCAGCACCTGGTTCTTTCTGTGGAGTTGGGGTAGGCATTCAGGACTCAGCATTTATTGAATTCACCCAGCAGGCATACACCGAGTACCTGCAGTCTGCTGGAACCTGAGAGAAATTGAGTGTATACACATGCCAACACTCATGATTTTAATCTGAAACACCCTCCACAGACTCATTTTTGAGTGCTTGGTTCTCAGCTGGCAAGATTGCTTTGAGAGGCTGTGGAACTCTTAGGAGGTGGGACCCAGCTGGAGGAAGTAGGTCACTGGGGGTTGGCTTATCAGGATGGTAGCCTGGCACCTGGTTCTAGTTAATGATTCCTGCCATACACCTCCACCATGTCCTGGATAGCTTCAGTTGTCAACCTGACACACCTGGGAAGAGGGAACCTTAATTGGGGAATAGTCTCAATCAGATTGGCCTGTGATTATGTCTGTAAGGCATTTTCTTAAATGTAGAGTGATGCGGTAGGGCCCAGGCCACTTTTGGTGGTGCCGCTCCTGGGCAGGTGGCCCTGGGTTGTATCAGAAAGCAGACTGAGCACAGGTCAGAGGAGCAAGCCAGTAAGCAGCGCTCCTCTATGGTCTCTGCTTCAGTTCCTGCCTCCAGGTTCCTGCCCTGATTTAATTCCTGCCTGATTTCTGTAAAGATGGATTGTCACTTGGAAGAGTAAAATGCAATAAATTCTTTCCTTCCCAAGTAGCTGACCTAAACCTGCTTTTGGTCGGAAGGGTTTATCACAGCAACAGAGAAACCAAACTAATACACACCACATAGACTAAGCAACTCTACCAGATATTTCCCAGCATGATGGACTGAATCCTCTGAAACCATTAACCAAAATAATCCCTTCTTCCCTTACATCATTTACTATCAGGTGTTGTGGTTACAGTGATGAGAAAATCAGCTCCTTTGCTGACGTACCACCAACACAGTCTCTTGTTTGAATGTGAAATGTCCCCCACAGGTGCATGTGTTTGAATACTTGGTCCCCAGAAGGTGGTGATGTTTGGGAAGGTTGTGAGGCCTTTAGAAGATGGAGCTTTGTTGGAGGAAATAGTCACTGGGAAGGGGGGCACTCTGAGGGTTTATAGTCCAGTTCCATTTCCTATTAAGATTCTCTGCTTCCTGAATGCTGACGCAACCAGCTGGGCCTTCTGCTTCGGCCCCCCAAGCCTTCCCAGAAATGAGGAACTGTATTCCCCTCTCCACACTGTAACGGAAAGAAAGCCCTTCTTCCCTTAAGTTGTTTTTATTTAGGGCATTTTATCACAGCCAGAGAAAAATAATAACTAAGACACTTCCCTAAAATGTTTTGTCTGTAGAAGAAGATGCTTGGCAAAAGTTCCTCCCAAGCTCCAAACAGTTACCAAGGAGACAGAGCTATGAGCAGGAGTATGTGCAGTTTGTGTTTATTGGACTTTGCTGTTACCTCTGGGTTTCCCATTGGATACATGACTACTGGTATACGTAGGTTTCTTGTCTTTGCTTTTGCTATGAAAAATAAAGGCATCTAAGTGAATCTAGCCTGACAGATTATAGACTGTTCACACAATAGTGGGTAGAATGTAGTGAATAGAATGTATGGATTGGGAACATGTTTTTTCATTTAAATTAGAATTTTTCAGATGTTTTGGAAAGAATTATAGAGCTGTTAAATGTCTATTAAAATTTGACCTAAAACATGGAATTACTTCTATTCAGTTTGAGGAGGACAAACCAGAAAAGTAAGGTTTGCCAGCTGGTGATTTAGGTAACCTTTTGAAATACATCATTTCCAGTGTTCGGCAGTTAATTTAGAGACTACTGTGCCATGTCATTGCCAATGTTCTTCCCTACTTGAATATTTGAGATATTATCTGGCGGCATTATCATTCCTTTAAGGGGGAAAATTCCTTTCTTCAAAAGATTTATTTCATTTTTAATTATGTGTGTATGTGTACACCTGAATGCAGTGTTCAAGGAAGCCAGAAGCCAGTGTTTTGTTCCCTTGTATGTTGTGTGTCATTTCTTTCTGGTTTTAGGGTATTTATTTATTTATTTATTTTTGAGACACGGTCTCCCTACTGTAGCCCCAGCTGACCTGGAACTTGCAATGTGGACCAGGCTGGCCTCAATCTCACAAAGATGCACCTGCCTCTGCCCCTTGAGTGACTGGGACTAAAGGCGTGCGCCACCACACCGGCGATGTGTTTTCAAGATTTTCACTTTTAGGTTTTGTTGATCTTGAGTCATCGATCTGATACTCACTAAACTTGGAAGGTGTAGACACGTCTCTTTACACATTTTCTGCTGCTATTTGCCTCCTTTCCTCCAGGCCTCCGATAGTGTGCTTCCTGAATTGATTGCTGTTGTCACACAGACCGGTGACGCTCTGTTCATTTCTCAATTTTCTCCTTCTTCTTTCTCTAAAATGTGATATTTTCTACCAATTTATCCTGAATTTTGCCTACTCATTTGCTGGCTTCAGTGCACTTTTCATTTCTAGAATTCTATTTGGTTATTTACTTATTTATCTTATGTACTTTCTAATTTTGAAGTTGGGATTTCTTATGTTTGTTTATTCATCATGTATGTCTTTTTTCATTAAAAAAATCTCCTGGGGGTAGGGGGAGCAGGAGTGATGACTCCATGTGTAAAGCACTTGCCTTACAAGCATATGGACCTGAGTTTGAATCCCTTCCCTTGAATGTGGCTTTCCCACCCGACTTCCAGTGATTGTATTTCCACTATGTTCTTTGTGACCTGTCTGTAATAAGCATGTGTAGTTTAGTAGTCTGGGTTCCACTTGTGTTTCTCATTCAAGAGGCCATGAGTAGCCCCTGAATCTGCACTGTAAATTTTTAATTATATATATGTGTGCATATGTATGGTGTATGTGGGTATACATGCCACATCACACATGATAGAGGCCGGAGAATAGTTTTCTCAAGTCATTTCTCTTCTTCCACTTTCACAGTGAGCTCCTGGGATCAAACTCGGGCTACCAGGCTTGGCAGCACCCCTACCCGCTGAGCCATCTTGCCAGTCTTGAATCTTCATTTTTGACTAACAGTATGCTGCTAAGTCATGCTGAGGCTGCTGGCCCTGGCCTGCACTTTAAGAATCACTTATACAAAGTCAAGGGAATCTTTAATGAACTCTCTCCCCCCTGCTCTTTTGTTTCAGAGTTGAAAGTAGCAGAGGATTCTGCTTCTCAACATTTTTTGGACATTAACAGTCAGAAAGGTGTCTTTGGGATCATTAATCAAGATTTAACATTTGCAAGAAATCTGTTTTATTGCTAACTTAAACTCCATAACCCAGAGCCTCATGGGTAACATTTTGAGAATACCACACACCCTGCCACACATGCTTCATGATCCAGCTGTTAACTGCAGGTCCTGGGTCCTGGGGAAGGCAGAGCTGGGGAGCCCCAGCACCTGACAGATTCTGGGATGGGGTCTTCTTGGGATTGCACATGCTTCTTAGCTAGTTGTAAAATCATGAACACATATGATATTCAGTAAGACTTTTTGCACCACACCAACTTGTTGGAGAGTTTTCTTGAGTTGTCTAGACTCAGAAGAAAAGAATGTCTCTCTGTGAACTAACCCTTCACTGTGTTCAGGATTTGCTGAATGAGCTGTGGGGTGGGAGGGTCCCAATAACCACTTCTTTGAATTGCACATGCACCTTACCCCAGTGAACTACAGAGCTGAAGGGACTACAGAGCTGAAGGGGCAGGATGGATCTTGCAGAAAATGTAGTATATGTTTTGTGTGTGTGTATGTGTGTGTGTGTGTGACTGTGGGAATAGGTGTGTCATGGTGCATGGAGAGGGACTAGAGAACAACGTTGTGTGTTGGTCCTCACCTACCTTGCTTGAAGCAGTCTCTTCTGCTGTATATACCAGGCTAGCTCACTATGAACTTCCTAAACTTCTGCCTCTGCCTCCCATCTCTCTTCAGGAATACTGAAGCTATAGAAGCTTGCTCTACACGTCAAGATTTAATTTTTTGATTTGTTTGTTATTATTTTTTGTGTATGAGTGTTTTAAGTGCACTCATGTCATGTAGTGCCTGCAGAGGCCAGAAGAGAGTGTCAAATTCCCTGGAACTGGTGTTACTGATGGTTGTTAGCTGCCATGTAGGTGCTGGGAGCCAAACTTAGGTTCTCTGGAAGAACAGCCAATGCTCTTAACTGGTGAGCCATCTCTCCAGCCCCTGCATGTCCAGATTTTACTTTGGTTCTCAGGATTTAAACCCAGGTCCTCATACTTATGTGGCAAGTGCTTTACTCACTGAGCTATCTCCCCAGCCTCACATTCATGGTATTGACACAGATGTGCAGGGTAGTAGGGGAAGCTTTTCTAGTTTACTGTCATCTTGAGGAAGAAGCTGGGAGAAGATGCCAGTGATCCTCCTGCTTGTTTTTTCAAGGAACCAGCCTGATGCTTTGAAACACAGCTACGCTCTAGCTGGCTGGGCATCTCTCCACTCTACCCACATGGGACATGGGAGCTGATGACACTGATACTTCAAGCAGTTCTTTCTCATGGAACTCTTAAGAACATTAGTGACCACCCCCAAGCAGACCCACTAGACTGGACTTACATTTTGCTGTTGTCCTGATTCCTGCCTATCCATCCATTCATCCATCCATCCACCCATCCACCCATCCATCCATCCATCCATCCATCCATCCATCCGTCCGTCCATCCATCCAAACACCTTTAATAGTTCTCCACACTCCCAGTTTTGAGGTTGAGGGGCCTCTTGGGAAGATTCAGTTTTTTCCCAAGGAGTTTCCATCCAAGGTGATTCTCTCAGGTGAGAACGAATTCCAGATATTGCTTAGTAAGACCCTGAGGTGTAGTCAGTGTTAGCTGGAACTGTAAATTAATTCTCACAACAGCCTAGAAAGAGTTCAGGGAAGTGATAAAGAGAATTCAAGGCAAGAGCTCAGGGTTCTAGGTCTGGAGGTAGCCTGCTGTACAAGGTGTGGGATTTGGAGACCTTACCTAATTTCTGCAAGCCAGTTTCCATAGCTGAAAAATGGATTGATAACTTCACTTAGTCAATAGGTCATGATGAGGTTCAGAGTCAGTATATGAAGTGTGGGCTCTGTACTAGATGATCCCTCTGGAGAGGTTGGCCAACTATTATGGTGAATGATTTTAAAATTGAGTTGAATTAAATTATTATTATTGTTGTTGTTGTTGTTGTTGTTTTTGAGACAGGATCTCTTTATAGCCCCAGCTGGCCTGGAACTCACTATGTAGACCATGCTGGCCTCTATCTCACAGAGATCAATCTGTTTCTGCCTCCCGAGTGCTAGGATCAAAGGCATGTGCCATCACACCTGGTGTTTTTAATTTTGAAGTCTACTTTTTATTTATGCATATGTGTGTATGTGCGCCTGAGTGCAGTGCCCTTGGAGGCGAGAAGAGCTGGAGTTACAAGCAGTTGTGAACTACCCGAAGTAAGTGTTGGGAACAGAACTTGGGTCCTCTTCCATAGCAGCAAGTACTCTTAGCCATTGAGCTATCTCTCCAGCCATATACATGTGTGTGTGTGTGTGTATGTGTGTGTGTGTGTGTGTGTGTGTGTGTGTGTGTTTTCTTTTTTTACTTCACACCAGATGCTAAAATCATATCTCTCTC
>NW_008354022.1:379027-475102 GCF_000622305.1 Nannospalax galili | reverse complement strand
CCAGGCTGGCCTCGAACTCACAGAGATCCACCTGCCTCTGCCTCCCAAGTGCTGGGATTAAAGGCATGCACCACCATGCCCGGCCATCTCTTTTTCTTTTTAAAACAATTTATTTTCTTTAAATATATATATGTGTGTGTATGTGTGTGTGTGTGTGTGTGTGTGTGTGTGTGTGTGTTTCCTTTTGTTACTTCAAACCAGATGCTAAAATCACATCCCTCTCTGTTACTGTTTCATTGTGAAATGTTCCCCCCATCCTCAAATCTTCCACGTTTGTTAAAGATAGGGCTCAAGCTTGGTGTTGTTGAGAAGTGATGGGACCTTTAAGATGTGGGCTTGGTAGGAGGTTCTAGGTCACTGGGGATATGTACTTGAAAGTGATTGTGGGATTCCAGCCCCTTCTGTTTCCTCTATTTTTCATATTCTGGTAACTGCTACCATGGTGGACAGCCTCATCACAGGCCCCAAAGCAGGGGACTGAGACCTCCAAAGCTGTCAGCCAGCATAAACCTTTCTTCTTTTTGTCTTATTTTTTGAAGATTTCTTTTAAGTTTAATTATGCATATGTGTATGTATCTGTGTGGTCTCTTGTGTGTCTGTGCATGTGAGTGCAGTGCCCACAGAGTCCAGAAAAAGATATTGGATCCTCTGGAGCTGGAGTTACAGGTGATTGTGAGCTGCCTGACTTGGATGCTTAGAACTTGATGCTGGGTCCTCTGTTAAGAGCAGTCAGTACATGCTCTCAACTGCTGAACCATCTCTCTAACTCCCTAATTTTTATTTTCATTTTTAAAGCACTCTCTCTCTCTCTCTCTCTCTCTCTCTCTCTCTCTCTCTCTCCATGAAAGTCAGAGGATAGCTTGCAGAAGTTAGTTCCCTCCCTCCATTGGGGGGATCAAACTCAAGGTCGTCAGTCTTGGCAGCAAGTACATTACCCCCTGAGCCATCTCACCAGCCTCCTTTATTCTTTTTAAAGTGATGACTCCAGGCATTTGTTATAGTAACAGAACTCTGACTAACATTCTGCTCTTTTTTTGGCTCCTGCCTCTAAGGGGATGAAATACTTAATTTACTTGGGTCAGAATCCAGTACCCAAATGGGCCAAGGTTCCTGGCAATGTAGATGCTTTCTCTCCTCTGCTGCAACCCTATGAGGATTGAGTTGCACCTCCTGGGCCAACCCAGCCATCTTGCTCTCTTTGCTTTTCTCCCATAGAACTGACTGCAGGCTGTAAGAACTTAGTTTGGGTTTAGGTTTGGCAAATGGGATAGGTACTTGAACTTGATCTGAACCCCCGATGACAACCAGATTTCAGTTTCCATCTGCCACTGGCCTTCACTGAGCTGTTCGACCCTGAGATGATGGAAAGAAGAAAGACGGGTCTGACATCGTGGGAACTCCACACTCAGTTCTCAACTCAGGAATTGGTGGACATTGCCTTCCTAGGTTCTGAAATGAAAGTGGGCTTTTGGTCTGTATAGGCCCAGCTGCCTGGTCTTGTATGTCAAGACTGATGCTGTCCTGGGAAAACAAATATTTTCCCTAATAAAGTTTGGGCTTGCTGTAACCTGGCAACCCCTTCTCCGGGAGGACAGTTTATGTTTCTTATTTTCTTTTCTTCTTTCCAAAGGTAAACTCGCAGGAATCCACCTTCCCCTTCCTCCCTCCTCACTGAGGTCCTCTTTTCTATTTTCTGGAAAGTTAATATTCCCCCCGCTTTTCCATTTTCATGTGTGTATGCATGATTGCATGAGTGTGGGTACATGTGTGACTGGGTATGCATGTGTGTGCACACATGTTGTGGCCTAACTTATTTACTAAATTGCTGAGGTAAAGAAAACACTCTGACCAAAAACAAGTTGAGGAGGAAAGCATTTGTTTCACCTTAGAGCTCACAGTTTATCATGGAGGGAGCCGGGGCAGGTGCTCAGGGTAGGAACTTGAATGCAGGAAGAACACTGTTGACTGGCTTGCTCCCCTGGCTTGTGCTCAGCTACCTTTCTTATTCAGCCCTATACTACCTTCCCAAGGAGGACATCACCCATAGTAAGCTGGACCTTCCTACATCACTCAACAATCAAGAAGATGCTTCACAGACATGGCCACAGGTCTTTATAACAGGGGAAATTCTCTAGTTGCAGTTTCCTCTTCCCAAGTATATCATGTTGACAACCTAAACTGTCCAGCAAAGGCTCGAGGTTGATGTTTAGAATCATCTTCCATCTCTCTTACACCTTGTTCCTTGAAGCAGAGTCTCTCAATCAAACCCAGAGCCCACCGATATGGCCAGTCTCCTTAGCCAACTTGCTCTGGGGATCCCCTGTCTCCACCTTCCAAGGCTGGAATTGCCACATCCACCTGGCAGTTATGTGCATTCCTGGGACTCTTAACTCCAGACCTTATTCTTGTGCATTGAGGGCTTTAACCACTGAGCAATTTCCCCAGCCTCTGGGTTTAGCCTATTTGGTAAGTTCCAGGGAAGTGAGAGACTCTGTCTCAAAGCACAAAGTGGATGGCTCCTGAGGAGTGACAGATAATGTTCTCTGGCCTCTGCACATACTTACACCCCACCCCCTCCAGGACATTTTTAAAGACACTGAGAAACTTGAGAGAGACTAGCAGCCCCCCATGCTCCCCCGAAGTTCTGCTGCTGTGTCTCTGCTTTGTTTATTTATATCATTATCATTTTGGGAGTTTGACTCAGTAGTTCCTTTTCAAAGTAGCCTTAAAAATAGTTTTCTAATATTATCCCCTCTGCCCTTCATCCATCTTCCACTGCGAAATTTCTCAGGGAGAACAGCCTGTGCTTCCTGACCATCCATGGTGGCCTGAATACATGCTGCACCTGTCCTGGCCCGTGCTGGAAAATGATGGATGACTGTGCTTCCTGTTGAGGGTCAGGTCACTTTATACCTTGAAATATCCATGGCAGAACTTTGGGCACATCACAAGGTCCCTGACCACCAGTGTATCTCATAAGAAATGGGGCCAGGGAAGGTAGGAAAAGCCGTAGTGAAGAGGTGACCTAGTTTAAATGGAAATTACATTTATTGATATAGGGAGTGTGTGCGTGTGTGTGTGTGTGTGTGCATGTGCATGTATGTGCATATGTGTGCAGGTGTCATGCACATGTGTATAGAGGCCAGAGGAGAATGTCTGATGTCAGACCTGAAACTATGTCCAAATTGTTTTTAAAATATTTTTGTTTTTGGGTCTCTTCCCTGTAGCCCCAGCTGGACTAGAACTCACCATGTAGACCAAACTGGCCTTGAACTCACAGAGATCCACCTGCCTCTGCCTCCCAAATGCTGGGATTAAAGGTGTGCGCCACCACACCCAGCTTAAAAGTTTTTATTACACTTATTGGTTTGTGTGTGTGTGTGTGTGTGTGTGTGTTTGTGTGTGTGTGTGTGTGTGTGTGTGTCTGTGTGTGTCACAGCACATGTGTGGAAGTCAGAGGACAACTTGCAAGAATCAGTTCCCTCCTTTCACCATATGGGTCCTGGGGCTCAAACTCAAGTTGTCAGTCTTGGTGGAAAGCTTCTTTGCCTGCTGAGCCATATTGCTGACCCCACCTTGTTTTCTGAGGCAAGTGTCTATTGCTAGCCTGGAACTTGGCAAGTGGGCTGGATGGCCAGTGAGCTTTGGGGATCATCTTGTCTCAGTCTCCACAGTGCTGGAATTACAAGGGCATGCTACCAGGTCTGTTTTTTTAAATGTGGCTTCTGGGAATTGAACTCACATGCCAGCACTTTACCAGCTAAGCCATCTCCTTAGCCCAAATGTGTGAGTGGTGCCACCTCTGGGCAGGTGGTTCTGGGTTGTATAAGAAAGCAAACTGAGTACAGGCAGAGGAGCAAGTCAATAAGCAGCATTCCTCCACGGTCTGTGATTCAGCTCCTGCCTCCAGGTTCCTGCCCTGAGTTTCTGCCCTGACTTCCCTCAATGATGAACTGTCACCTGGGAGATGTAAGAGAAAAATCAACCATTTTCTCCCCAAGTTGATTTGTTCAGTCTTTATATCACAGAAATAGAAAGTAACTAGGACAGCAGGTGTATGTGTGTGTATGTATTCATGCATGTGGATACATGTACACATGTATGTGTAGTCCAGAGAGATTTATGTCACTTTCTTTTCCACCTTTTTTCTTTTTTTGGTGTTTTTAAGACAGGGTCTCCCTGTAGCCCCAGCTGGCCTGAAACTCACTAGTTAGACCAGGCTGGACTTGAGCTCACAGAGATCCACCTGCTTCTGCCTCCCAAGTGCTGGGATTAAAGGTGTGCACCACCATGCCTGGCTCCACCTTATTTTTAAAAAATATTTTATATTTATAAGTGTTTTGCCTGCATATGTAAGTGCCCCATGTGCATGCAACACCTGCGGAGGAGAGAAGAGGGCATCAGATCCCCTGGAACTAAAGTTACAGTCAGTTGTTAGCTGCCATGTGGGTTCTGTAAACTAAATGCAGGTCCTTCGCAAGAGCAGCCAGTGCTCTTAGCCCCATTTTCCCAGCCCCCTTCACCTTACTTATTTACTTATTTTTGACAGCTAGACTGGTTTTTCCTCATGCATCCTCCTGTCTCTCACCCCCTAGGGCTTGGATTACAAGCATGTGCTGGCACACCCCCAGTTTTATGTGGATTCTGGGGATTGAACTCAGATCTTCTTGCTTGCAAGACAAACACTTTGCCAACTGAGCTAACTCCCCAGCTTTTTTTCTGGCGTTTTAAACAATTAATTAGTTTTGCCTGTTCAAGAACTCCACACAAATGAACATGTCAATAGATAACTTTGTTTCTATGTTTGGTCTTTTTCTTCCCCCTTCCATTCAGCATGTTTTTGCTTTTATTTTTGTTAAGGCTGCAGTTTTCTTCTTTTTTATTTCTTAACATAGCAGATAGTGAATTTGTTAGATTTGGCATCTACCAAGGCTCTGTGCTAATTCTTAAGTCTGATGTCATAAGAGGAAAAAAGCCTTAGGCAATATGCAAATGACTGATACGACTATGTTTCAATAAAACTTTATTTACAAAAACAACAGGTTGCTAGTCTGCATGGATTATGAGCTCTCCTTCCTTCGATGGGTATTTTCCTAGTTTGTTCTTCATTGCTATGACAAAACACTCTGACACTCTTCTTGGGGAGGAAATGATTTATTCAGCTTACATCTACCAGGTCACAGTTCGTCAGGGAGCCCAAGGTAGGAACTCAGGGCAGGAACCTGGAAGCAGGAGCTGGAGCACAGGCCATGGAGAAAGGCTGCTTACTGTCTTGCTCCCCTGGCCCTTGCTCAGCCTGCTTCCTTATGCAACATAGGCCCACCTGCCCAGGGGTGGCACCACCCACAGTGGGCTGGGCCCTCCCACATCACTCATCAATAAGTTGCCCCTCAGACATGGCCACAGGCCAGTCCAATAGAGGCAATTTCCCCAATTGAGGCTCCCTCAGCCCAGGTGTGTCAAGTTGACGCTAAAGCTATCCAGCACAGGTATTATTTTGTTTCTCAATTTAATTCCTTTAAAATTTATTTTATTTTTAGTTGTGTGTGTACACACATATGAGTGCAGTGCCCATCGGGGCCAGAAAAGGGCACCAGATCCCCTGGAGCTGGAGTTGCAAGTGGTTGTGAGCTGCCCAACATGAGTGCTTGTAACAGAACTCAGGTCCTCTACAAGAGCAGCAAGTGCTCCTAACTGCTCAGTCACCTCTCCAACCTCAAATTCATTCGTTTTTATTGCTGATTAGCATACTGTGTTGTTAGAACACAGCTTATCCATTCAGGGACACCATTCCTTCATTCATTATTCATTTAATGGACACCCAGGCATGTCCAGTTTTTGGCTATTGTGAATAAAGGTATCATGGGCATTTTATGTAAGATTTTTGCATGTCTGAGTTTTAATTTCTTTCATATAAATACCTAGGCATGGAATTACTGTGCCATAAGATATGATTAACTTTTAAACTGCTTAGCAGTTAGACAGAGTCAAAATCTGGGCATTCTAGTTCCTTGTTTTTGTCAGCATTTGGTGGTGTCAGATCTCCATTTTAGTCATTGTTGTGGGTGTGGAGCCGTATCTCTGTGTTTGGAATACTTCTTGATTAATGCAGTCTATTTCTGAGAAAGCTTGCTGTCATTAACCTATAAGACACCGAATAGCTGGACTTAATGGTACACACACACTCAGAGTTGTTGGCAGAACATGTCTTGGTCATTAATCATCTGCTTTGCTGACATGAATCTTATGAACTGATGCCCGGTTGCCTTTTTGGATATAAATATTGAACCTCTGGGATTTGGCTCAGTTGGTGGAGTAGACCTGACTTCACTGCTAGTTTTACAAACACGGGGATCCTTTATCCCTGAGCCTGGGGATCAGTCTAGTTTTCATTTACCGAAACTCCAGGCATTATGACTGCTTGGGCCCTTCTTTCTTCAGAGCCTGGAAACCAGACCAGCCCCCATTTCTTGAAACACCCAGTAGACTCCCTTCTGCCATATGGCTGATCTTCCCTCAGGAAGTAAGATTGAGACTACAGACACATATTCTGTTTGTGTTTGGATGTGGAGTTTAATTTGTGTGAGAAAATAGCAAGCATTCTTATTCCATTGATTTTTCCTCTTTGCCTCTTTTTATAAATGGAAAGAATGAAGGCTGGGAAATGAGCTGCTGGCACAGCAAGAGAACAACAAGATGTGTTTGTGGTCCATGTGCTGTTACAAAGGAGCCGCCTTCTTCTCCCCGTCTCTCTGTGTTGACACGAGGCAGGCTGGGTTCTTGTATCAGCATGGTATTTTAGAAATACAGAGCATTTCTTGTTTCACTTTCTCAGTGATAAAAGGGACTCTGGAGATGGAGTTTTGAGCAGACAGGATACCTATTTCATGAGTGAGGAATCTGAGAATCACAGAGGTTTAGTCAGGAACCCCAGGTCACTGTGCTTTGCCACTGGTCCAAGGCAAATAATCTTTTTTTTTTTTTAAAAAAAAAAAATCAAAACCCATTTTACTCTGGACCTCTTTCAGATCTGATTCAAATTACAGCTGTCAAAGCAACACAGTGCAAAAGGGGGAGCTGCAATAACAACACAAAAAAAATGTGCCTGGAAAGGGTCAAAGGATCAGTGGGGACAAATCACTGTGATATGGAATCAAAATCCATTGTAAGCATTATTGACATGGTCCAGGAGAGCAGAGACATCTCATCAGTCTTCCTTACACAATCATCATGGAAACTGAACAATAAAAGTTCTTTAACATGTGCAAAAAATCATCATGGACTTGTTTACACTTTGTGATGGTTTGAGTGAGGGTGTCCCCCATGGGCTCCAAGTATTTGGACATTTTGTCCCCAGATGATGGCACTGTTTTGGGAGGTTTTGGAAGGTGTGGCTATCCTGGAGGGGGCACATCACTGGGGATGGGCTTGGAGAATTCTTGGGACTTGCCAGATCTCTAGTTGCTCTCCTGCTTCCTGTGCCTGCAAGATGATGTGAGAGCTTAGTTTCTGCTGCTCCTGCTCCAGCCACCTCCAGCCACCATGCCTCCCTGCCATGACTGACTGTAATTCCCTTGGAACCGTAAGCTCAAATAAATTCTTTCTTCTATAAATTCCTTGTGTCAGTGTTTCTATCGCAGCAACAGGGAAGTAACTAATACATACTTTTACAACAGCATTAAAGTTACTGGATAACTAAAGAAAAGATGCAGACATTTTCATCCACTGTTATAGTGTAGGCTCACAGAATTAGACCCAAAGGATTTTCTCCAACCAAAATAAAAACGTTATATAGAGCTACAGGGAGAGAAAAAAGTTGCTTTAGTGCTGAAGGATGGCAGTGCTACACAGTGCAGTCTGCCTGGTGGTTTGTAACGAGACGGAAAAGCACACCAGATTAGATACCACATGCCAAACAAATGGCTTTTTTTAAAATTATAAATTTCTTGGTTTGACACAAGATGCTTTAGTTATTATTTTTTTCCCTGCTCCCTACCTGGGAAGGAGTATGGGTTTGGATTGTTAACATCAAATAAAGCTCCTTACAGGAAATTTCAGTATCAGAACTGGGGGATAGAGCAGGAAGGGGCAGGTGAGTAGGAAGAGCCCTGCAGGTGAAGGTTTATCCTACAATGAGATAGAACTTAACACAGGGCCCAGTGAGATGGCTCAGCCGGTAAAGGAGCTTGCTACCAAGACTGACAACCTGAATTCAATCCCTGGGATCCACATGGCAGAAAAAAACTGATTATCGAAAGTTGCCCTCTGACTTACACATAAATAATAAAATAAATAAATAAGTTCATTCACCTAACACTGGCATTTTGCTTGCCTGTGAGGACTTGGTGTGGGTGGCTTTGACAGCCTGGACCCTGGGGAATCCTGTGTCATTTAATCTCTATACATTTATTTCTCATCTGTAATTAGGTTCTGTAATTAGGCATGGTCTTCTCTCGTCCCAGGCTAAACTTTATCTTTTGCCTGAAGCAACTTTAGGATCCCTTGCTTTCATTTCTTATATGGAAGGGTGCTTCCTTGGGGTTGGGGGGATAGCTCAGTTAGTAACTTGCTTGCCTGCTGTACATCCCTGTAAATATCCAGGTGTGGTGCATGGTGCCTATTATCCCTGTGCTGGGGAGAGAGAGACAGTAGGATCCCTGGGACTCACAGCTCAGCCAGTTTAACTTAATTAGGGAGCCTCAGGTTCAGTGAGAGACCCTGTCTCTAAAAATAAGGTAGAGAGTCATTGAGGAAGACACCTGGCATTGACCTCTTTTTATTTTTCCATTTGTTTGTCACTTTTGTTTTTGAGATACGTTCTCACTATGTAGCCCTAGCTGATATGGACCTCACTGTGTAGATCAAGCTGGCCTCAAACTCCATCTGCCTCTGCCTCCCCAGTGCTGGGATTAAAGATGTTAGCCACCATGCCCATTTATTTCTTGTCCTAGTTTTTTTCATTGTCAACTAGACACAGTCATCTGAGATGAGATGCCTCAATCAGCTTGGTCTGTGAGAATGTGTGGGAGGGGTGTCTTGATTGTTAATTGATGTAGAACGTCCCAGTCCACTGTCCCAGTTTACTGTGGAGGGACCGTTCCCTAGGCAGGTGATCCTGGGCTATATAAGAAAGCTAGGTGAGTATGAACCTGTGAGTGAGCCAGCAAGCAGCATCTTCCATGGTTTCTGCTTCATGTTCCTACTTAAGTTCCTGCCCTAACTTCCTCAATGATAGTCTATGACATGGCATTATAAACCAAAAAAACTCCTTTGTCCAACTTGCTTTTGTCAGAGTATTTTATCATGGCAACAGAGATCATCTCAGAACATCGCTGGCCTCCAGTCCCACACATGTACATGCAGACTATCCCCACAAAAAACAAAAATTTGAGTGTTTCCTTGAAAGAGGATGATATAGGAAAATACCAGAGCCCTTCAGTATTTTAGCAGAAGTCTCAGATTGCTCCAGGGGAATGAAGCCTTCAAGGAACTAGGTGAATGTAGAGGTGGGTAAGGGCTGTCTGTCTGTACTAGATAGCTTCAGTTGTCAACTTGACACACCTGGGAAGAGGGAATTTCAGTTGGGGAATTACCTCTGCCAAATTGGGAAACATTTTCTTAATGCTTGTTGATATGGGAGGGTCCAGCCTACTGTGGGTAGTGCCATTCTTGGGCAGCCTGGGTTGTATAAGAAAACAGACTGAACCCAGACTGAAGAAGGAAGCCAGTAAGCAATGTTCCTCCATGGTCTTTCCTTCTGTTCCTGCCTCCAAGTTCCTGTACTGAGTTCCTGCACTGACTTCCATCAAAGTTGGATTGTGACTTGAGAGTTGTAAGCTGAAATAAACCCCTTTCTCCTCAGGTTGGTTTTGGTCAGTGTTTCAGCACAGCAATAGAAAGCTCAGTGGGACACTGTCCCATCTGATTGCCAATCAGTTTCTTACCATTGTGTCCATTAATAACTCATGGGACATGAACTCACAGAGATGAATGATACTTAGCTCTGGCTTGGAATTGATGGGATATCCAGAGGAGGCAATGATAGTTACTATACACTGACCGTGTACGTATTCCATAGCTGTCATATCCTCAAAAGTTTATATACATTAAGTCTGGGTAAGAATTCCAAGGTGCAAATATATTGATTCATTTTCCTTTTCTGTCATGGAATGCCTGAGGGCTGATGAACTTTACAAAGAAAAGAGATCTAATGTAGCTCAAGGTTCTAGAGGTTCAAGGACATGGTGTCAACATAGACTTAGCTCTGGTGAGGACCTTCCTGTGGCTATATCACAGCATAGTGTGATCACATGTCAGAGGGGGTGGTCACATGGTAAGACAAGAAGCCTGAACATGAGGGAACATTGCAGAAGAAGGTGAGGAAAGAATGTAAGAACCAGAAGACAGGAAGAAGGGCTTTGAAAGGTCATCTTCTGAGCAAAACACAGCTGATGTGACTTGAGCTCACAGCAGCTGAAGATGTTTCTACTGGGTCTATGTTCTAGTCTAGTTTCTGTCGCTATGACAAAACACTGAGGAAAGGGCTTGACTTACAGCATAGTCCACTAATGTAGGAAGCCAAGGCAGGAACCTGGAGGCAGGAACTGAAGCAGAGACCATAAGGAATGCTGCTTACTGACTTGCTTCCTCTGGCTTGCTCAGCTACCTTTCTTATACAGCTCAGGCCCACCTGCCCAGGGATGGTGCTCCTCACAGTGGGCTCCTCATATATCAATTATCAATCAAGAGTGTGCCTTATAGGCATGCCCTCAGGTCAGTCTGATGGAGGAAATTCCTCAGATGAGGTTCCCTCTTCCCAGATGATTCTAGTTTATGTCAACTTGACAAAAACTAACCAGCACAGTTAGTAAAATGGTGAGTCCATCAATAGCCAGGCATGGAGGTGGGGCTTAGGGCTCTACCCCTTCATGATGAATTATTTGATACTGACAGTCTGGAGAGTGTTGAATCACTGCCTTCAGTTGTGTGTCCACTGATGACCCCACCAGGCTTCAATGAATACTTCCAATCCAGTGGTCACACAGATGGCCTTGGTTAAACTAAATGAGTCACAAAGCAAAAACTAAAGTCATGAATTTGTGAAAGGGACTGGTATGGACAAGGTGGGGTTTGATAGGGATGGGAAGGAGATAAATGAGGTGGACAGAGGAATCAGAATACATTATGTACATGGGTGAAATTGTCAAACAATAAAGTTAATTAGAAAAGAAATAAACAAGAGCATGATCCAGGGGAGGGACCACTATCACTTTCCACTAGGTTTCACTTCTTAAGCATCTCATTATCTCTTAGCATTGTCAAACTGGATACCAAGATTCTAATACACACACCAACTCCAGCCCCAAATAGGCAACTATCTCAAAACCCAACATTATTGAATAAAGTTTCCTAAAATGTCTAAGTAAGGTGACAGAGATGGATGTCAACCTAAGTTGCCTAGCTCAACCCTCCTGATTTTAAGTATTACTTCATGACTAGCTGAAACTAATACTGATAAACCAATGCGTCTTGATCGTTATGGCAAGGTCCCCAGTAAAAGTCCTGGGCACTGACTCTCCAATGAGCCTTGATGGCAGATGCCACAATGTACTGGTACTTGGACAAAGACAGCTTGATTCGTGGAGTCATTTAAACCAAAAGTGAGCCCAATCTGTTCTCAAAAATTGTTCCTTCTGAGTTCTCTGAGGATGGCTCTTCCAACCAAGGGTATAAGAGCTTTTTAAATTTATACAGCACATCTAGCATGACATAGGAAAGAAATGAGCCATCTTGTTTTATCAGAAAATAATTTTCCCTTTCTGACCCCCTGCTGGCCCAGAATAGCAAACACAGCCACAAACAGATGTTATCAACCCAGGATCACCAGTTTGTAATACAAACTGGACAGGTCACTCTTTCCAAGGTTTTTGCATTCAGTACTGAATTGGGCAAGGAAGGGTCATGAGGGAGAAATAAGGAGCATATATATCTAAGACTGCAGCTCTGTGTTTACTTAGCTTGTGAAAGCGGATTACAAGAGGAACCAAAGGCTTAGTAAGAGTGTTTACAATGTTTTCCTAAAGGCTAGCTAAATTTAAGCTGATTACACAGTAAAAAGACCGATTGAATAGATAGTGTTGAATGATCTCAAAACATAAAGTTAATGATCTCAAAACATAAAATTAACTTTGGTTTCAAGGTTAGGTAAGTCAGGAGGCACTCTCGGAAAAGCCGTTCCCACCCAGTTTCCTTCAATGAAAACAAACATGGTGTTATAGTTCCTTGCTGGGAAATTCAAATTCAACCTGTGTGTGCATTTTATCAGTTACTTTCCCCATTACTATGACAAAACAGCTGACCAAAGAAATGTAAAAGGGGAAGGATTTATTTGTTTCATGATTTCAGAGGGTTTAGTTCATCATGGTGGCTGGAGTGGCAGGAGCTTGTGCATGGCTTGTTACATCTCTGTAGATCTGGGAGCAGAGGACTGAAGTGATCTACTTCCATCACTCACACTTCACCTCTTGAAGGTTCCATAGCCTCTCCAAACAGCTCCACTAGCTGGGGACCAAGTGTTCAGACATATGAGCCTGTGGAAGACATTTCACATCCAAATGCTGGCTCCCGATTGCCTTAGGACTTGGTGCTTTGTCTTTTCAGATTGTCATAAGACACAACCAGGAATATTATGAAGCTGTCCTCAGGTGTTCTTGGGGACCTTTAGCATACCTTGATTTTTATTTGTTAATGATTTACTTTGAGAAGAAAGGAGAGAGAGAGAGAGAACCTGTAGAGGCCAGAAGGGAATATTACGTCCCCTGGAGCTGGAGTTACAGGGGGTTGTGAGCCACCTGATGTGGATGCTGAGTCCTCTGCAAAAGCAGACAGTATTCTTCACCTCTGAGCCACTTCTCCCGTCTCAACACCTTGGTTTAAACTTTTGCTACTTAATATAGTGTATGGGTTATAGCTTACAGCTTAGTTTATTATACTCTATGTATGAATGTGTTTATGTGTGTGCATGTGCTCACATGTGTGTAGATGTGTCTTCATGGAGCATGTGCATGTAGAGACCAGAAGATAACCTCAGGTATCATTTCTCAAGCATCATGTACCTTTTTATTTTATTTTATTTTATTTTATTTTATTTATTTATTTATTTATTTATTTATTTATTTATAGTTTTTAGTTTTTGCAACAGGATCTCTCACTGGCCTGTAACTCACCAATAGGTTAGGTTGCCTGGCTAGCAAATCCCAGGCATACTCCTGCCTCTGTCATCTCAGTGCTGAGGTTGTAAGCATGTGCCACCATGCCAGGCCTTTTCATGTGGGTGCTAGAGCTCAAATTCAGGTCCTCATGCTGTGTGACAAGCACTTTACTGGCTGAGCCATCTCCCCAGTCCCCTTAGCTTATTAGACTGTTATTCATGTATAAAACAGAGTGAATATCCTGAGTTCTAATGGATATAGCTTGTGTCAAATGAGAAACATGCACACAGTGGCCCTCCAAAAGGGTCACCAGCTGTTCTTTTTTATTTCACCAAGAAGAGTCAGCTAATCGATATAGCTCTGATGGTGTCACAGGCGTTGTTTGAAGAATGGAAAGACCTTTTGTTTCCTAGTGTCCATTCCTTCAGCCATTGAGTTACAGTCCATGCTCTCCATTGATCTGGAGTCTATTAAACATGGCCCTCTCCTGGAGAGAGGGACAGGAATCTGGAATTTTCTCTGGTCAACCAGCAGTAAATGGAGAGTGCTTGTAATAAGGGACAGATACAAACAGATCTCTGAAGAATAGAGGACCTGGGGATTTACTATATTCTAGTTTATGTTTCTTCCGAAGATAAGGACAGAAGTTGAAGATCTGGTCTTGGTTTCTGCTAGCGGTGTGGTGGGACACTCAGCACTGGAAGAGTGGTAATATCTGTATTCTATCCTGAAGCCACTGGTATGTATAAGTGGTTTGAGCATGTCTTTGCATATTAGGAGTCAAAAATCTGTCATCCATCCATCTATCAATCATCTATCTGCCTATCTATCTGTCTATCTATCTATCTATCTATCTATCATCTATCTATCTATCTATCTATCATCTATCTATCATCTATCTATCTGTCATCTACTTATCATCTATTTATCCTATCTGTCATCTATCTGTCATCTATCATCTACCTACCTATCATCTACCCACCCATCCATCTACATCCATTTGCTTATCCCATCCACCCATCTATCCTCTTATCCATTCACCTATCCGTTGATCCATTGATCCATCCACTCATCCATCCATCATCTACCCATTCATATGTCATCCATCTGCTTGCCCCACTCATTTATCTATTCCCGCATTCATTTTCCATCCATTTCATTTATCTATCCACTTATCATCCCTCTATCCAACCATCACACATCCAAATGTTGGGGAACCCTGCTACTAGGGTTGTAGTCCTCCATGTCCGGATAGCTCTAAGGGGCTCAGTGCTATATGGAAGGACTCCCCTTCTCAGCAGGGGGCTCCTGCTCTCTGCCTGACTTACCTGGAAAGTGCTGCCAAGCACGGATGCCTGACCTTATTTGGAACATGACCTTTGGCATAGTTACCTGGAGTAAAAACTACTCCCAGGTTTTTTCTATATGATAATTAGGCATTGCCTGATAGTTGGATGGTAGGAGCCCACTGCCACATGTAAATAGAGCATACTATGAGCACCTGTCAGCTGAAGCATTGGCTACTGCCTCCACACTATATTTTCCCTAACCCCCACTGAATAAACGGAGCTGTTTCACTGAGTCTGGAGCTGTTTGTATTACTGAACCTGCTTCCCCGGAAGGGCTTTCTTCCTTCAGTGCTCACTGGCCATCCTAACCCCGTTTGTTGCTTCTGCTTCCTTTGTCCTCATGGAATGGTGGCCAATGACCCACGAGGAAAGGGAGAGACCCTACATCCAAATGCTCATCTCATTTATTTATTGGTCTATATGTTCATCTAGCCATCCACCTACCCACCCACTTGCTTACTCCACCCATCTACCCCTTCACCCATCCATCCATCTATTCATCCATCCATCATCCAGCCATTCACCTAGCCAAGCACTCATCTACTGTCTACTCACCCCATCCATCCACTCACCCACCCACTCACCCACCCATCTACCCCTTCATTCACCCAACATAGTATGCTTAGACTATAAGTGTATAAAGAAAAATCAAATTGTGCCTCCATATTCAAAGGATTATTGGATATAATACAGCTTTGATTTCTTCTCTTCCTTGAAACAAAATGTGTACTCTGACTTTCTGGTGAGTCTAATAGTTTAACCCTTTTGATTAATATTGAACCTTCTTGTAAACACACCTCTCTTCAGAAAATGTTTTGGGAAATCTGCTGACTTCTTCAAGCAAAGACACAGATGTCCCTAACCTGATATCTTGTGTTGAAAATCGATTCTTCCTATAGAAGCTTTCAGAGAGTCTTTTATCAGGTTATCTCAAAAGACTCCATCTGTTTCAGCAAGTCTGCCTAATGGCTCTGGGCATGATCTTCTTGGGTGGTGTGTTTGTAGTGAGGCAAACCTCAGCCTCATCTGTCTGCAGTGTTTTCTTACCCTCATTAGTACACATCTCTGTAGCTCATTTTGGAACAAATTGCTTGGGATTCATAAATTGGCCACTTTGTGCTGTTTATTGCTATGTAATGTCATAATCTGGGATATTACCTATCTACCTGTACAGACTGCTCTAATGATTACTAGAGGCCAGATCTTTGGGTGGGGGCTGTATGTGTGTGGAAGCCAGAGGTCAACCTTGTGCACCATTACCTAGGTACCATCTGCATTGTTTTTTGAGACAGAGCCTCTCACTGGGATGCAACTTGCCAAGTAGTCTAGACTGGCTGGCCAGTGAGCCCCAGGGATCTTCCTGCCTCAGCCTCCCCACTGCGGGATCTACAAGCATGCACTACCATGCCTGACTTTTTTTAAAAAAAATTAATTTTGTATGTATATGTGTAAGAGAGTAATGTATGTGTGTGTGTGAGTGTGTGTACATATATGTGCAGGTCATATGTGCCTGTGCAAATGCAGAGGCCAGAGGAGGGTGTCAGGTGTCCTCCTCCATTGCTCTCCACCTTATTCCTTTGAGACAGGTCTCTCACTGAATCTGGAGCTATTGCTGTTGGACAGCAATCCCCAGAAATCCTCCTTTCAGTCTCCCTTGTTGCTGGATTGCAGGCACCTGTGCCATGATTCCCAACGCAAGTCAAGTCCTCATGCTTGTACAGCAAGCATTTTATTGACTGAAGTGTCTCCCCAGCCCCTAGAGACTGGATTTAAATGGTCTAATCACATCGTGTCTGCCTAGCCCTGCAAAAGTGTTTACAAATTTAAGTTATGAATTTTCGATAAAACATCCAAATGGTTTTCCTCTTTCCCTGCCCTCTTTCCATCTTTATTTGAACACGTGAAGCTTTATATGTGGTTGTAGTCATTAAGTTTATTCAATTTTTCCTGAATTTCTCACTTCCTGTTATGTGGTAAATGTTCTGTCTCACTCTTGCTTGGCTGTGATGGCTCAATAGCCCACAGTTTAATATGCCTTTATAACTGTTACACTCTCTGTTGCTGGACAATAGGTCATTTATGTTTTTTAAAGGTAATAAATGTTCCCCTGGCACCTACAACACAGAAATAAGAAAATACAACCAGCAGACTGGGGTTCTTTTGAATCTCATGCATATATTCACAGGATGCTATTTATGCAGGTTATTATCGCTATAGTTTTAATTGCTTTTGTTATAGGCAGGTATACTCCCTTCTCAAAGAACTGAGTCAATTCAACTATCTCTGCCAAAATTGAGCTCACCTTTTGTTTTTCTAGTTTAATGAATTCTTTTATTTTGAATTTTTTATAAAAAAACTTTTATTTTTAATTTTACATATGTGTGTGGGTATACGCATGTGAGTGCAGTGCCCATGGAGATCAGAGACACCAGATCCCCTGGAGCTGGAGTTGCAGGTTCTTATGAGCCCCTGGTTATGTGCTGAGAACCAGATTTCGGTCCTCTTCAAGAGCAATGAGTGCTCTTAACTACTGAACCATCTCTCTAGTCCATTTAAAAATTTTTAAAAATTTATGTGTATGACTGTATTGCCTGCATATATGTAAGTTTGCCCATGTTGCATAGTGCCTGAGGAGGTCAGAAGAAAGTGCCCAGATCCCCTGGAACTGGAGTTATGGATGGTTGTTACCTGCCATGTGAGTGCTGAGAATTGAACTTGTGTCCTTTGTAGTAGCAGTCAGTGACTTAACAACTGAGCCCATTTAAAATTTTAAATTAATTTTTTTCCCATGCTGAAGTTAGACTTTAGAGCCTCATACATGAAAGACACTGTTTTGATTGGCATTTATTTAATTCCTGACACCATTAAACAGATGTCCAACTACTGGCCTAATAAAGAAGCTCTACTCAGAGCCAGATTTGGTGGCTAATGTCTGTAATGTCAGAACTTTGGAAAGTTGAGGCCAGAGGATGGTGAATGCCAGGTCAGCCTGGGCTACACAGTGAGTTTGAGGCTAGTATGGCCCATGAGATCCTCTTTCAGAAAACAAAACTCCAAAACAGCAAACAACAACACAAAAACCTTTCGCTCATGTGTTCTTATATGTTCTAGAAGCTGGAAGAAACTTTTCCTTTGCATAAGGATTTACATGTGTATTTGTCTATGCCTGTGAGTCTATTTGTACTATGTAGACAGATTTCCCCATGTTGATGTTTTCTCTTATGTATATTTTTCTGACTTCATGAAATTGTTAATTTCTCTAAAATTATATGCAATATATTTGCTGCATGATAAGAATATACATATTTATTGAATGTTTATCTTTGCTTTGAAGTTTCTTCTGTTATAATAATTTTAAAAACGAGAAAAGAATTAATTTTGTCAGTGTACTTCCTGTTTGATCTGTTATGCTCAGCATTGTTTGTCAGTAGACTTAGATTTAATATGAAGTTAAACTAATTTTTCTTCATTTTCTTTTTGGTCTCAGTCACAACATACAAAGTCGTATTTTATTGAGCATTAGTAGAGTTGGCACTGTGTTCATTATTTTCTCATTGCTCTGTCTAAATACTTGACAAAATTAAGGAAGGAATGGTTTATTCTGGCTCACAGTTTGAGGGCACAGTCCATTATGGTGGGAAGACATGGCAGCAGGAGTGTGAGGCAGCTGCTCACATTGCATCCACAGTCAGGAAGCAGAGAGATGAATGCTGGTGCTCAGCTCACTTTCTCCTTTTTATTCGGTCCAGGACCCCAGCCCATGGGATGGTGCTGCCCACATTCAGGGTGCATCTTCCCTCCTCAGTTAATTCAATCCAAAATCTCCCTCACAGACATGTCCAGAGATATGTCCTCTAGGTTACTCTACACCACACACACACACACACACACACACACACACACGAGTATAATCCCCTGGAGAAGGAGTTACAAGCAGTTTAAACTGCCTGACATGGTGCTAGGAATGGACCTCAGGGTCTCTGTAAAACAAATATTAGCCAGCACAGGTAGTATTTAATTATTGAAAAATTTGATCTTGTTTCAGTGATCTGGAATTTGGTTTTAAGCCAATATCACTGTTGATAAAATTGTGTTTTCAGCATATTTTAGTATTTGATGGAGACTATTTTCTTTTATTCTTCCCTTTTCAATAGTAACTTTTTCTTTAATCTTTCTTGCTCTTTTAACTGGAATTTTATGTCCAAAAGTGTAAATAATAAAAAAAAATCCAGGACAAAGTAAATGTAAGTGATACTGCCCGTTACATTCCCAGGGAAAATGTAATTAGAAAACTTTACATTAGCGCAGCACTTGGGAGGCAGACGCGGTGGATCTCTGAGAGATCCTGTCTCAAGAACAAACAAAGAAACATGTTGTATATTTGAAAATATTTCATTTGGGGGAGATGGTTCAGTGGTGATAAATAAAGTGGTGCAAGCATGAGGACCAGAGTTCAAATCCTCAGAGACAGGAGAGTCCCTGGAAGCTAGTGGGCCAGCTAGTCTGGCGTACAGTACACAGCAGCAAACAACCAAGTCTTAGACAAGGTGGAAGGGGAGGACCAGTACCTGAGATTGTCCTCTGATCTCTACATGCCCACTGTGATATACACATACACACACATACACACATATGCACACATACACACAGAGAGACAGAGATAGAGACATAGACAGAGTTAAAAAAAATTCATCTCACAAGCTTTTAAATTTGTGGTGAGAATATTTAAAGTCTGTTTAGAAATTTCTAAAACGTTATTACTAGCCCCAGTCACCACACTGTGAAATTTATCCCCACAACTTTTCATTGTTTTTTAATCCATGATTTAAAAAAAAATCTTTTTTGCTTTTTTGACAGGGTCTCCCAAGTCAGTCCCAGCCCACCTGGAACTCACTATGTAGATCAGGCTGGCCTCTACCTCACAAAGACCCACCTGCCTCTACCTCTTGAGGGCTGGGATTAAAGTTGTACATCACCACATTTGGCATAAAATTTTTTATTTATTTTTATTTTATTGTATGTGTGTGATTGGTCTTTTTAAAATGTATTTTGTATGTCTATGAGTGTTTTGCCCGTATGTATGTAAGTGCATCTATGCCTGCAGTGACCATAGAGGTATTCTATTTCCTGGAACTGTAGTTACGGATCATTGATAGCTGCCATGCAATGCTAGGATACTAACTCAGGTCCTCTGCAAGAGCAGCCAGTGCTCTTAACCGCTGAGCCATCTCTCCAGCCTTATTTCATTCTTTATGCATGAATAAAACCTCACTATGTAATATACCTTGTTTTCTCTATCTATTCATCTGCTGATGGATATGTATGGTGGTTCCCTGTCTTGGCTGCTTTGCCACAATAAATGTGGATGCACAGACATCTGTGTGTTGGGTTGACTTAAGTTCCTTTGGGTAAATACCCAGCAGCAGTATAACTGGACCTAATAATTCAAATTTACTATTGAATTCACATGTAGAGTATACTTCATGTAAATCCTTTGAATGATTTCTCCATGTCTAACAGTTTCAATGCAAATAAGGCCTTGAAAAGGCCTTGAATGTGCAGTGTCCACATGTGATTCCACTAGGGACTGTTACTTTACTGGGAGATCTGCTTTTTTTTTGTCTTTTTGAGACAGGATCTCCCTGTAGTCCCAGCTGACCTGAACTCACTATGTAGACTAGGCTGGCCTTGAACTCACAAGGATCCACCTGCCTCTACCTCCCGAGTGCTGGAATTAAAGGCGTGCGCCACCACACCCGGCCTGAATTTTAAATTATGTTTTTCGTTGTTTGAATATTCCTGTAGGTTGTAGTTCTTTGTAAATATGACTAAACTTGGTGTATTTTAGTCTTTAAATAGGAATTTTTACCACTTCAAATAATAGACTGTGAAAATTATTAGCACTGTGTTCAAAATAATCATAACTTTGAAATTTCTGAAAATTCCTAGACATGCTGACTTATTATCCCTGAATCTCAAAGAGTAACATGCCAAGAATTTGAAAACACTGAAAATTTTTCTTTTTTTCCAGTTTGTTATAATTCTAAAATATATCGTTACCGAGAAATGTATTTTGTAAAACAAATAATAAAAAATTAAATAAAAAATGTAAAATAGTTGGTTTTATTTTTAGTGTTTTGGGAACATCTACACTGATTTCTGTCAAGGCTGCTGTTGTCTACACCGCCATCAGCAGTGCATAAGACCCTCTTCTTCCACATCCTGTCTAGCATTTGTTATTCTTTGTTTTCTTGAGGACAGCCATTCTGACCAAGTGAGATGGAGTCTCAGTGTAGCTTTGATTGGAATTTCCCTAATGGCTAAGGATGTTGAACTTTTTTAGACATCCTTAGGCTATTCCTCCTTGATGTGTAAACTCATTCCCCAACTTCCCCTCAGAGGTTCCCTCAGTGTAGTGTGGATGCTAATTATTATGTCATTTGCAGGATTTTCTCTCTGTGAACATTTCTACAAGGTGTAGGGGAGGCTGAGTTGTCAGAACAACCAAGCTGGTGGGTTTGCTACCAGCACAGCTTGGAGGAAGACCTCTGTTTGGTTGGAGTTCCATATTTCTATGAGGAATATAGGCTATGTATTAGTCACTTTTCTGTTGCTGTGATAGAAACACTGACCCAAGCAATTTATGGAAAGATGAGTTTATTTGAGCTTATGGTCCCAGGGGAATTACAATCCATCATGGCAGGGAGGCATGGTGACTGGAGGTGTCTGGAGCAGGAGCAGCAGAAGCTAAGCTCTCACATCATCACGCAGGCACAGGAAGCAAGAGGGCAACTGGAGATCCGGTAAGGCTTAAGAACTCTCTAAGCCCAACCCCAGTGATGCGCTTCCTCCAGGATAGCCACACCTTCTAAAGCCTCCCCAAACAGGCCACTATCTGGGGACAAAATGTCCAAATACTTGGAGCCTATGGGGGACATTTTCATTCAAACCATCACAGGCCATTTCTGGATTTTATTCCTTTTTACACAAAGCTACCCTACATTTTATCTCAAAACCAACCAGTAATTCAGGGTTTACTCACCAAACTTGTTAATGGCGTTGTCTGCTGTAATAGATGAGGGAATCCCTCTCTGAATTTCACTATCCATCAGTTGGGCTGTGTGCTAGACATTTTCTCCTTGCTGTGACCAAATACCCTACAAGAAGCACCTCAAAGAGAGGAAAGGTTAATTTTGGCTTCTGATTTGAAGATACCATCCATCTTGGTAAAGAAGGCAGAGATAGGGGCTAGAGGCTATGGTGGTTGGCTGGTGACCCTACTTGCTCACATTTGGGCAGATCAGGAAGCAGAGACAGAACAGGAAATTCACCTTCCCCTAGTGACCCACTTCCTGCAGCCACGGCCCTGCCTCTTAATGGTTCCATAACCTCCCAGAACAACATCACCAGCTGGGGACCCAGTGTTCAAACACATGAGTCTGTGGGGGACATTTCCTCTTCAAGCTATCTTCAGTTAGCAACATCGGTTTAGATTGGATTACAGTCTCAGTGACCTTTTCTTTTTCAACTTCTGAGTTGAAACCCTTTATTTTCACACACTATTACTTGATTTTGTCTTTGACATCATGGGTTGTAATGTTCCTACCCTCTTCATCCCTGCCTATTCCAGCTGCCCACATACCTTAAATAATCTACCTTTCTGCTATCTTCTATAGGGATGTGCTAGTCTGGAAATACGGAGAGTGAGAATGAACTGTTTGGGGAGGAGGAAGGGGATGGGAGGGTGGGTATTCTACCAGGTGGGCCATCTTAAGGCTTTCAGAAGTACTAGACAATGTCACCACGAATCTCTAGTGCTTAGAGTTTGGGGTAGTAGAAATAAGGAATAAGCTGCAAATCAGCTATCAGCCCTTGGGAACCTTATGTGCCTATTCATGAGTATGAACTTGAAGACACATTGAACCCTTGAAAGTAAATGTGATGGCTAATCTTGTCTGTCAAGTTGACGCATCTTTGTTGTCGAGCTGACACAGTACATACTGTGAATTCAATAGGAAACATGAATTCATTCGGCCCAGCTATATCACTGTTGGGTATTTATCCAAAGGAATTTAAGTTGACACAAGACATAGTTGCCTGTGCATTCATGTTTATTATGACAAAGCACCCAAGACATGGAACTACCTTAGATATCCATCAGCAGATGATGGAGAGAGAAAACTAGGAATATATACATAGTGACATTTTATTCAGCCATAAAGAAGAGTGAACCTCAATTTCCTTCATCAGATTGACCTCTGGATGTCTGCAAGACATTTTCTTTATTGTTAATTGATGTTAAGAGGGCCACCCCACTATGGGTGGTACCATACCTTAGGCAGGTGGGCCTGGGCTGTATAAGAAAGGTAGTTGAGCAAGCCAGGGGAAGCAAGCCAGTAGGCAGTGTTCCTCCATGGTTTCTGCTTCAGTTCCTGCCTCCACATTCCTGCCTTTTGTTCCTGCCCTGACTTCCCTCAGTGATGGACTGTGACCTGGAAGTGTAAACCAAATAAACCATTTACTCCCCAAGTTGCTTTTGGTCAGTGTTTTATCAGCAATAGAGAAGCAAACTAGTATATTAAATTATCAGCATCTGTTTGCAATAGAGGGGTGTTCTAGTTTGTTCCTCCATTGCTGTGACAAAACACTCTGACCAATGCCAACTTGGGGAGGGAAAGGGTTATTCAGCTTTTATCTCCTGAGTCACAGTTCATCAGGGAACCCAAGGTAGGAACTCAAGGCAGGAACCTGGAGGCAGGAGCTGAAGCACAGGCCACGGAAGAACGCTACCTACTGGCTTGATCCCCTGACCCCTGCTCAACTTACATTTTTATACAACATAGGCCCACCTGCCCAGGGGTGGCACCACCCACAGTGGGCTGGGCCCTCCCATATCACTCAATAATCAAAAAGATGCCCCACAGACATGGACACAGGCCAGTTCAATGGAGGTAATTCCCCAATTGAGGCCCCCTCAACCCAGGTGTATCAAGTTGACACTAGAGCTATCAAGCACAGGGGCCACTGTCAGGCATGGTGGTATATGCCTGGAGTCCCAACACTTGCACCACTGCCCTGAGTTTGAGGCCAGCATGGGCTGCATTGTGAAGCCTTATGTCAATTTCTCAAACGATGATGATGATGGTGATGATGATATGATGATGACGATGACTATGATGTTGGAGATGATGATGGTGGTGATGGTGTGAGGACAATGGTGATGATGGTGATGGCAATGATGATGAAGATGGTGATAGTGATGATGATGATGGTGACAATGGTCATGATGATGGTGATGGTGATAGTGATGAGGATGGTGATAGTGATTATGCCAGTGATGATGATGGTGATGGTGACGATGATGGTGATACAAACTTTAAAGAAGGCTTTCCGGGCACTCCTATTTTCAAATAATTGTCACACAAAACCATTTGGAGCCATTGGTATATACGTGATGAGGTGGACATGTGACTATGATTTTAACTTAAAGATAAAACAGATACCTATGACCACAGGGAGACTGATGGGAGGATGGGTAGGGATTCTATGCAAAATCCTTCTAACCAAAAGTCACAGTCAGATTCAGTCATACCAATGAATCCCCTCAAAGAAACTTATAAAATTCAGTACTGAGGATCAAACACAGGGCACTATGAATTTGTTAAGTAAATGCTCTACCACGAGCTGTGTCCCCAGCCCCTCACTAGGGGATTCTAGGCAGGTGCTCTACCACTAAGCTGTATTGCTAGCTCTTTTCCTTGTTTTTTTTTTTTTGTTTGTTTTGGTTTGTTTTCATTTTGAGTCAGGGTCTCACAAGTTGTGCACAGTGACCTTGAATTCACTACATTGCCTAGGCAGGTCTTGAATTTACCTTCCTCAGCTTCCAGATTCTGTGATTACAGGCCTGCACAAGTAGGCTAGGGTCAAAGAAACACTTGTAATACAGCTATAATATAATGTTTGAGTCCATGTCCTAAATGCATGTGAAATCATGTATATGAGTTTCTTTTCTTATGTAAGCCTTTTCAGTATTTTTATGGTATGATCTAGACCTAATTTATGATATTTTACTCATATGGAATAAATAGCTGATTTCTGAATCCTTGACTTTCTGCTTTTCTCTAATAGTCAGGTCAGAGGCTGGCAGACATCTTCTGAAAAAGGTTGGGGAGAAAATATTTTTAGCTCTGAGGGCCATCTGGTTTCTGTCATAATGACACAGCTTTGCCACTGTCACATGAAATCCACTGTAGAGACCTTGTAAACAAATGAGTGTGGACGTGTTCCAATAAAACTTTATTTTTAGACAGTGAAACACATGAAATCCACTGTAGAGACCTTGTAAACAAATGAGTGTGGCAGTGTTCCAATAAAACTTTATTTTTAGACAGTGAAATTTAAATTTCCTATGATTTTCATTTGCCATGAATCACCAGACAGCTCTCTGTTGCTGGAGGCTTTGAGTTGAACTTCAGAGTGAAAATACTGAGAAAAAAAACCACATCTTTTTTATTCCCTAAATATTATAATATCACAACTGTGTATATACATTTACATTGTATTAGGTATGGTAAGTAATCTGGAGCTAATTCAAGGATAAACAGGAGCTAGATTGTATGTAAATGATTATGTGCAGATATATATTTTAAGATACCAAAACTGTATGCAAATATGACACTGTTTTATATAAGGTACTTGCACATCTTTTTGGTACTTTAGGTGGAGGTAATGGAGGAGCCCGGAACAGATATCCTTCTCCAAATCAATAGAGAATTATATTAGTCTTTTTTTTTAATTTTTGAAAATCCCCTTTTTAGTGTGTGTGTGCTTTATAAAAACAGGAAATACCGAACAAGCACTACTTAAGGAAGGAAGGGATTATTTTGGCTCACAGTCCGAGAATGTAGTCCATCATGGTGGGAAGGCATGGTGGCAGGAGTGTGAGGCAGCTGCTCACATGGCATCCACAGTCAGGAAGCAGAGAGATGAATGCTGGTGCTCAGCTCACTTTCTCCTTTTATTCAGTCCAGGACCCCAGCCCATGGGATGGTGTCTTCCACATTCAGGGTGGGTCTTCCCACCTCAGTTAAACCTCTCTGAAACTCCCTCACAGACACTCTGATTCATCCCTCTTAATCATTGTACAGCAGAAAAGGAAAGATTATCTTGAGTCTGACCCTATTGAAGTTCAATAATCTTCAAATTATCCATCCTTTCTGTGACTCAGTTTTTTTATGTGTGAAATGGAAGGATGAACATTCCTCCTTGGTAAGGATTCCATGCTGGGGCCTGAGTGATGGTTCAAAGTAGGGGGTTGATAATCATCAGTAGGTGTTACTGTTTGAAAATTAGAGTGGAGCAACTCCTTGTGACAATATTTAAAACTTTGGGGTTTGGAGAGATGCTCATCAGTTAAGAGTGCTTGCTGCTCTTGCAGAGGACTGAGTTCAGTATCCAGCACCCACATCTAGAAGCTCACAACTCCCTGTAACTCCACTTCCAGGGTATCCAAAGCCCTCTTCTGGCCTCTGCAGATACTGCACTCATGTGCACATACACACAGACACACACATACACATAATTAGAAAAAGTAAAATATTTCTAAAAACTCTGTAGTGCTGTGAAATTATTCTCTGCACCAGTCTGTGTGGCTGACCTTGTTTTGGTGGTAGGTTATATTTTGGGGACTAGCTAAGCAAGCACTATATTTTCTCAACATTCCAAAATGAAACTGCAGAGCATTTCCCTTTTTAACATAACTCTCACTAAATTTTTTTATGATCACAGGATAATGTCTTTCAGGATATGGTGTATTTATTACACACAGGCACTTTTCTGTTTAGAATTACTTTGCCAAGGGCTGGGGAGATGGCTCAGTAGTAAAGAGCTTGCTGACCAAGTGTGAGGACCTGAGTTTGGCTCCTCAGCACCCATGTAAAGCCTATGTCATAACTTGTGTATTTAATCCCAGCACTCCTTCCAGGAGATGGGAGGTGGAGTCAGGAGAATCCCTGGAAGCTTCCTGACCAGCTAGTCTTGATACATGCTGAAAAGATGAGAGTTTGTCTCACACCCGGGGTGGTCCTCAGACTTCCACATGCACACTATAGCCCATGGATGTCCACACTAACACTCACATACACATACACACACACGAAGCACACACACACATCATACACACAATATTTACTCAAAAATTTAAATAAAGAATTACCATTCCAAGCCCTTACAGTTATTAAAATGCCCTGTAAAGCTTTCAGACTTGGAAGGTTTTCAAGAGCCCATATGTCTATATACATATAATTTTCTTTTCTTTTAAAAGTGCATTTTTCTTTGCAATTAATATTTTGTGTGAATTTTTTACTTCTCAGTGACTTGATATTTTAAATATATGTGGAAAATATCAATTGTTAGATCAACAAATCTTATGGTTTGACTGTGCTTAGTTTTCACAGATGACTTCTTCATGTTGTCCATGGTTTTCCTCACTTCTAACCCTCTCTTAAATTTATGTTTTCTCCATTTCTTATTTAAACTTATCTCTGGAGTTTCTATTTTGTTATATCTTTGCAAGAAACAGATTTTAATGCTGTTTATCATTCTCTGAACATTTCCATGTCTTTTATTTACATGTGATCTGAGAGTTTTGACTTCTAGCATAATTATTTTTCTGTTTTTCTTTTAAAGATTTACTTATTTTTAATTATCTTTATGTGTGTAGGTCTGTAAGTGGCCAGAAGAAGGTGTCAGGTACCCTGGAGCTGGAGTTACAGGTAGTTATGAGCTGCCACATGTGGGTGCTGGGAACCAAACTTGGGTCCTCTGCAAAAGCAACATGCATTCTTCATGTGTGTGTTCATATGTTGTGTGCCACAGTGCATGTGTGGAGATTAGAGGACAACTTTTGGGAGTTAGTTCTTTCCTACCACCATGTGGGTCCTGGGGATCAAACTCAGGTCATCAGGACTGGAAGCAAACGCCTTTACCTGCTGAGCCATCTCTCCAGCACCTTAATTACTTTTCTGTACTTACCGGCATGTAGTATATCAGTTATACCCTAGTTGTCTCCTTTTAAAAAGGAAATATTCAGGAAGCTCTGGGTTTGATCCATATCACTGTACAATAAATAAAAGGAAGTGATGCCAGGTGTGGTGGTATGCACCAATCAAGGCCAGCCTGTTCCACAGTGACTTCCAGATGGGCAGGGACTGGGGAGACCATTAAAAAAAAAGGAAAAGGAAAAGGAAGTAATCTGTTTTCATTGAATTCCTCCTATTTTTCACTAATCCAGTTGTCTCAATTGCCAGATCCAGATGGCTGCCTTTGTTTCTTATTGTTCCAGATTATGAAATCCCAGCACCATGATTTTATAGTTTATCACCATAACAGAGTCTATGATGGTCTTTGTGCCTGGGCAACTCATTTTTATTTATATAATTTATTTGCCTTTTTTAGCATGTGCATGTTTGGTGTGTATGTTTGTGTGTGTGTGTGCATGTGTACATGTGTGAGCGCTTTGTATGTGGAGGCTCAGAGTTGACATCAAGAGGCACTGATCACTGTCTACATTATTTACTGAACCTGAAGCTCACTGATTCTGCCTACTCTAACTAATCAGTGTACCCCTCCCTGTCCTTCCCACCTGAGTACTGGGACCATAGTTGGACCACAGTCCACATAAGACTTTTGTATGGCTTCTGGGGAGTACACTACCTTCTTCACACTTGAGTGATGAGTGCTTTGTTCACTGAGCCAACTGCCCAGCCCCAGGGACCCTCCTGACAGTTCCTCCCCAGCACTGGGATTACCAGCACAGGCCACCACACTCAGCTTTGGGGGGTGGGTTGGGTGGGGGAGGTGCATGCCACAATGCATGTGTTTAGTGGTCAGAGGTCAGTTCTTAACTTTCACTATAAGGCTCCAGGGGATTGAATTCAGATCATCAGAATTGGTGGCAAGCATCTTTACTCACTGAGCCATTTCACTGGACTGACCCACCCTTCCTTCCTTCCTTCCTTCCTTCCTTCCTTCCTTCCTTCCTTCCTTCCTTCCTTCTTTCCTTCCCTTTCCTTCTGATGTGGGTTCTACAGATGGTTCTCAGATCCTCAGATTTGCCCAGCAAACATTTACTGTTACTGATTTAGCATCTTTTCAGCTCCACTGCAATTTCTCCTCCACGCCCCTTTTTTTTGGCAGTGCTAGAGACCAACCCTAAGGCCTTGTATATGCTAAGTAAGTGTTCTACCGCTGAGCTACACCCCAGCCCTTTCTTTGTTTCTTTGGAAACTGACAGCCTGTCTGGAGATCTCAACTGATGTTTTGTTTTGTTTTGTTTTACAAGCTGTGTAGCCAAATGTAGCTGGACTGTGGTTTATATAACCAGCCTGCTACTAGTGGATATTAGTGTTTCCATTTCTGTCTTTTCCCAACCATTGTTGCACTTAGCATCCTTGTGGCAGTCCTTCTGTGGTATTTATAGGGTTGGTTACTCCACATAGAAACTTAGAAATAGTATTCCTCAGCCAACAGTTTATGTCCATGTTAAACTGTGATAAACAGTGCTGTCCTGCTTAGCCTTAACTATCAGCTAGAATCACCTGATAGTGATTCTAGACAGCCTAGAATCACCCTAGAAGGGAGTCTCAATTGTGATTTTCCATATCAGACTGGACTGTGGGCATGTCTATGGGGGAGTGTCTTGATTGTTCATTGATGCAGGAAGGTCCAGTCCTCTGTGGGCGGCACCATTCTTTAGGCAGGTGGTCCTGGGCTGTAAAAGAAAGCTAGCTGAGCATGAGCTTGTGAGCAAGCCAGCAAGCAGCATTTTTCTACGATTTGTTTCAAAATTTTTCTTGAGCTCTTCCCTGACTTCCCCGAATGATGGGCTGTCACATTTAAGATGAAATAAGCCTTTTCTTTCTCTAAGTTGCTTTCAGTCAAAATGTTTAATCACAGCAAAAATAGAACTCGGACAACCACCAACTTGTTCTCCCGACAGTGCTGCACCTGGAAGGGGACTCTGCTTCCGTTTCCTGTCTGTCTCTCTATAAAGCTGGTCTGGAAGCACTGTTTGTGTTCTAGATGTGAATTCTTTGTTATATTTTATTCAACTGGCAAATATTTGTTTCTAGTGTTTTTCTTTTAGCTTTCTCACTAGTTTTTTTATTTTTTAATCTTTCCTTCCTGCAATGAAAATTTTCAATTTCTTTGTATAATTCAGGTGTTTCCCTGTCAGAGATGCAATTTCTGACTTCTCCCTAATTTATTTCAACTTTCATTATTGTTTCCTCAGATGCCTGGGGACGCTCTGTTCTGCTCATGTTAAGGAGGAAGGCACTGAGTGTCAGGAGCTTCTGGTGTACTGTAGGGTGGAACATTGTCCTGGGGTGGGTGCTCAGGATGTGGGCAACTGCTCTCCTGGATCTTTCATAGGTTGAATTGTATCTTCCTCAAAATTCATTTTGTGTGTGTTTATGTATGTGCATTTGTGTGTATGTGTGGGTGTATGTACATTTGTGTGTGTATTCGTGTGTGTGCATGCATGCGTTTGTGTGTGCACATGTGTCTATTTGTGTGTATGTATGTTATTTACATGTGCTTTCATGTGTATTCAAGCATGCATTTATGTGTATGTGTATTCATGCATGTGTTTGTGGGTTTATGCATGTATTCATGTGTATGTGGATGTATATGTGTATTTGTGTGTGTATTTATGTATGTACATGTGTGTGTTTGCATGTGAATTTGTGTATGTGTGTTTCTTTATGTGTACATGTGTGTCTATTTGTGTGTGCATTTGTGAGTGTATGCATATGTACATTTTTGTATGTGTGTATATCCTCATGTGCATTTGTGTGTGTGCTCATATGTACATTTCTGTGTACATGTGTTTATTCATGTGTATATTTGTGTGTGTGTTTTCTGGAACATTCTGAGCCTCCTTCATGGACTCTTAGGCATGAATCAGCATCTCCCCCTGTCATTGCTGGTGTTCCCCACTCCTGTTCTCACGTTTCCGGTCTGTAATCTCATCTGTTTCCTTGTCCTTGTGTCAGCAGAGGCAGCGACGGACACATAGCTCCACGCCGTCACCTGCAGTTGACTGAGGAGTTCGCCTAATCTTTGAGGCATCTTTTCTGAGCCAAATTGGGGTTCATGACTTTGAAATAGAAAAGAATTTCAGGATGAGACAGTGTGAAGTAGAATTGGGATTTCACTAAGAATAAAAAGAGGGCTGGAGAGATGGCTTAGTGAATAAAACATGTACTGCCAAGCCTAATGACTTGAGTTTGATCCCCTGGACCCACATGGTAGAAGGAGAGAATGGACTCCTCAAAGTTGTTTTCTGACCTCCACACATGGGTCATGGCACATGCAAGGCCCCCCTCCAACAAATTAATAAGTAAAAATGTAAAGAAAACTATTTATTTATTTATTTTGTATGTATGAGTGTTTTGCCTGCATGTATGTATTTGTGCTATGTGCATGCAGTGCCCACAGAGGCCAGATGATTTTGGAAGCCTTTGGAATTTCTCTATTAAATGTGCTACTGGATGACTCCCCCTTCCTCTGCCTCAATTTCTCTTTTCAATAATTGAGACTGTAGGTTAGGTCCAGAGGAATCTTAGGTGGAATTATAATCTGATAAGGTAAAACCAGGAGCTACTAGGGTTGCTCAACAGGGTTAGGACATGGACTTTTACAATGAAGGGAGCTTCTGGTGGGATTTCTAGAAAGTTGTGGGTTTACAGTTGGGAAGGGAAAAAGTCCTTCAAGCCAAGGTGGCTAATTCTATTAAGATTCTTTTTTTCCTTAGATTTACTATTATTATTTTAAAATTTGTGTGTATGTGTGTCTGTGTGTGCACATGAGTACTGCACGTCAGTACTTACAGAAGCCAGAAGAGGGTGTCAGATCCCCTGAAGCTGGGGTTAAAGATGATTTTGAGCTACCTAATGTGGGTGCTGTGAACTTAACTCAGGTCCTCTGCAAGAGCAGCAAGCTCTCTTAACCACTGAGCCATCTCTCTAGCCCCATATGTTAATATTCTCAGCTGGGGAAAGGCTTCAACCAAACTCTGGGGTGAAGGGCTTCTCCTGTTCCAAAAATTTCCCTGTCTTTCTATTTTGCTGCAATTTTGAGTCTATACATGTCCCTCTAGGGTCAGTGGGGTAACTTACCAGAGCCCAGTGGTCAGATGTCTGTCAGAATACTCCCCAGTGGAAGACCATGACTGGGAACTTGTCTCTCTGTGTCTCAGTGTTGCTGCCTGTGGTATAAGCTTCATTTTTATCTTTGTGTTTTGAAATAAATTTAGACCTACAGAATAGTTAAAGATAGCACTAAGTTCCCTGGTAGTCATGTTTTACATAATAGTGACTGGGAAATTGGGCTGGGGCTATGACTCAGTTGGTAAAGTACCCAGTACCCAAGCATGAGGACCCGAGTTTGATCCTTAGCACCCATGTGAAAAGCTGGGTGTGGTGGCACGTGCTTGTAATCTCAGGGTTGGAGAGGCAAAGACAGAAAGATCCCTGGTGTTCACTGGCCAGGCAGCCTAGCTGAATCAGTGAGTTCCAGGCACAGGGAGAGATCTTGTCTCAAAGAATATGGTGGAGAGGTATCTAAAAAGACACTTAATATTGTTCTCTGGCATCTCTGTGTGTGTGCGTGCATGTGCACATACATGCATACACACAATCACACACACACATACTCATACACACACATAGAGCTAGGAAATCAACACTGGAATAGCCCTACACAGTTAATTATAGAATTTAGATTTTTTAAAAAACAGATTTCCCAGTAATGTCTTTTTCTTTCTTTTCTCAAATCCACTCTAGGATCCTACATGGCCTTTAGCCGTTAACATTTCCTTAGTCTCTTCTCACCTTGTCACAGTCCCTCAGTCTTTCTTTGCCTTTTCTGATCTTAATAATTTTATTTTTTTACATTTATTTATTTATTTATTTATTTATTTATTTATTTATTTATTTATTTGTGTGTGAGTGTGTGTGCACATACACCCAGCACAGCATGCATGTGGAGGTCAGAGGACAATTTGCAGGAGTCTATACATTCTTCCTTCCACCATATGAGAAGGGATCAAACTCAGGTTTCAGGCTTGGTAGCAAGCCCCTCTGCCTGCTAAGCTGTCTTGCTGGCTCGACCTTGATGTTTTCGAAGGGGACTGGATGGTTATGAAGCAAGGCAGTCTCTTGTCTCTGGTCTCTTCTCTTCCACACTTGTACGTTCCCTCCACTTTCCACCACGAGTTAAAGTTGTTTGAGGTCCTCTCCAAATGTAGCTGCCTGATTCTGGATTCGCAGCCTCAGTCACTGAGAACCAACATGAACTTCTTTATAAACTGTGCAGCCTCAGCCATCCTATGACAACAACAGAAAATGGGCTAATGTAACAATGTGCTTCTAGAAAGGGGAAACTTTCTTATTTGGGGTTAGGCAGCCTTTCAGTGCTGTGACAAGATATTTGAGAAAAACAACTCAAGGAAAGATTTATTTTGGCTTATCATTTTAAAGGATTCAGTCTTTGGTTGTCAGGCTTCATTGCTTCTGGGTCCAAGGTGGACCAAAATATCATGACCGGGAGCCCCTGGTGGAGCAAAGCCCCTCATCACATGGTGACCAGGAAAGAAGGACAGAGTGGGAGGGAAGAGGAGGTAGAGAGAGGGAGTAGGAGGGAAAGTGGAGGGAATAGGAGGAAACGGAGGGGGAGAGAAGAGGAAAGAGAGAGGAGAGGGAGGAGAGATGGAGGGAGAGAGAGGAAAGAGAGAGGGAAGAAGGGGGGAAGACAGAAGGGAGGGGAAGGAGAGGGAGAGAATGGGGGAGGGAAGAGAGGGGAGGAATATGGGAAGAAGAAGGAGAGAAAGGGAAGGGGAGGAGGAAGAGAGAGGGAGGGGAACGGGAGAGAAAAGAGAGAAAGGGAGGGGAGGAAGAGAGAGGGAGGAAGAGAGGAGAGAGAGGAGAGAGAGGGAGGGGAAAGGAAAGGAGAGAAAGGAGAAGGGGAGGTGGTGGGGGAGAGAGAAGAAGAAGGACTCAGGGGAGCTATACCCTTCTAGGCCACACCCTCAGTGGCCTACTTCCTCCAACCTGGCCCCACCTGCAACTTTCCGCCACTTGCCATAATGCCTTGAAATTATGAACTCTGTCAGCGGGTTAATTCCCTGAGGAAATCAAGCCCTCTGCATTGCATCGGCATCTAGTCTCTTCTCCAGCACCCAACATTGCCTTCAACACAGGTGCCTTAGGGTGGCTCTTCAAATATAACCCTTTTATAGAAGCAACTAGAAGATGATTTCTCCCTTTCCTTGGAGGATGTGTTGTGAAGCAGCATGTTTGGCAGCCACTCTGGGCTGTGAGTTCAGAGAGGAGCTCCTGTCATGTCTCTGTGGGGAGCCTGGGAGTCCAGCCAAAGCCCACTGGAAGAGGAAGCCCCCGGGATGTAGTTGGGGCTTTGTTGGAGTTGCTGCTGTAGGAAGCCTCACCCACCTCCCTTTACACATCTCCCTCAAGAACCAAAATTGTCCCTTTATTGCTGCAGGCAGTTTATTAGGGTTTCCTGGCACCTTCATTGCTAACTAATACAGTCTTGTTTTTTAAAAATTTGTGCATTTCTACCTTAAGTTTGCAGGAAGAGTGTGCAATAGGGTTTATTATATCTGAATTGATCTGCAAATATTTTGTAGCAAGCACATCTTATCCTCCACTTCTGGGCCAGAAAGAGATTTTTGCTGCTTAATGATGGCAAAAATTACATAGCAATCTTCTTTTTTTCTTTTTTCTTTTTTTCTTTTTGGATGCCTGAGATGTTCAAGGCTATAACTCACTGCTTCAGTTAGAAATGCCAGTTAAGCCCAGTCCGTAAGCAAGGCTGTGTGGTAGTCTCCACCCACAGAGCAGTGCTGGGCTGTGCTGGCAAAGAAATTAACACAATGTCTCATTGAGGCGAATAACACACCCTCCTTTTGACCAAGATATTTTATCTTAGGAAACTATCTCCAGAAAATGAGTAGACGTTTGTGCATACATAGGGAATAATGGCCTGGGCTACTGTAGGGCTAATAATCCCCCAAAAGAATTGGATACAGTGAAAGGGACCAACACTAGGCAGTTCGTTAAATTAATTATCACACATTAATGCATTGGCACACTATGAAGCTTATAAATGGGCATATAGATATATATTTTGACATAAAATAATTTTTATGGCACTCTGTCAAGATTGAATAAGGGCAAGTTATATCAAAGTAATTAAGGTGACTGAATTTAAAATGTATCATATAAAGGGGCTGGAGAGATGGCTTAGTGGTTAAGAGCACTGGCTGCTGTTCCAGAGGACCCAAGTTCACTTCCCAACACCCAGGTCAGGTGGCTCACAATTGTCTGTTACTTCAGCTCCAGGGAATCTGATGTCCTCTTCTGGCCTCTGCAGGTACTGCACTCATGTGCTATGTATACGCACACACAGACATACATATAACTAAGCCTTAAAAAGTATTGAGTTTATGTATATATGTCAAAAAAGATGTTAAAAAGAGGCTTTAGGGTCCTTGGTGTGAGTGTGTGTGTGTGTGTGTGTGTGTGTGTGTTCAGTTCACATGCATGTGTGTGGCCATGCATGTGGAGGACAGAAGGCAACATCAGGTATCATTCTTCAGAAACATTGTCTACCTTTTTTTTTGACAGCGTCTTTCTTTGGCCTAAGGTTCAAAAATTTATTCAAACCCTAGTGTTGTGAGGAGGGGAACTAGTGAAGGTGTTTGGACCATGGAGTAGAGTCCTCAGGAGTAGATTAATGCCTTTCTCATGAGCCTGAGTTGGCTACCTCAAGAGTGGGTTGATATGTTTTCCTTGAGGGCTTAACATCACCATTTTGGAGTATTGGGTACCTTGGCCTGGTAGTCAGGGCAACTAACTGAGACCTAGGATAGGCTATGGTAATGGTAACAGACCTATTGACTCTCTCTAGTAGATGGAAGGAGGGGAGAGAGACACGATAGCCTCCCTTGGGTGGGATCCCAGCCATCACTCCTCCAGGCACTCCACTCACTGTAAGGAATCTTAGGAGATGCTAGATTATACAGGATTAACTGAAAGGGGAACTTCATGAGGCCGCTTCTATGAGGTTGTTATCCATGGTGGGGTGATACAGCTTTTTGTGGGGGTCATACACATTCCTGTAACTCTTCACTCATCTGTGCTCTGTAAGTAAACACAAGAAATTCATCAGTTGGCCAAGTTGGATTTTGGTCTATCCTCACATCCCTATCTGGGGTGAGTGGACATTTCTTCACATCTCCCCAGGAAAAGTTAACACCACCCCTGTGTTCTGTCACTTTCTCACACTCCAGTTTGACCTTTTGCCATTAATTGAAGCCATACCATGCCCTTACTAGGTGTGGCTGCCCCTTTTGGACTTCCCAAGCTACAAACTGTGAGTCAAAACAAATGTCTAGCTACAGAAATGACCCAGGCTCAGGCATTCTGATACAGCAACAGAAAACACACCCTGCCTTTTCCTTCCCAGGGGCTGGCTTGGGAGCCCTGAGGTAGACACAGCCTTCCTTTTGGAGAGAAGTAGAAGATCAGAGTTGAACACAAAACACATGGGCTTGAGTTCTCATCTGAGAGCCTTCATTTCCTGTCTTTGTTGTCTTGGCCAAATCAATCTTGTGTTATATCAGGATAAGATGAAGCTGGCTTCCTCTACTCTGCAGTTAATAAATGACATAATGTTTCTAGTAAGGTCAATAAGATCTTATCAGCTGTGGTGGTCTCGATGTAAAATGTCTCCCACAGGCTCGTGTGTAGGCATACTTAGTCCCCAGCTGGGTGGCACTTTTGGGGGAGGTGGTGGAAGTGTTAGAAGATGAGGCTTAGCTGTAAGAAGTGGGCTGCGGGTGGCTGGTCCTGAGGGTTACAGGTTGGCTCTACTTCTGGTCTCAGTTCCCTCTGCTTTCTGATGGGTGTTGTGATATAATTAGCTACCTCAGGCTCTGGCTGCCGTAGACTTGAGACACTCCTGCCTCCATGATGGATTGTGTCCCCTGAACCATGAGCCAGAATGCATCCTTCCTCCTTTAAGTTGTTTCTATCAGATGTGCCATAGCAAGGACAGTCACAAACATATCAACTAAAAGGGGCATTCTGCGAAGGCTTCCTAGTTCTCTCAGGGCTCCTTTGGAAATGGAGCTGGGATGTTGGATTTGTCCTTCATCTCTCCAAGGTCAGCAGATCCATACATCTCCTGAATGGAAGGAAGCTGGGTGGAGGGTCATTCTGTTCTTCCAGCCTGTGAGTCCCTCCTCAGACAATGTGGTTTACACCTTCAGAAGAGCTTGCAGACAAGATGGAAATGCTGGGCAGTGACCTGGACTCTCTGGAGACCAACCCATCTGCTTCTGTTGGGCACCCTGCTGGGCCACATTTATGCCCCCTTCTCCTGATTTCCGCAGACATACAATTTGGATGCACTAGGCTCTTTTTCCATAGCTGTGATTATGCTTCTTTGGCAAGGGACCTCTCTTATCCCCCCTGCCCCTTTGCCTGATGGCTCCATTCCGTCTGCTCCCACCATTTGATTTGATTTGATGGTGTGGCAGCATGAGGCCCCCCACATCATTTCTGCCTGTTAAGCAAACATACATTTCTGGGATGGATGTTTTTAATTGAATGAAACACATTCTAACGAGGGTCAGCTGCAGCTGTGAATTTTTTATGAGCAATTTGCTGAGAAGCACATCGAATGGCAGTGTTCTGCGTTTGGCTCGGAGAGTCAGGTTGAATCCTCATGATAGCACATGGGTTGAGGAAGACTCAGGGCAAGGTTCAACTCACTTTGGTGTGCTGGGGCTGTCATGCCTTACTCCCGAAGTTCCTCCTTCATTGGTCTAAAAGGAATTACTTAGCCCAGTAAAGGAGCAACAAGTGGCCCTTAAAGACTTTGGTTTTTTACATGTTCCAGGGCCCACCTTTAAGATCTAGCTGGGTGAAGAAGGAAGACATTGCTTGGTGTATGCACATGCATGCACATGTGTGTGAAATATGTATTAGGGAACCCCTGTGCTCTCACAGGCCAAGGGTGTGTGTACATGCATAGATGTGTGCTAGATGTGTGCAAGAAATAATGTGTCAGGAAGGGAGGTGGGAAACCCTCTTCCCTCACAGTCTTAGTGTGCATACACATGTTTATGTAACAGGTATGTCTCAGGAATCAAGTTTGGCAACCCTCTCCATGACATTCTCAGTGTGCCTGTATGTGCACATTATGTGTGTATGGAACAGATGTGTCGGAAGTGAGGTGGGAAACCCTGGCCCCATCACAGTCTCAATGTATGTGTGTGTGTGTGTGTGTGTGTGTGTGTGTGTGTGTGTGCATTATACACTTGAGGGTATGAATTAAGTGTATGTGAGGAAGTGAAGTGGGAAATCCTCCTTCCCCCTAGTCATAGTGAGGGAATCTGGGGCCTGTGTTTCCAACAGAAGCCGTTGTGTCTGTTTCCCTTAGCCATGGTAACCAATCACCACATATGTAGTGGCTTGAAACAACAGAAATTTATTCTCTTACAGTTTAGCCAGAAGTTCAAGTCCACTACCACTGGGCTAAAGCCAGGGTGCAGCAGGGTCACACTCCCACTGGAAGCTATAGAAGAGAATCTTTTCCTTGCCTCGTCTAGCTCCTGGCAGCTGTGACGCTCCTTGGCTTATGGCCACACGTTCAGTTTTTCAAGGCCAGTGTCTTTAAAAGTCTCAGCTTGATCATTGCCTCAGTTTCCTTCTTCTTCATATGTCTTTTGAGTTCCCTCCTCTTCCTTAGAATGGCATGGATTGTGCTCAGGGCTGCGTTAGTGACTTCTCGTTGCTGTGATAAAGATTTGACAGGAGCAAATTAAAGGGAGGAAGAATTTATTTTGTGCACAGTTTCAGAGAATTCAGATACCGTGGTGGGAGGACCCAACAGAGGCACCCACATCATAGTAGACAAAAAACTGAGGAAGAGGCCAGTGATAATACACCCCCAAAGATATGCCCCCAGCGGCCCGCTTCCTGCTGCCAGGCCTCATCTCCTCAAGTTTCCAGGACTTCACACAAGAGCACCACCAGCTAGGGACCAAAGGTTCAACACATGGACTTGTGGGAGAAATTTCATATTTAGACCATAACAAGATTCCACATGGCTCATTCAAGACAGTCTTCCCAACTCAAGGCCTTTCTCATTACCACACCTGTACAGATCCTGTTTCCACATGAGGTAACTGATGGGCCCAAAGATTAGGATCTGGGTGCCTGTTTTTCAGCCCTATCACAGCCCAATTTAAAACCCTCAGTTTTACCTTTGGCCAATGCAGGCTGAGTAACCTTTATCCTAAATTATTTTAGACCAGAACTAGTTTAGATTTTAGATTGTTTTAGAATTTATTTTTAGATTTTTGACCATTTTCATATATACTGAGGAATCTTGGAGGCAGGACACAAATCAAAAGACACAATTCATTAATGTTTCATTACATCTACATGTAACTGGAAGACAATTTCTTCTTTTGTGTGTGGGGTTGTGCATTTGGGCGTGTGTGTGTGTGTGTGTGTGTGTGTGTATGTGTGTGTGTGTGTACAGGTCTCTATGCACATGTGTGCGTGTGGAAGCCAGAGGTCAACCCCAGGCTGGCATTCTTCTGGATGTGTTTTTGAGACAAGGTCTGTCACTTCTCTGCAACTCGCCAAATGGTGATCCTGAGGGATTCACCTGTCTCCCCCTCCCCAGTGCTGAGGTTACAGGCATACACCATCACACCTGGCTTTTTTTATGGGGGTTCTGGGGATTGAACTCAGGTCCTTGTGCTTACAAGGCAAGCACCTTACTGCTTGCACTATCAGCCCCACCTTGTTCATCAGTATTTCTATCTCCTTATCAAATTCTGTTTTCATATCTTGAATCGATTTCTTTCTTTCATTCACCTGTTTGTGTGCATTTTCTTGAGCTTCGATTGGTTTATTCCCGTTCTCAGTTCAGTCAGGTGTCCTCTTTAAATTCTTCAAACATGTTTATGATTGTGGTTTTGAAGTCTGTGTCTTGAATTTCATCCAAGTCCATTCTCCTTGGGAGCCATTACAGTGGGATTGGCGCTGCTGGGGGTAGATAACATACTGTCTTGGTTTTTGTATTGCTTGTGTTTTTCCAAGGTCTGGGCATCTGGATTTAGGTAGTTTGCTGTGTTTTTTGCTACCAGTATCTAGAGGTGGCTAGTGGACTGAACTATTTAAGGGAGGCTGAAACAGAGGAGTGGGTCCTGGGTGAGAAATTGTCTTGCCTGGTTTCTAGTAGGCTGGGCTGTTTGAGGTGGGTAGGCTGAAGTAAGCTCCTGAGGCCAGAGAGGGGTCATAAATGATCAGGGTAGAGAGACTACCTTCCCTAGTCCTCTCTAGGCCAGGCATAGATGCTTGAGGTCATTTATCTAGAACAGCTCCAAGGGTTGGGGAGGGCTCACAATGGTGGTGTGGAGGGAGTGCCTTCCCTCCCTTTTTAGAGACAGCATCTCACTGTGTAGCCCATGCTGGCCTTGAACTCATGATAGATCCTCCTGCCTCAGCCTCATAAGTACTGGGATTTCAAGGAATATACCACCACACTCAGCTCCTACTTTCCCCTCCTTCCTACTCTGGGTGTTGTTAGTGTGTGAGGACACTGTGGTTCTTGAAGGTAATGTGGTCATTTTACAACCATGACAAGAGAGCAAGGGAATCCAAAAGAATCTGACCTTGGGCCCAGTGTTGTGGCTGCCTCTGTATCCTTAGGCCACTGAACGTCCAGAGTTGGTAGAGTGCTGTGAGCTGGTCCTGGGTCCCCTTGGGAAGCCGCTCCCATCTTTGCTGATAGGCTGGTATCAGCTGAGCAGCCTTGGGGTGAGGGAAGGACAGGCCCAAGCTGGGTTCCTGAGTCATCTCTCAGAGAATTTTCTGGCTCTTTCCTCAATCACAGCACATTTGAGCAGCTGCTGGCCACACCATTTGGCCACAGGCCATGCTGTGAGCTTCACACTCTGGTAGCCAGTGGTTTTAAAGAGCAAGGTCAAACCAGGGAACATATCATGTGTGAGGATTTGGGGACATCTGTGATGCATTCCTGTTCTTGCCGTGGAGAGGAGTCTGGCAACTGTCCTCCAACAGCCCCATTGTCTCAGTCAAACAGGCACGGGGCCTGGACTCTGCTAACGGGTCCCAGCTCAACACAGCAATTTAAACTTGTGAATGTAGCCATGCCATAATAACATCTCAGATTCATGAAAAGGTAACTGCAGTTTTAAGGCAAAATCCCAGGGTCCTGGAACTGCAACAGGCTAGGCTCAGCCTCATGGACCAGTATGCTAATCGAAGATATATAGGCAGGACTGGGAGATGCTCAACAGATAAGAACAAGGACCTAAGTCTGGTTCCCAGCATCTATATCTGTCTTCTGGCTCACAACCATCTATAACTCCACCTCCAGGGGTCTATCTGATGTCTTGTTCTGGCTTCTACAGACATTGTGTTCATCTGTACATACCCACACACATACACACCATTAAAAATAAAACAAAATGTTAGGGACTAGAAAGATGGCTTTGTGGTTAAGAGCTCTGGTTGCTCTTGCAGAGGACCCAGGTTTGGTTACCAGCAGCCACATCTGTGTAACTCCAGCTCTAGGGGATCAGACTCTGTCTTCTGGCCTCAGTGGGCATTGCATGCATGTGGCACACTGACAGGCAGAAGACTCATGCATATAAAATACAAATAAATAAAATTTGGAAAATAATAAGATAAAATCTTTTTTTTTTTTTTTTAAAAAAAGAGTGCTTACTGCACAGACATGAGAACCTGACTTCAAATCTCTAGACTGAACATAAAAAGCTGGGTGTGGGGCACATGTCTGTAACCCCAGTGCTGAAGGAGTGAGGGGAACAGAGACAAGAGCATTGCTGGGCCTTGACTGACAACCGCTTACTTGAAAAATAGTGAGCTCCAGGTTCAGTGAGAAATCTTAGGTCAGGAATAGGCAGAGAGTGATGCACTGGGATACCCATGTCCTCCTGTGGCCTCTGCATGCACCCATGGCCATGCACACACATATTTTAGCTTTTGTTCTTGGTTGAAAATAGACCTCTGTCCAGCACTTGTGACTTCATGGCGCCCAAGTCCCCAGCACCCCATGTTGTGCATTATAACATGGCATCAGTGTGGTTTTCTGCTGTTTTTGTTTGCTAAGGACCCAAAGTGACTTGGATAGAGTTATTGCTGGAATAAATGGTGTATGAAATGAGAAATCTTTGTCTAGGGTTTTAAGGAAGAGAGAGAGAGAGAGAGAGAGAGAGAGAGAGAGAGAGAGAGAGAGAGAGAGAGAGAGAGAGAGAGAGAGAGAGAGAGAGGAGAGGCAAAGAACATGCCAGACAGAAGGCAATTGTTCAGAATTAGTTTCTCTATGGTCAGAAACCACAGAAGGAAAAGGCAGAGAATCATCAGATATTTTTCTCTACATTTACCGAAAACTCAGGCTTTTATCAATTTCTCATCACTGCATTCAGGCTTCCAGTGATGGGAAATGGACCTTACATCAAACAAAAGCCAACTTCCATTCAATGTAGACTGTGGCCTGTATTCATGGAGGAATAGCCCAGGGGAATGCTGCAAGAGGCAATTTCCCATCCTGAGCCCTCCTGCATCTTCAGGGCTACCCTTCCTTTCCTCCTGCTATCTCCCAGTAGCTGCATTTTCTGGTCTTATGTACTGTTTAAAATTTTGCTATCAGAGAGACTGAGGCTGTAGCTCAGTGGGGAGAGGGCTTGCCTAGCATGCCCAAAGCCCTGGGTTCCATCCCCAGTAGCTCCAACCTCGGGTGATGAAGACAGGAGGCAGGTCATCCTCTGAGACATATCAAGTTTGGAGGGGGGGGGTGTATATGAAATCATGTTCCAAAATTCAAAACCAAACAAATAAAAATATTTGCTAGCTGGGGATGTGGCTTAGTGGTATAGCACTGGCCCACCAAGTGTGCACAAGGCTCCCAGCATTACAAAATGAACAAACAACAAAAATATAAGAAACAAAGAAACAAAAAAGACAGAGTAGAGCCAGTGATATATTTCAGCCAGTAAAGGTGCTTGCTTACAAACCTGAGGACCTGAGTTCGAGTCCCAGGCCTCACATGGTTGAAGCAGAGAATCGACTCCTACAAGTTGTCCTCTGACCACCACATGTGTGTCTTGGTATGTACACACATACACAAGACAGGGTAGCTCTTCAGTTAGGGGGGTGGGGGTGTAGCTCAGTGGTAGAATGCCTTCCTAGCTTGCACAGCACCTTGAATTCCATCCCTAGCACTGCAAACAAAATATGATAATAAAATAAAAAATTTCCCAAAACTCCATTCCACTGAGATTTAAATGGTGAGCTAGGGATTCATTGCTGACAAATGGTATGGAATTGGGCTCTGAGCATCAAGTCAGAAAAACAAGAATTTTGTGTACAAGAAAGGAGACTGTGCTGGGAATGTGGCTCAGAGGTAGAGTGCCCGTCTAACACTCTAGGCCTTGGGCTCCATCCTCACCCCCACAAAAACAAATAACAATAATGACAAAAACCCAGAAATGAGGCTGGGGTGAGGATGTGGGTCAGTGGTAGAGTGCTTGCCTAGTATGTACAAGGCCCCAGATACCATTCCTGGCATCAAAAAATGATGAAGAGGGGCTGGAGAGATAACTTAGTGGTTAACACCACTGACTGCTCTTGTAGAGGACCTGGGTTTGGTTCCCAGCATCCATATGTGGCTAATAACCATCTATAACTCCAGTTCCAGGGGATCCAATGCCTTCTTTGGGCCTCTGACAGCATTGTATGCACATGGTACACTTATATACATGCAGACAAAACCCTCATATACATAAAATTTAAAAGTAAATTTAAAAGATGATGATGATGATGATGATGATGATAATGATGATGAAGAAACTATAGCTTAGTAGTAGAGCACTTTCCTAGCATGTATAAGGCCCTGGGTACCATTCCTAGCATCACAAAATATGATGATAATGATGATGATGATGATGATGATGATGATGACTGGGTACATAGCTTAGTGGCAGAGAACTTGCCTAGCATGTGCAAGGCCCTGGGTACCATCTCTAGCATCACAAAATAGTGAGATGATGATGACAGCTGGGTATGTGTCTCAATAGCAGAGCACATGCCTGACACATGCAAGACCTGGGTTTCATCTTCACTATCATAAAAACAAATGACAACAACAAAAACCCAGAAGAGAGGCTAGACTCAGGGTGTGGCTCAGTGGTAGAGTGTTTGCTCAGCATGTGCAAAGCTCTGGGTTCCATCAGCAGTTATCACCAAAACAATAATAGTAACAATAACAAAACCCAGAGGGAGCTGGCTGTGGTTTCAACAGTATGACTTCCTGTATCCTCACTGCTGGGTGGGCCTAATCTCCTGTCAGAGTGTTTTTTCAGAACTTTGTTAACCATCTATCCAGCTCTGTCCTTTGTCTGTAAGGGTACCTTGTTTCTGTTTGTGAATTTGCAATTCTGCCTCCCAGTTCCTATACCCCACCTTGGTGCTGGGGTTCCTTTCTGGGTTGTCATGCTAAAATCCCAGGTTGTATCCTTGATCTTCAACGTCAAGTCCAGGCCAGCCTACAGCAGAAGTCCCCCTGGCTTGTGCATCTGAGAGATGTTTGGGAAGCTCACTTCAGCCGCCGTATCTGGTGGTTTGTGTATGAAAACATGTTCAACCAGAGCCTTGAGAACTGAGGAAGAAAGCCAGCCAGGTTGGGGAAGGAAATGATCCCTACCAGGTACTATTTTTGTCTCGGCTACATACTCACAGAGTGTCCTTGAGGGAGTTGCCCGAGTTCTCTGTCTTGGCTTGTTGCTATCCCCATACAACCTCTCATGCAGCTTGTGGTAACTCCCTGGGATTCCCCTGCCTCCCTGACAACATACAGATATATCCCTTGTTATTTTGGGGGCAGGGACAGAGACTGGAGGTATTGATAGAAGCCACAAAAGAGGTGTAGAAATGCTCAGAATCATGAAATCTTACATGAAATCATGTAAGAAGATCTTCTTACAACTACCAATTAGAAATGATATCTCTGACATTCTGTATGTGACCCCCATAATCTGACTGACTGCTGACCAAAGGAATAACTGACATTTGCTGACAGCCTGCTACATCTACTCATGTATGTGCATCCATTTACTTGGCTCCCTCATTTTCCTTTTTTGTTTTTATTTGTTTTTTGAGACAAAGTCTCCGTGTAGCCCCAGCTGGCCTGGAACTCACTATGTAGACTAGGCTGGCCTTGATCTCACAGAGATCCGCCTGTCTCTGCCTTCCAAGTGCTAGGATCAAAGGCATGCATTATTATATCCAGCCCCCATCCTCCTTTTTGAAACAGGGTCTCAATATGTAGCCCAGGCTGGCCTGGAACTTGTGATTCTCCTGTCTTAACCTACAGATTGCTAAGATTACAACCATGTACCACCATGCTCGGCTTTTCTAATTTTATTTTGCTTATGCATATTTATTCTTTTCTGGTGCATGTGTATATGTGTCTTTGTGTATACATGTATCTGTAAATGTATGTGTGTGTGCGTGTGCATATATGTGTTGTGTGTCTATATATCTGTATATGTGTATGTATGTATGTATATATGTATGTGTATAAATGTGTGTGTCTGTGTGTACTTGTGTATGTCTGCATACCTGTATATGGAGGCCAGAAGTTGATATCAGGTGTCCTCCTCAATCACTTTCCATCTTATTTTTGAAATAGGGTTTCTTACCAAACCTGGAACTCATTGTTTGATCTAGGCTGCCTGGCCAGCATACTCCAGGAATCTTCCCATTTCTGCCCACCCCTAACAGTCCTAGGGTTACAGACATGCACCACCAAGCCCTGTTTTTATTTGGGCACCAGGGATCTGAATTCAGGTCCTCCTGCTTGTGCAACAAGCACTTTACTCACTGAATATTCTTCCCAGCCCCAAAGTAATTGTTTAACTTTGTAGCTGGACTAACTTCTTATTCAGCAAGAGATAACAAATGAAGAAGTTCCTTCTTCCATGCCAGAAGGCCTGGTGATATCTTAATACCCAACAGCATGTCAGCCCAGCAGATCCCAGGCATGCTTTCACCCTCTGCCTTAAACGAAGGATTCAGATGGGTTGGGACACGTGAGGAGGCTGTGGAAACACATTTAAAAATAATGTTGGCAGTTTACACTGTGAAATTTAAGGCATCCACTCAGGAAATGCTGAGTGGAGCTTGAAAAATGACTTTTTAAAAACATTATTACTCTTCAAGAACAAAGTGGTAAGTGATGGAGGAGTAAGAGGAAGTGGCTATTTGCAGAGTTTATTAAAAATAAGCTGTCATCTTTGTCTTAGATTACATATGAGGTACTAGGAGTTGGAACTCAGTTCTCTTAAGTCAGCCTGCTATAAGAGGCCTTGGATTCACCGAGGGAGAAGAGTGGCTCACACTTGCACAAAACTGACATTTTCCTTTTTTTTTTTTTTTCTGCTCAGAGTCAGGAATCCATAAAACCCGATTAACTCCTTTGGATCCTTACGGAGCAGGTAGTGTGCTGCGATGGCATGTTCCTGATGTAGGGAGAAGTCTGCACACTGTCCCAGCTGGACAGTCATATCAATTGTATTTACTGTGTTGTGTTTCATTGAGGCGGGGCTTCATGTAGCCCAGGCAGGCCTTGAATTCCCTATGTAGCCAGGGATGACCTTAAATTATTGATCTTCCTGCCTTCACCTTCCTGACTACTGAGACTATCAGCATGTACCACCACGCTGGGGTTATGAAGTGCTGGGAATGGAACCCAGGGCTTCGTGACGCTAGGCAAGCACTCTACCAACTCAACCACTCTCCAAGCCTCGTCAGCTGTATTTAGACAAGGCATATGCTGGGATACCAAATGGAATATTTCTCTTCCCTTTTCCTTTCTCCTCTCTCACTCCTTTCTCCTTTCTCTGCCTTGTTACTGGAGTTAGGACCCAGGGCCTCGTACATGCTAGACAAATGCAGCTCCACTGAGCCACGCCCTCACCTCAGTCCCTGGAGGACTCTAGGCAAGCTCTATACTATGGAGCCATGGCCCCAGCCCCTCACTGGGGATTCTTATCCTGGACTCACACCCCCAGCCCCTCACTGGGGATTCTAGGCAGGTGCTCTACCACTGAGCCACACCCCAGCCCCTCACTGGGGATTCTCGGCAGGTGCTTTACCACTGAGCCACACCCCAGCTCCTCGCTGGGGGATTCTAGGCAGATACTCTGCCATACCCCCAGCTCCTCATTGGGGAATTCTAAGAAGATGATCTAGTATCAAGCCACATTCCTATTAATACTCGTGAATATCTGAAGGTTAACAGTTCTGTGGACCCTGGAGAGTGGCTGGTTGGGTGTTTTGATAGTCTATATTCTAACACCCTTGATGGGCAATTGCTAGAGATGGGTAATGTGAGGTCAGTGATTAATGTATTTCAGATTAATTTCCGGAGATGGGATTTGTTTTTAAATATCATTCAACAAAAACATAGAAATCTATAAAGGAGGTGCTGACTTGAAATTGTGAAAAGTCTACAGAACGAAGAATTATTATTTTTTAATCTCTATTTCTGCTCCCATCCAGTGTGACAGAGGTTTTGCCTGGACACATGGGCATCCAGCTAGCTGTAGTCTTTATGTGCTCAGTCATACTTTTAGAAAGCTTTTCAGAAGTTCTTATCATGAACCATAAAAATATCTCACATCTCTGAACTAAAAAGGAGATGTACCTCATGTGCAAGGATGCTGATTGCCTGGTTGCTCTTAACACTAAGAGTTTAGGAACCCCTAAGAGGCTAGTAACACAGGGCACAGTCATTCAAATTATGACATATTGTGGGGATGGAGAGATGGCTTAGTGGTTGAAAGTACTTGCTGCTTTTGCAGAAGAGCTTAATTCAGTTCCTAGCACCCATGCCACATGGCTCACAACCACTCCAGCTCCAGAGGAATTTCATTCCCTCTTCTAGCCTCAGTGGGTACTGCACCCACACATGTGTACATACACATATAAACACACACATAAATGAAAATAAATCTTTATGATATGATCAAATAGACTTCTCTGCATATGCCAGTACTATAATTATGAATTCCCTGCAAAGCATATATTTGAAGTAATCACCTTTTCAGATGCAAGAGAAAAATAAACATAATGCAAAATGTTGTCCCTACTATGATTTATATGTAAGTTAAATGTATAAGTTATGGTCTTGGACAGCTCAGTGGTTAAGAGTACTTGCTGCCCTTGTAGAGGACCTGAGTTTGGTTTCTAGCTCCTACATTGGGCAGCACACAACCTCTGTAACTCTAGCTCCAAGGGATCTGACACCCTCTTCTGCCCCAGTAGGCACTGTTATCACACACACACACACACACACACACACACACACACACACATATACATATAATTTTTTTTAATGTAAAAGGCAGGCATGGTGGCAGATGCCTGCAAATTCTAGCACTTGGGAAGCTAAGATAGAAGGATCAAGAGTCTGTGGCCATCCTGGGCTACATCATGGATTTGAGGCTAGCCTGAGTTGTACAGTGAGACTGTGTTTTAAAAATAAATGGATCCAGGCATAGTGGTACACTCTTGCAATCCCAGCACTCAGGAGATGGAGGCAGGAGGATATGGAGTTCAAGGTCATCATTACTTAGTGAGTTCAAGGCTAGCCTGAGCAACATGAAATCTCATCTTAAAACAACAACAACAAAAACACACAGTAAAAGGAGATAAATAAATATACATACACACTAACAGTCTTATGGGCAGGGTCTGGGCAACCCATCCATACATAAAGTAAGAATGATTAGAAGGCTGTTATGGTGACAGCAGGACAGATTTCCTTTCTAATAGCTTCATTATTGCTGTAATAGTTCAAAAAATAAAAACCTGGCCTTGTCACCAAATTTCTTGTTTTGTCATCTGTTAAATGGGTATAAAAGGTTTCATAATGTTAGCAGCCTATCTTCCCTCCAGGATGCACCCCAGATTGTATGTACACAAGCCCATTCTGTCTTTCCTACCTTCTGGGTTGTTGTCATTGTTGTTGTGTGTGTGTATACATGTGTGCCTGTTGAGGCCAGAGGATAACGCCAGATGCTGCCTAGCTCATTGTCTACCTTATTTTTCTGAGACAGGGTCTGTCACTAGCCTAGTGCTCACCAAGTAGGCCAGGCTTACTTGCCAGTGAGCCCCACGGATCCACCTGTCTCCACCTGTGCAGTGCTAGGATTACAAGCACCATGCATCACTCTCAGCATTAAAACATTTTTTCTTATTTAAAAAATTTTCATTTTATGTGTATGAATGTTTTACCTGTGTGTATGTAAGTGTACCCATGTTATGCAGTGTCCACAGAGGCCAGAAGAAGGCATCCAATCTTCTGGAACTAGAGTTATGAATGGTTGTTAGCCACCACGTGGGTTCTGGGAACCAAACCCAGGTCCTCTACAAAAGCAGCCAGTGCTCTTAGCTGCTGAGTCATCTCTCCAGCCCCACTCCCAGCCTTTTTACAAGGGTTTTAGGGACAAAACTCAGGTCCTCATGCTGGCTCAGCACATGCTTTACTGACTGAGCCATCTCCCCAGGCCTTCTTCCTATCTTCGTTGGTCTTAGCTCTAACATACAAGTATGTTAGAACTCACATGCTATTCAGGGTCACTCAGAGAGCATCTGAGCCTCCAAGACCACGTGGCTGGACTCTGAAGGTGACCCCTGTCACCACCTCTCCACATGCTCTCCTTGATCCCTGGCTTTCCTGGTTCTTTACAAATGAATTGTAAGAATCAGAGATAACATGTCTGTCCTCTGTGGGCCTGGCACTTAGTAGGACCTCAGGGCAGTCCTGCATATCACCATCAGCACCATAACATTTGTATAATGAAGTCCCGAGAGAAAGCAACATCCATTCAACCAAGCTCATGGAACTGGTGAGTGAAACATGGTGCTGGTATCTCAAGGCACACATCCTGCTTTAATGGGCTTAAAGGTCTCTCTGTAAGTCAGAGCATCTGTTACGGGGTTACTCTCCTATGGGCTAAATGTGCCTCTTAGGATGGGTAGAGAGGCCTTCCTTCCCTCTCTTTAGCACTCTGTCTTTCATTAAGTAAGTATTTACATATTTATTCATTTGCTCATTAGCATCGTGAGATATGTGGAGTGTCTTTCCGTTTTACACATTTCTCTTTATCCTTTCCTTTGTTTTTATTGCACACCCTATTGGTGAATTTATTTTTTATTTATATATTTTATTCTTTTCCACAGTACTGATATTGAACCTGTGGTCTTATGTTTGCTAGGTAAACACTCCACTGTTGAGTCATGCACCCAGCTCCTCACTGGTGGGTTCTACCACTGAATCACACCCCAGTCCCTAACTAGAGATTCTAGGCAGGTACTCCACCACTGACACATGCCTCCAACCCCCTAACTGGAGATTCTAGGCAAGCATTCTACTGCTGAGCCGCACACCTAGCTCTCTTTTTACCTTTTATTTTGAATCAAGGTCTCACTTAGTTGTATTGAATTCAGTTTTTAGCCCAAGCTGCTCTTGAACTTTCCATCTTCCTGCCTCAGCCTCTAAAGTAGCTTGTATGACAGGACTGCACCACCAGGCCTGGCTTATGTAATGAAAATTTTAGTGCACACCCCAGTACCTACATGTTTGCTTATTTATAAATTGTATGCGTAGATAACTGATGATTTATATTTAAAAGTATGAACTGAAAAGAGGAAATAAGACAGACTTAAAAATGACTTTCATTATCTTTTCTTTAATTGCACAGATACCCTTTGTGTTCCTATTACAATGTCAGCACCAGTTAGATTTTCTTTGAAGGCTGTGTTACTAAGTATTTTTTATTGTTTAAAAATCTTGATTTAATATATTTTGGTACAGTAATTCAGATGTCTGATTTCAATGCACTAATTTTTGCTTTCAGTAGCAAGAAAGGTACCCGCCAAAGACATACAGACCCAAATGGAAGAGGTTTGAAGTCGATGGGGCTTAGTAAATTGTGACAGTTGTTCTTTTCAACCCCGTGCGTCTTGCATTATGCAGATATTCTGTGGAAATTCAGCTGGCAGATTTCCATTTCTCAGGATGCTACTCAGTTGTATTTGCAAACTCACAGAAAACTAATGCCTTTCAGTAATTTTTAAAAGTTTATTTTTAATTATGTAAATACGTGTGTGACTGTGTATTTGCATACAAGTGCAACACCTGAGGAGGCCAGAAGACAGCATCAGAGTTCCCTAGAGCTAGAGTTACAGGTGGTTGTGAGCCACTTGACATGGGTGCTGGGAACTGAACTCACCTTCTTGTAATAGCAGTGTGCGCTCTTTACAGCTGAGCCATCTTTCCTGCCCCACCTTCTTCTATATTTTAAAGAAAACCTGCTGACACTGTCCATTTGGAAAATATTTCAAAGCCCATACAAATCTCTTCCCAAGCTTCTTATATGTGCACAAGTGTATGAAATAAATCAAATTACGGAATTTTCAGCCATTATTAATCAATCATAGAGATTTTTAAACATTTGCTTTTCAGAATACCTCTCTTATGGTACAGACTTTTGTTGTGGTTGCTTTTGTTGTTAGTAGTGGTGATAGAAAGGGTTATTTTCTCCTCCACTGATAAAATGTCATCTCTGTGGCTAAAGATGACTCATCAAAAGCACTTACTGTCCTATCAGAGGACCCAAGTTCAGTTTCCAGTGCCCACGTCAGATGGCTCACAACCACCTGTAACTCCAGCTCCTGGAAATCTGATGCCCTCTTCTGGCCTCCACAGGCACTGCACACACACACAGGCACTGCACACACACACACACACACACAAACACACACACACACACACACACACACACACGCACACACAAATATTAAAAATTTATCTTTAGAACAGTTTTTTTAATGCCACAATTACCCTGAGGAAAAAAATTAAGTATATTTCATTTTTTTCTGGAAATTTCTGCTGGCTACAATATGCTCTTCTATTTACCTGTCTTCCAAGAACAGGGCATCAAATTATCAACTAAAAGTTAGATTATTGTTTATTGTTAAATTTGTTGTGCTTCCAAAGTTCTTTGTGAGATAGCCAATAAACTTCTAGGCATGTCCATTGGATGTAGGTCCCTGCTTGTTTTGTCAAAGAAAGTTTGTGCCATTGTTACATTTTAAATATGTGTTGTTTCTTTACAATGGGAGCCATGATTTTCTCTTTTAATTTCTCCTTGACCCAATCAAAAAATCACCTGGTATCCTAGTTTGTTTCTCTATTACTGTGACAAAACACTCTGGCCACTACCAACTTGGGGAGGAAAGGGTTTATTTAGCTTACATCTCCCAGGTCACAGTTCATCAGGGAGCCCAAGGTAGGAACTCAGGGCAGGAACCTGAGGCAGGAGCTGGAGCACAGGCCATGGAGGATCACTGCTTACTGACTTGCTCCCCTGGTCCCTGCTCAGCTTGCTTTCTTATGCAACATAGGCCCACCTGCCCAGGAGTGGTATCACTCACAGTGGGATGGGCCCTCCCATGTCACTCAATAATCAAGAAGGTGCCCCGTGGACATAGCCATAGGCCAGTCCAACGAAAGGAATTCCCAAATTGAGACTCCCTCAACCTAGGTGTGTCAAGTTGACACTAAAGCTATCCAGCACACCTGGGAAAAGTCTCAGTGAGAGATTATCTAGATCAGGTTGGCCTGTGGGTATGATTGTGGGGAATTGTTTTGATTCCATTAATTGAGAATGGAAGCCAGCACTCTGTGGGTGGCACTATTCCCTAGGCAGGGAGTTCTGGACTGTGTAAGTGTAGGAAAGTGAGTTGAGCACTAAGCATGCATTAATTCACTCCTCTCTGCTCTTGACTGTGGATGTGATGTGACCAGATGCTTCAAGTTCCTGGTTAAGCTTTGGCTTCCCCACAGTGGTGAACTGTAACCTGGAATTCAAGCCAAACAAACCCTTTCTACCATAACGTTGTTTTTGTCAGGGTATTTTATCACAGCAATAAGAAGCAAAATTAATACTTTTGTGTTCTTTGCTCTAATAACTTTCCAAGAAGCATAATGGAGTGAATGAATTTTGCTTTTCTATCATCCTTGAAAGCTTGTCCCCAAACCCCGATTCCGTTTCAAGCCTAGAAGCCATTTCCACCATGGGTAACACTAAATGCTTTCTTCTGGGCAACAAGGTTTTTATTTACCAGGTCTTTTATTTGTGTATATTTGTTTATTCACTGATTCAGGTTTTGCATGTGGATGTATGTGTGTGTGCATGTGGAGGCCAAAGTCAACCTTGGGTACTGTTCCTCAGGTACCATCCACCTTGTTTATTGAGATAGAGTCTCTTTCAGTGGCTGGGAGCTTTCCAAATAGGTTAAGCTGGCTTATCAGAGAGGCCTGGGGATCTGCCTGTCTTCACCTCCCCAGAGCTGGAATTACAGTGTATACCACCAAACCCAGCCTTTATATGGGTTCTGAGGGTTGAATTAAAATCTTCAGCTTTATGTTGCAAGCACCTTACCAACTGAGTTATATTCCCAGCCTCCCCCCCCCAACAAAATCTTTCACTCTGTAGCCCAGGCTGGCCTCAAGCTCAGAGCAATCCTCCTGCCTCAGCCTCTCAAGTGCTGGGATTACATATATAAGGCACCATGCCTTATGTGTTAAAAAGGCATTTAATTCAGTAGCCTAATTTACCATGACTCTTTGGTTTATTGACTCAGAGAAATTGTATTTAATGTGTGTCATCATGGAGATGAAATCTAGCAGGTAACATAAGTTACATCATTAAGTATGCTGCAAACATCATGTTTGTGTTCTCCCCCCCTTATTGGGAGCATCTCCCATCCATTCTCTGAAAGTGCTTCTTGGTGAAGGGATGCATCTGACTTGCTGCCCAGTTGTTTCTTGTGGAACAAGTGTAATAGCTCAGCTCTGCCTGCTGCAGTTGAAAGCTTAGACATATCTCCTGTGTGTCTTCTGATCTTCTGCTAGTAAGTCAGAAATCTATTTTATTCTCTTTTTTTAAACAAAGAATTATTTTTATTTATGTGTATTTATGTGTGTGTGCGCACATGCATGTGTGTGCTCACCTGCATGCACAGGCAAACGCATAAATTCAGTGCCCTCAGAATCCAGCTGAGAGTGTCAGATGCCCTGGAACTGGAGTTAGAGGTGGTTGTGAGCTGCCCCATCTGGGTGTTGGGAATAGAACCTGGGTCCTCTGCAATAGCAGCAAGCGCTCCTAACCACTGAACCATCTCTCTAGCTCCAGTGATTTGTGAATCTAAAAAGAGAATTAAAAAATTGATCCTTTAGTTTGGTGAAGAACTGGAAGTTACTGAGATTGTATCTGGTATGGTGGTAATTATTAGTATGACTATGGAAATGATTACTTCCCCATTTGATTTGGTTTGTTTTGTTTTAAAATGCCTTTTGTAGAATAGGCTTTTGTTTTATATATTTAATTTTAGTTATGAGTATGGGCATGTGTCTTTGTGTACATGTACCTAAGTGCAGGTCCCTCAGAAGTCAGAAGAGGGTGTTGTATTTAAAAAGCTGGGGGGGTAACTGAATGGTTAAAGCACTTGTGAAAAATGGCACATAAATGCCAGGTGGGCATGGCAGCCCTCCTGTAATTTCAGCCTCAGAAGGTGGAGGCTGGGGATCCCTAGAGCAAATTGGCTATCCAGAGTGGCCATATTGGTGAGCTCTCGGATTGATTGAGAGACTCCGCCTCACGAATAAGGCAAGTGAGAATAATTCTCAACATCAACCTCAGACTTCTACATGCACATGAACACAGGTACACATGCACCAACACACACATGTCTGCACACACATGCAAACATTCATGCATACATGAACACTACACACAAACATACACACATGCAAAATTGGAAAAAGAAAAACAATTCCATTGCATGTGGACTGCCTTACCTCATGTTTGTTAATAGTGAAACTTTAATGTACTATGTGATATGTTCATGTGTATGTGTTCCTATACATGTGTGCAGGTGCACATGTGTGTGTTTGTGTGGAGGCCTATGTCAGGAGTTGTCCTCCATTGCCATCTACCTTATTTCTTGAGACAGGGTCTCTCAACCTAGAGCTTACTGATTTAGCCAGGAGCCCAAGGAATCTCCTGCCTTTGCCTCCCAAGTTTGGAATTACAAGTGTGTCCCACTATGCCCAACCTGAGCTTTAAGAATCAAATGTGGGCCCCCCTGCATGCAAGGCAAGCACTTTGCCAATGGAGCTGTCTCCCCAGCCTGAAATTCTTCTTGATAATCCGGTTCCAGTTTACTTGCTGTGTATTGCAGCATCACTGTTTTCCTGGTACAGTGGTTGCAGACAAGATCCTGAGAGTGAGAAGGTACTGGCTCTGCACGGTAAATCCTAGTTAGGGCGTTGTCACTGGTTTCCCACTGATAAAGTCTCTAAGCCCTGTACCCGTCCTGTGAGAACCAGATTTCTTAGCTCCTGTAGCTACTGTCTAGGTGTGCATCAAGTGCATGTTCCTGCTGGGCTATGGTCAGGTCTGGCAGAATCTGTCTGCCTTTTTCCACGCTTTGCAGGGGCCCAACCAGCTCAGGATGGATTGTGGGAACAGTTACTTTCCCACATGGGACATTGCCCCCAAAGTGGACTCTACTCTGAGAACATCTATTAGTTGTCATAACTTACTAGCTTCTCTTTTTAAATCACTGAATATTATTGCAGTAGAGATTGTAGAATAGGCTTTTATTTTATTTTCAATTATATGTATGAGTGTGTCTTTGCATGTGTACATGTACATGAGTGCAGGTGTCTTCAGAAGCTAGAAGAGGGTGTTGGATTCCCTGGAGCTAGAGCTATAGATGGTTGTGAGCTGCCTGTGTGCTAGGAACCAAACTTGGGCTCTCTGCAAGAGTAGTAAGTGCTATTAACCACTGAGACATCTCTCCAGTCCCATTTTTATTACTATTATTTATTGTTTTTTTGAGACAGGATCTCCCCATAGCCTCTGCTGGCCTCTATATGTAGATCAGCTTGGCCTTGATCTCACAAAAATCTGCCTGCCTCTGCCTCCCTAGTGCAGGGATTAAAGTTGCTCCCCACCATACCTGGCACTCTTCTTTATTTTTAAACCACTGAGTCCAATTTGTGCTGCCTGCTGCAGTATTGACTGACCTTGGTTTAACCTTGCATAGGTCTTATGGGAGTGACCGGAGCCACAGTGAGTTCATATGAACAACAGCCATGTCATGTCCAGAAGACAGCATCTCACATCTCTCTTCCCCATCCTCTGGCTCTTACATCCTTTCTACCCTCTCTTCTGCAATGTTCCCTGAAAGACTTGAAATATTTTTGCTGCATTGGAAACTCAAAACACATTGACATTGACAAACCTAAGTCTAACCAGTCACAAGGCAGTCTGTCCTGTGGCTGTTGACTGTCCTCTAAATTTCCATGTATTAAAAATTTGGTCCCTGTATTAGTTTCTTTTCTTGTTGCTGTGACAAAAACTTGACAAAAGCAACTTAAGGAAGGAAGGGTTTATGTGGTTCACAGTTTGAGGTACAGTCCACCATGGTGGGAAGGCATGGTGGCAGGAGTGTGAGGCAGCTGCTCACGTGGCATCCACAGTCAGGAAGCAGAGAGATGAATGCTGGTGCTCAGCTCACTTTCTCCTTTTTATTCAGTCCAGGACCCCAGCCCATGGGGTGGTGCTGCCCACAGTCAGGGTGGGTCTTCCCTTCTCAGTTAACCCATCTAGAAACTCCTTCACAGAGGTGTGTCTCCTAGGTGATTCTAGATCCTGTCAGGTTGACAGTCAGTATTAACCATCACAGTCCCTAAGAGGAAATAACTTCCCAACACTTGCAAGTGCTGTGAACCTTTAAGAGGTGGAGCTTAGTGGGAGGTCCTTATGCCTCTGGGAATTTGCCTTCCAAAGTATTGTGGGACCTTCAGCCAGGCTTCTCTTTCTCTTTTGTTTCCTGGCTCATGAGGAGAATGGTTTCCTCCACCACATGCTTCCATAACAATATACTGAAAATCCCTCAACCAGGGAGCCATTTCTAGACCCACGAACCAAAACAAACCTTTTCTCTTTATAACTTAATGATTTCAGGTAATTTGTTATAGTAACAGAAATCTGACTAATACAGAGCTGTTTACAGTACTGACTTATCTAATTTAGTGTAACTGTGTGCAGATTTCATGGCATAAATATTCACTTGTCTTCATTTGTTATGCCTGTCCAAACCTGTCACGTGTTGGATCATTTATATAAACATAAGATATTGTCTTCTAAAGCTCACAAAATTTTAATTCTAAAACCTATCCGGACCCAAGGTCTTGGACATAGGCTCATGACTGTATATGTGATTCCCACCACCCTGTGGATTATTCTGGAACTCCTCAGTGTGTGTATAGCATACTGAAGATGAACCAAAAGCCCAGGCAAGTTGTTACTTTTTCTAAATCACCCGGCAAACTGGAAACAGGAACCTCCAATGAGACTCAGGCACAGCTGTCTCACCAAAGCCTGTCTTGTTGCCAGTCTGAGAGGAAGATTCTGGGACTAGTTTCAAATTGGAGGTTTCCCCCAAACAGCACGGATGTTTGTGGACTTCTGCCAAGAGGAGTCGTCATTTACCACCCGCATCAGCTGTGAGAGGCGATGTCGGGGAGTGGAAGGAAATCACAGAATTCTCACATTACTATATTTTGTCAGTGGCTTCCTTTCCATGTCACTCACCCATTTGACAACATATTTAAAGAACCCATGCCAAGAAAGGAGATCAAGCTAGAGATCTCAAGATGAAAATAGTCGCTGCCATCTTCCTGCCATGGAAGCTGTGATAGACAGCACACCCCACAAAACAGTTCAGGTCCCTAGAGGTGACACACACGGGCCATGTTACTTGCTCTTCTCTTTGTAGACACCAAACACCTGACAAGAAAGGAGCATAGTGGGGAGGGCTTATTTTGGTTCACAGTTTTGTTGGTGTTTTTAAATTTAATTTTTTATTTGTAATGATGTGTGTGTATATGTGTGTGTGAGTGAATGTGTGTGTGCGTGTGTGTGTGTCTGCATGTCCGTGTGTCTATGCATGTGACAGCAGTGTCATGGAGGCTACATACTGCCCAACATGGGTGCTGGGAATTGAACTTGGGTCCTCTGAAAGAGCAGCAAGTGCTTCTAACCACTGATCGTTCTCTCTAGCTCCATCTTGGCTGGGCGCGGTACACACACTTAATCCCAGTCCTTGGGAGGCAGAGGCAGGTGGATCTCTATGAGTTCTAGGCCAGCCTGGTCTACATAGTGAGTTCCAGGCCAGCCTACTGCAGGGAGACCATATCTCAAAAAGGCAAAAAAAAAGTATCTTTTGTTTATTCTTTGGCAAGTTTAAGTACGTAAACAATGTACCTTGATCATATCTATCTTCAGCTCCCTCCTCCTATTTACCCCCAACACCCAGAATACATCCCTCTCCTCTTCATGTCCTCTCCATTTTTTGGAGTTTATTGTTGTTTGCTATTTTTTTTTGAGACAGAGTCTCCCTATAGTCCTACCTGGCCTAGAACTCCCCAGGTGGGCCTCAGTCTCATAAAGATCTGCCTGCCTTTGCCTTCTGAGTGCTGGAATTAAAGACATGCAAGACCACACCAAGCCTTCCTTTTTTTTTTGTGCCCACTGAGTTCAATTAGTGCTGCCTGTTGGAATGTTGACTGATCTTGTTGGTTTGATCTTGTGTAGGTCTTGTGCAAGTACTTCAGCTGCTGTGAGTTAATGATTACAGCAGTCATATCCTGTGCAGAAGACAGCACGTCACAGCTCTCCTTCCATCCTCCAGTTCTTTTCACTGCCTCTTCTGCAATGTTCCCTGAGCCTTGGAATGGAGGAGGTTGACACAGGTGTCCCATTTAGGGCTGAGCACCCAATAATTTCTTATTCTCAACACTTTGACCAGTTATGAGTCTTCTGCATTTATTGCTGATATCCACAGGAAGAAGCTTCCCTGGCCAAGCTTTGATTCCTGCTTTGAGCAGATGCAATCTTCCATTGGGGGTGGGGGTGGGGGGCTGGCAGCAGGGGTGGTTCATGGCTGTGGCAGCAGCAGGGGGAAGAGAATGATTGCCTACATCTTAGCATACCACAAAATAGAGAAAACAAATAGCAGGGCTCTTGTGTGGCTTTCCCTTTCTCCGTTTTTTATTCAGCCAGGGATCCCAGCCCATGGGATGGTGTTGCCCACATGCAGGGTGGGTCTTACTTCCTCAGTTAAACTTCACACGCATATGTAGAGGTGTGTCTTACCCTGGACTTTAGTTCAATGAAGCTGACAAAAGTTTATCCTCACATGGGCTCACAGGGAAGGGGAAAAGGAATTCTTGTCTGGAGTGTGAGCCACAATATGGCCACAGGGAAAGTCCCTCCTCCACCGAAACTTAAAGGTTAACTGGGACTTTTGCAGGTGAAAGGCATAATGGCTGGGGGGCGGGCAGAGTGGGTAAAGGAACAAAGGCTGACTCACAGACATGATTATGTCTGCATATCTCAGCATCCCTCAGCTGCTCATTCTTAACTGAGGTTCAAGTGAGAAGGGAATGAGATGGGAGATGATACCAGGCTGAGTGTTTGTGGACCCTGCCATCAAAATCTCTTGCACTGAGGGGTATATATTTCCAGTATGTAGATATTGAAGGCGAGTCTGGGATACAGAGAGAATTCAAGGCAACTTAATGAGACCCTGTCTCAAAGCAAAAATATATAAAAGGGCTGTGGGTGTGGCTCAGTGGTAGAGCACTTGCCTAGAATCCCCCAGTGAAGGGCCAGGGCATGGCTCAGTGATAGAGCATCTGCCTAGAATCCCCCAGTGAGGGGCTGGGGGCGTGGCTCAGGGATAGAGCATCTGCCTAGAATCCCCCAGTGAGATGCTGATTCCTGACTCAGTGGTAGAAGACTTTAGATCAGGACAGGGTTGAGTTTGTTTAAAAATGCTGCCCTTTTACCACCCCTCCCCCAGAGCTGTAGGAATGCCTTCCGTACCATCTGTGTTGGGTGGCTGCGCAACACCTCTGCTTGACCACTTCTGGGTACGTTCCTTGATTAACATAGAAATTAGTTCTTTTATGTCGCTCATAATTTGTAACCTCCACTGGTTTTAAAAGCTGGTATTTTAAGACTCTGGTACAACTCCAACCTGTTCTTCTTTTGGAGAAATGGGTGCAGGATACTTGAATTTAATTCTTTCTGCCTTTTCATTTTTTCACACCAGTTGTCTTATTATTCTTAACTATTATTAAAAGGAATGAAAAAATGTAATTAACCATCCGGGACAGATTCCTACTTCCCGTTAGTCAGGGTATCTATTATAAAACCTCCCATAGTTTAGCTTTAGAAATAAATTCCCAAAGTACTTGGATTAGATAATGAATTTTTCCACTCTAAAACTGACTGGATATCCACCCCCAACCCAGCCAGGAATTCCATTGGCCATTCAGCAAAGGGGGAAAAAGTAGATGTGAAATATAGGATTGAGTTGTCAGTATAATTTACTGTGGATTTGATATGGTTTTTATAAAGCTTCTGCAGTACACTTTGCCACACATATTTATTGATTTAACAGTTCATGGTGGCTTCAGGGAGCTAGGTCTATTCACAGGGAATGTCTCGATTGTGGTCCCTGGGAAATAAATATTTTGATCCGTTCTCATCCATGAGAGTGGGGCAGATGGAGATAGATCTGAACAGGAGATCTAAATAGATCGTGAGAAATCCCTGCTTAACTAGTGCTATTTTTAGGCTTATTTTGGAATTTGACAAAGAAGGAATTGCATTGCCAGTGGGTGGCCATCATGTGAAGACTCAGCTCCATACATTACTGTCATCCATGGGATCCATTGCGTGACTTCCTGGGGAGATACAAACAAACATCAGTTTACCTCAGACAGGGCACCGAGGACAGAGCAAAGAAAAGATTTCATCCAAATCCAATGTGGTGAACCATGGAGTTTATTTGGCTCACTTACCACAGCATGAATGAGGGGCTACCCATAGGACCCTCACTGGAGGATTCTAGGCAGGTGCTCTACCACTGAGCCTCTCCCCAGCCCCTCACTGGGGAATTCTAAGCAAGGGCTCTACTGCTATGTGACATACCCAGCTCTTTAGTACATTTTTATTTTGAGATAGCATCTTTCTAAGTTGCTCATGTTAGACTTGAACTCCCTATACAACTCAGGCAGGCCTGGAACTTGTTATCTTCCTGCCTCAGCTTCCTAAGTCATTAGTGTGACAGGCCTGCATCACCTGAGCAGAACAATCCTGGGAATCGTAAGACAGGCTCTCCCTTGAGTTCACATGCACTCAGACTGTACATCCCTTTCAGTCTCTCTAAGTGCTTCTTTCGGGGTCTAGAACACACAGCCAGCCTCCCTGAGCCCAGGGTCTTACTTCCCATCCTCTGTGTCAATAAGAAACGCCTGAATTTTGCCAGATCCAAAACTATTTGCTCTTCTCAGAATTTCCAAAGCATGCTGCTGATTTATGTTCAAAGGAGAACACTTTGTGCTTGGTGAATCCTTCCATGGCTTCCCATGAATCAGGTAAAGTTTAATTCAAGAGCATTTCTTTGCATGAATCTCTAATAATACAAGTTTACAAGTCAGTTCTATTCAACAAAAACAGCCCATTCTATGTTTGAAGCCCCTCATTTGAGTCTGAGAATCCAGGAACCAAGGAAGAGTGGAGTGTCACTCAGGAGTTTTCAGTGTGCTAAACACAGCTAAGAGTTTATACTGCTTTATACTAGGAGCTATTCTTGTTATTGCAACAAAATACCTGACAAAAGCAATTTAAGGAGGAAGGGTTTATGTGGCTCACAGTTTGAGGCACAGTCCATCATGGTGGGAAGGCATGGTGGCAGGAGTGTGAAGCAGCTGCTCACATAGTATCCACAGTCAGGAAGCAGAGAGAGATGAGGCTGGTGCTCAGCTCACTTTCTCCTTTTTATTCAGTCAGGACCCCAGCCCATGGGATGGTGCTGCCCACATTCAGGGTGGGTCTTGGCTCCCCAGTTTAAGCTCTTTCATAATACTTTCTCGGACACTTGCAGAGGCTTGTGTCCTCAGTGACCTATATCCTGTCATGATGACAATACTAATGCTCACTGGACTATAAGGAGATTTTAGGACTACATCATAGGAGCCATTATCACCCTCTTTGGATGCCTGGGAACATTTCAGACAGGAGCCATTCTGAGGGGTTTGATGTAGTCTTGGGCGTTTGCCATATAGAAAGCATGGTGAAGGAGAAAGAAGGCATGTGAAGTCAAAAGGACACAGATGACAGCATGGATGGCCATGGGGAGGGGGAAACGCTAGAGAGATGGCTCAGTGGTCAAGAGCAGGTACTACTAGGCAGGTTCTCGACCACTGAGCTACACCTCTAGCCCCTCCCTGAGAGATTCTAGGTAAGTACTCTACCACTGAACCATGTCCCCAGGTCTGAGATAGATCACTGTCATTAAATCTTTCCAAGCACAAGGGTTCATCTTGCCCTGTGTCCCTGATGAAAGTCCCAGGGTTTCAGTGGAACTCTGGTGGGATGATCTCCCTCTAACTGCTGCTCCAGCTTAACATTATGTTGAGCTGTTCAGAAACAATGAGACTCCCTTCCTCTCTGGAAGTGGAAGCACTAAGGCTATTTTCTATTGGTTCGCATCTCCTGGATGCCTGTCCCAACCAGTGACCAGCCATGTCTAGTCCAATTTGTGGAGTGGACAGATCTCTCCTCTCCTCTCTAATCCATTGTGCTTTCTCCCTGGCCCACAAGAGAGGTGGGATCTGGGAAGACACTAGCAGTCAGCTGAGCAGGTGGCTGATTGACAGCCAGCCTCTGCTTTCATTATTTCCATGGGCGGGTTCCACTTGAGATGTAAGCTTCGTAAAGTATTTTTAACAAAGACATCTGCTTTTCTGGGATCTAAGTTCCTAGAAATGCTCTGTTCTTCCCCTTTTATGTCAGACTCTACCGTTCTTCAGCACTTTCGTTCTTTGGGGTGATTTTTGACTCCTTCCTTCCTCCCTTCACTCATTTCCCTCCTCTCTTCCCTCCCTCTCTCTGTCCTCTTCCTCCTTCCTGTCTCCCTCCCTCCCTCCCTCCCTTCCTTCTTGCTTCCCTCCATTCATCCTTTCCTCATCCTCTTCTTCCTTCGTTTTTTCTCTCTCTCTCTCTCTCTCTCTCTCTCTCTCTCTCTCTCTCTCCATGCATGGGATTACATGGGTTGAACTCATGGCCTTATGCTAGGCCAGCATTCCTCCGCAGAGCTGCGTCTCTACCTCTGAATCACTTTCATTTTCATTCCCTACACTAGTGATTCCAAACCTAGTTGTTAAATTTCAATATCTAGAGCAGGGCATGCTTTTAATCCCAGAACTCAGAAGGCAGAGGCAGGCAGATCTCTGTGAGTTCAAGGCCAGCCTGGTCTACATAGTGAGTTCCAGTCCAGCTGAGGCTACAGGGAGACCCCATTTCAAGAAAACAAAAAGAAGAAATTTCAGTATCTAGAGGTGGATAATGTTGCACTCACCTATAGTCCCAGCACTTGAGAGACTGAAGCAGAAAGATTGCTGTGAGCTTCAGACCAGCCTGGACTGCATAATAAGGCCTTGTCTCAAACAAAACAAAACAAAGCAACAAAAAATTTCAGTATATAAAGACAGCATTCTTTTGTGTGTCAAGCAAAATACTCTAGCCAGTCCTGATAGCAGAGACTTGTAATTCCAGCTACTTAAAAGGCTGAGGCAAGAGGATCCCAAGTTCAAGGCCAGCATGGGCTAAGGATAGGGTTAAAGACCAGCCTGGCAAGTTAGGGAGACCCTATCTAAACACAAAATGTAAGATCTAGGGATATGTTGGGCATGTTGCAAACCCAGTACTCAGGAGGCTTAGGCAGAGGCAGGCAGATCCCTGAGTTTGAGGCCAGCCTGGTCTACCTATCTAGTTGTAGGCCATCTGAAGCTGCAGGGACCGACTCTGTCTGTCTCTCTCTGGCTCGCTCTGTCTCTCTCTGTCTCTATCTCTGTCTCTCTCTGTCTCTCTCTCTATCTCTCCATCTCTCTGTCTCTCTCTGTCTCTTTCTTTCTCTCTCTCTCTCTCTCTCTCTCTCTCTCTCTCTCTCTCTCTCTCTCTCACACACACACACACACACTGCTGGGAATATAGCTCAGTAGAAGAATGCTTGCCTAGCATGTGTCTTTGGTACAGACAAAACAAAACAAAACAAAAACCTTATCCCTTATCATCCAAAGTGGGCAGTGCTCAGAATAGTTCTCCTATTTGTCAACACCTAGGAGAGTTTGGAAAAAATCCCCATTCTCTGGTTTCACCCAGGGGAATTAGATTGCAAAGTCAAGAAGCTTCAGAAGCTTGAGCGCTCCCTGAGTGGTTCCAGCATGCTGGCCATTCCAAGAATCTCTACTTATGATACAGTTCAGAGCGCCCAGCTGGAGCATGTTGGCCTCAGTTCCATTTTGGGCCTTAAAAACATTGAGTTTAGCAGCTTCGAAGGCCAGCACCTACAGGCTGTGTGCCTCCAGGAGGCAACTTGAACCTCTGGGAAGTGATACTCTTTTTTGTTTAAGATTTAATTTTCAACTTTTAATTATGTGTGTATGTGTATTGGTGGGGTATGTGCATGTGAGTACAGTTCCTGCAGAGGCCAGAAATGGGTGTCAGATCCCCTGGAACTGGAGTTACAAACTCTTGTGAGCCATCCATTATGGCTGCTAGAAACTGAACTCCTATCCTCTGGAAGAGCAGCAAGTGTTCTTAACCAGAGAGGCATCTCTCCAGTCACAGGGGGGCTTGCAAAATGATGTCATATGCCGTGTGTCCCTGGGATGGTCCTGGTCTTTCGCTGTCACAGTAGTAATGAGGATTGTGACGACCACCCAAAACCATCTCAAATGCCATCCTATTTGCATTTTGCTCAATGCTAGGTATTGGTCTAAGTTCTTTTATTTTTGATTTTTTGAGACAAGGTGTTGTGTAGCTCAGGCTGGCCTTGAACTACTTATGCAGCCAAGAATACCCTTGAACTGCTGACACTCCTACCTCCATCTCCTCAGCGTGGGGATGACAGTCACGCACCACCATGCTTGGTTTGTGCAGTGCTGGGATGGAACCCAGGATGCTGTGCATACTAGTGCTCTACCAGCTGAGCTACATTTCCCATCTTATTTTTGGCTTCATGATACGGAGTTGTCCTCAGATTCACTCTGTAGCCAAGGACGACCTCGGATTTCTGATCTTCCTACTTCTGCTTCTTAGCATTGCAGGCATGTACCATCACGTTAAACTTTTGGTACATGAATTCCATTTTATTCTCTGAGAAGTCATGGGTGGTGGTTGCTATTATTATCTTACTTTTTTCATGCCGACACCTATGTAAAACACAAAGACATTTGTATGTCACGCTGGAGTGAAAATGAGGCAGATGCAGACACTGCAGATGACAGTCAGTGGCTCCAGGAGCCTTGAGCACTGAGGGGCTCATTGCTGCAGGCACCCCAACTCATCACCAGGGAGCTCTGCCTTCTGCACATAATGATGATGGTGATGAAGAAAAATGTGATGGGGCTGAAGAGATGGCTCAAGGGTTGAGTGCTTGTTGCTTTTGTATAGGACCTGAGTTCAGTTCCCAACACCCGTATCAGTCAGCTAATAATCACCTGTAACTCCACCAATGAGATACCCTCTCGGGGCCTCCATAGGCAATGCACTCTTGGGCACATACCCACACACAGACATAAATACATGCACACATCACTTATCCTTGGCAAGCACATTGAAGCTGTTCACAGAAGGATGTGGTTTTAATTCTTGGACTTTATTACGATACTCTGTCATGTTCTCACCTAATTCCTATGTCAGAATTTTAACTCCTTGGATCTCAGACAGTGCCTGTATTTGTAGATGAGGTCTTTAAAGAGGTGTTCCTGTGAGGCCTGTGAACGTTTTGGGTTATTTTGTTTCACTGTTCTTGAGACAGGGCCTCACTATGCAACCCTGGCTGGCCTGGAATTCCCTATGTAGACTAGGCTGGTCTTGGACTCACGAAGATCCACCTACCTTTGCCTTGGGTGTGCTGGCATTGAAGGTGTAAGCCTAGAGTATACCCGGTGGGGATGGTTCTTTTGATTGTTGATTTGATTGGAGGAAATAACACCTTAACTGTGGGCAGCACATCCCATGGGCTGGGGTCCTGACTGAATAAAAGGGAGAAAGCGAGCTGAGCACCAGCATTCACCTCTCTCTGCTTCCTGACTGTGGATGCCATGTGAACAGCTGCCTCATGCTCCTGCCACCATGCCTTCCCACCATGACGGACTGTGTCCTCAAACTGTGAGCTACAAGAAACTTTCCTTCCTTCAGCTGCTTGTGTCAGGGGCATTTTGCCACAGTAATGAGGACAGTAACTAGTATAAATGGCCTTGTTTTTATTGATAGCGTTAACTGAGAGAAGGTGTAGGAGGCTGTCTATCTCATCCCCCATCGTCTGGCTTGTGTCTCTCGGCCTTTGAGACTTTCTGGAATCCTCTCCTGACACACAAATATCCCTCCTCGTGTCACCAAACTACTGTGCCTCCCAGTTACAGTCACAGGCTCTGGAATGTCAGTCCTTGATCCATGGTTTCATCTGTTAGGCTGGAAGTTTCTCAACATCATGCAGAACTTCTGCTAGGAGGCGAAACTAGCTCTGGGGACTTCATTTGTTTTCATATAAACATTTGGGTGTCCATGATGAAGTCAGGGAATTGGAAGCTTGGCTGTTTCTAGGATGGTTTCTCCCTCTCCCCAATGCCCTGGTAGAGCAATTCCACTTGGTTATGCTTTTTTAAAAGTTTTTTTCCCCTTCTCTTTTGAGAAGCTGTGGAGTCTTGAAAATGGGTATAAATCAACCTCAAATCTGGAAATGACTCTGAAATAATTTATGGGGGAGGAATCATTGAGCTAGAAATATCAGGGAGCAGTTGCCAAGGCCCCTCACCTGTCTTTCCAGAAGTAAGTTCTCCCTTGAGGTAACAGTGCTTGAGTCTGTTTCAGTAAATATCTCTTCTGTTCATCTGCTGATGGAGTTTGGATTTCTTTGTGTCCTGTGACTGCTGGGAGTTTTTTTCAAAATTGTCCCCTTTTATTCTTATTTTTTAAAGACTATGAAACCCAGTTGATTTCTGCATTTTAAAATAGGTCAGGGCTGAGGAGATGGCTCAGTTGGCTAAGTGCTTGCCTTGCAAGCCTGAGGACCTGAGTTTAATCCTCAGCACCCATGTAAAAAGTAGGGTGTGGTAGAGTGTGATTGTAATCCCATGCTGAAGAGGCAGGAGATCCTTAGGGTTTGCTGGGTAGCTAGCTTAGCTGAATCTGTGAACCCCATATCCCAGTGAGAGACCTTGTCTCAGAATCCAAGATGAGCCAGGTGTGATGGTGTATGCCTTTAATCCCATTACTCCAGACAGAGCAGAGGCAGGCAGATCTCTGTGAGACTGAGGTCAGCCTGATCTACATAGCAAGTTCCAGGCCAGTTGCGACTACAGGGAGACCCTATTTCAATAAAACAAAAACAAACAAAAATCACACACACACACACACACACACACACACGTACTTCCACACCCACAAACACATGTGCACACTCACATACACATAAAAATACAAAATAAATACAAAAATAAAATAGGTACAGAGCCAGACATGGTAGTACACACCTAGGATCCCAGCTCTTGGAAGCTTGAGGCAGGAAGATCTCCAGTTTGAGGCCAAGTTCATCTACACAGAGCAATCTTGTTTCAAAACAAACCAGCAAGAGTAAAGTGGAGAGGCTAAAAATGAAAACAGAGCATGGGATGTTCAATGGAGTGTTATTCTTTCTGCTTGAGAATTCTGGATACCCCAAAACAGAGTGGGGAGATGACAGGAGGGTATGTTCTGTTGTGGGAGATGGTGGACACTTCCACGGAGGAGAGTGAGGACCACCCAGAAACCTGCCTGCGCTTACCTAAGCACATGAATTCATGGAGGAGAGCGGGGTCTTTCTTACTTCCTATTATGATGGTTAATATTAAAAATTTTTAATTTATTTGTATTTTAGGTGTATGAGGGTTTTGCTTAGATGTGTGTAAGTGCACCACACGTGTGTAGTACCTACAGAGGCCAAAAAAGGGTGTTGGATCCCTTGGAACTGGCATTCATTATAGACAGTTGTAAGCCACCATGTGGTTCTGGAAACTGCTCTGCAAGAGCATCCAGTTCTTAACCACTGAGAAACCTCTCCAGCCCCAGATGGCTAATATTTAATTCTTTTTTCTACATGTATTTATTTTCATGTGTGGGGCAGGCTGTATGTTGAAGTCAGGGACCAACTTGCAGGAGTTGGTTTTCTCCTTCTACTATGTGCGTCTCTAGTATTTAACTTAGATCCTCAGGTTTGGCAGCAAGTGCCCTTACTTGCTGAGCCATCTTGTCTACACCTTAATGATTGCTCTTGACTGTCAACTTGGCTGGACTGAAAAGCACTTGAGTAGGAGCTTTTTAGAGCACAGCTGTGTAAGGGTGGCATGCAGGAGTTTGCAGAAAATATTGACTAAAGGGGGAAAGACCTGCCTTGAATGTGGGTGGTACTATCCATGGGCTGGGAGTCTAGATGGAGGAAGCCTGCAGTGTAGACATTCTCTTTGTTTCCTGGTCCAGGTTGGCCCCAGAGGTGTGATCCTTCTGTCTGAGCCTTCCGAGTGCTGGGATTACAGTTTTGTACTGCTACACCACACTTTTACACCCTCTTGGAGGACCTAAATTGAAGATTGACTGTACCTGGGAGTTGGGTATGGATGAAAGTGTCCACACCAGCCTGTATTCTGCTCAGAAATCTTCAGATTGAGCTTCATTCCCTAATTTACTACATTCTTTTTTTAAAGATTGTGTGTGTGTGTGTGTGTACCATTTGAGTGCTGGTGCCTTCAGAGGCCAAAAGAAGACATTAGATCTCCTGGAGCTAGAGTCAGAGTCAGTTGTGAGTTGCCTGATATGGGTGCTGGGGACCAAACTTGGGTCCTCTACAAGAGCAACCAGCACTTTTAACTGTTGATTCACCTGTCTAGTCCCCTTACTTTCTTCTTCCAACTGAAAGTGACTGGGGGCCTGAGGGGTTGTCCTGAGCCAGGGAATGCAGACCTGACAACAGTGGTGAGCAAAGATATAGTGAACCATCATTCTCAGTTCACCTCAGATCCACCCGTGACATGTAACAGGGACCAGAAGTGACGCGGCACACTTTTAATTCAAGCACTCAGGAGGCTGAGGCAGGAGGATCACCGTGGTTTGTAGCCAGTCTAGACTACAGAGTGAGACCTTCTTATAAAATACATTGGCTGGAGAGTTGGCTCAGTGGTTAAGAGCACTGGCTATTCTTTCAGAGGACCGGGGTTCGATTCCTGGCACCCACATGGTGGCTAACAATAGTCCTTAAGTCCAGTTCCAGTTTATCCAGTGCCCTCTTCTGACCTCTGTGGGCACTGCACGACATGGGTGCACTTACACACATGCAGGCAATACATTCATACACATAAAAAAATAAAAGTCATAATAATTAAAACATAAAAAACGTAAAAATAAAAAAGCTGATGAAATGGCTCAGTGGCCTGATGACCCAAGTTAGGTCCTCGGGATCCACATGGTTGAAAGAGAGGTCTGACTCCTGCAAGTTGTCCTCTGATTTCCACATTTATGCTCTGTGTGTGTGTGCACGCGCACGCGCGCATATGTGTGTGACGTCTCTTTCTAATGCCCAGTACACAGTAGGTACTAAAATATATCCCTTACTTTCCCACATGTTTAATAAATATGCTTTAAACTCATTTAATTTTTACCATCATGTGAACAGATACTGTGTTTTACAAAGAGAACTTCAGATATACAACTCAGGGCACCCAGTAGGTGTAGAGATCCAGCAGTCAGCACCCAGAGCTTCTGACTCCATCCACTGTTCTCTATCTCATTTCCTGCCAGTTCTATCACTGTCCCAAGGTGTTATAAACCTGGGGGCTAGGAGAGGGCTCCATCAGTAAAGTACTTGCTGTAGAAGCCTGAGGGCTTGAGTTCAATCCCTGGAAGCCAGGTAAATGCCGGGCATATTGGCATGTTTGTATGTTTGTGTGCTGGTTAGTTTTAACTATTAACCTAATACAACCTAGAATCACCTGGGAAGACATTCTTTTTTAAAAATGTATTTTTATTTTATGTGTATGAGTATTTTGCCTGCATGGATGTAAATGTACCCACATGTGTAATGTCTGTAGAGGCCAGACGAGAGGGTGATAGATCCCCTGGAACTGGAGTTACCAACAGTTGTTAGCCACTATGTGGTTGCTGGGAACTGAACCTGGGTCCTCTGCAAGAGAAGCCAGTGCTCTTAACCACTGAGCCATCTCTCCAACCCCTAGGAATACATTCTTAAGGAGGAATTATCTAGATCAGATTGGTCTATGGGAGATTGTCTTGATTGTTAATGGATGTGGGACGACTCAGCCTGCTGTGGGTAACACCATTCCCTAGGCAGGTGGTCATCACCTGTAGAAGTGTGGAAAGCTGCCTGAGAGCAGCCAAGCACTCATGCATTCATTTCTTTCTGCTCTTGGCTATGGATGTGACATAACCAGCTGCTTCAAGTTCCTGCCTTGACTTCCCCACAATGATGGACTGTAATCTGGAATTGTGAACCAAATAACCTTTTCCTGCTCAATGCTGCTTTTTTTTCCAGGATATTTTATCACAGCAACAGAAGTAAAACTACAATAGTTTGTCATCCCAGCACTGAGGGAGATAGAGACAGGGGAATTCCTGGGACTAGCTGCCCAACCAGCCTAGCTGAATTGGTGAACCCCAGGTCTCAGTGAGAGACCCTGTCTCAAAAGTAAGGTGGATGGTACCTGAGGAATGATACCTGAGGCTGTCATCTGGTTTCTCCACCTGCCCCCCAACACACCCACAGATCCCTGTGCACCTGCATGTATACATGTATACACACACACACACACACACATACACACACACACAGAATGTTCTAACCCTATAAAGTTCAGAGAACAACATAATGGATTTATTGTAGTGTTACTGATCCTCAGCAGTTCCTGCTGCATGAACTGCATCCCAGTTTCCCCTCCCCCAACAATGCTGCGTCTTTCAGCCGATTTATTTGAGGTTGGGGATATTTGCTGAATAGACAGATAAGGGAGAAAAAATAAAAAAGAGTTGAAGACTAGTTGCCATTTTGATCCAGAACAGAAGACCTTGGCTTTGGTAATCAGCTCTCTTTCCCACCCACACAGTCTGAGGTTCAGCTAAAGAGAGAGAAAAAGAAAGAAAAGTAATTTATTTAAGTTTTGCATGCTTGATTGGTTTTGTACTTATCTTATATGACCTTATTCAGTTAGACAAAAAAATATCAGAATCCAGTATGTTTATGATTCCCAAATAGGACTTATTTTTATTTGTGTATATGTATGTGTATATGTACACGTGTGTACAGTGCCCACAGAGGTCAGAAGAGGGTGTAGGATACCCTGCTGGAGTTGTGAGCCACCATGTGGCTGCTGGGAACTGAACCCAGGTCCTCTTCAAGAACAGCAAGAGCTCTTAACCACTGAGCCATCTTTTCAGCTCATAAATAAATACTTCACTTACACTTAAATCATTATTTCATAGTAGAAGGGCCTAAAAATTAGAAAATTTCATGTCTATTTTATTGTGTATATTATGGGGGTGCATGCCACAGTGCATGTGTGGAGGTCAGAGGACAGCCATGTAGAGTTTGTTCTCTCCTTCCACCGTTATGTGGATCTGAGGGATTGAACTCAAGTTACCAGGCTTATGTGGCAAGCATCTTTACCCATGGAGCCACTTCGCCAGCCTAAAATTTTACTTCTAAAGTGAACTTACCAAATTTTGAAAAGTTGGAGGGCATGACTCAGTGATAGAGCTCTTGCCTAGAATTCCCCAGTGTCCCAGGGAAGGGTGGCATATGGCTCAGTGGTAAGAACCTGCCTAGAATTCCCCAATAAGGGGCTAAGGCCATGGCAGCTCAGCAGCAGAGCACTTACCCAGCATATCTAATTCATCAGATGAACTTTGACAATGCATGTAGCTGTGTGTCTTATCAGTACAGTCAAGATTTAGAACAGCCGGGCCTGATGCAGCATGCCTGTATTCTTAGGTACTTAGGATGCTGAGGTGGGAGGATTGTAGGTTGGAATCCCACCTGGACTATGTAGTGAATTCAAAGTTGCCTTGGGCAACTTAGTGAGATTCTATTTCAAAAAGGAAAAAATAAAATTAAAATGCTGGGAATGGAGCTCCGTGGTAGTATGCTTACATAGTGTATGTAAGCTGCTGGGTTCCATCCCCTGTTGCCCCTACAAAGCTCTCTCCTGTTTGCTTCATCCTGCCTTTCAGAAAGTGGGCAGCAGAAGCCCCTGGCTGCTCATCCACTCTTTGTCACCCACCTGTGAGGCTTTTCCACCAAACCCTGAGTTCTCTTGTTTGAGGGCAGGGCACAGTAACAGGGTGGATGAAAGTCGATGGTGTGCTAGGAAGAATCAGGCATAGGAAGACAGGGACCAAATTCCCTCTGTTACATTTCCCAGTTATGAGATGTTCATCCACTTTTGGAAAGCCTGTGCCCTCCTCTCCTTATCAGTGGAATAGATGGAGCTCAGGAAGACCACCCTACTAGAGAGCAAGTCAGCCTTGATATGGAAATTTAACCTGGAGAAGTAGGAAGGAAGTGGCCATTTTTATTGCTCTAGAGTTCTGCTCCATACAACGTCAGGACTGAATAGCATCTCCCTATGTTAGCACTGAACACTGAAGATACTGTTCCTCTTTCTGTTTTTAATTGTTTTATGTACATAGAATCCCATAGCTATACCACAAGGACTACTGACGTATTTTAATGTGATTTTCAATATAAAATTTCTCTTTATGTCTAGTCACATCATATCATCACCTACCTCACTTCCCAGAATCCAATCCTCTTGAAATGTCATTGTAGATCTTGATCCAATTGCAAACACTGTCAACTTTCTCTCATAAAAGGAGCCGTGTATATAGCTTCTAGATTGTTCTTCTCCTCTTGAACCATTTGTTTTACAGCTCAATCCTATTCTCTGTTGGTTCCAACAGGAAAGAGCAGAAGATAATGAGGTGTAGACCATATTACTTTCACCCTGGTTATAGCTTGGGTGAAAGTTTGTCTAAAATGTAAGTTTTTGACCCATCTAAGGGTTTGAATTACCTTTGTTATCCCCGGTTTTGTGTGTTAGCAGACTCAGCAAAGGGTTGAATGAAGGCAGACAACGAGACATTTCTGTTTGTGCTCTGTGATTTCTTCCCTCTTAGATGTTAGACGCTTGTGTTTGGAGTTTCTGTGGTGCAGAAATTCTTAGGATTTTAGTTCTTACTTGTTCTTTGTAGCCAACAAATGGTTCTTTGGGGGTGAAGTAGGAGAAAAAAGCAACGACATAAAGAGCCTTTGGCAAAGCATTCCTTTGATCGGTCATGAAAAGTTGGATTGTTACTGATGATCAAAATACAATAGTGACATTTCTGAAACCAGACAATGTGTGTGTGTGTGTGTGTGTGTGTGTGTGTGTGTGTGTGTGTTATGGGGATATGAATCATGAGCCTTCACTGCCTTCTACTTTTCATTTTTGGGAGATTTATTTCAGAGATATGTCCCATAGAAAATACCCGCTCCTAGGCATAGCAAGTGCCATGGTTAATATTCATGTTCATTTCAAGCAGTATGGTGCTGGTAAATAGCTTTGGTGCTGAGGTGAGGACATGCATTGGAGGCTTGTAGCTTTTGCCAATTTCCCTGGTGTAAATATTCCCACCATGGTATGTTTCAAGCTCAAGATGCTTGACAGTTCCTGTGACCTCAATATTTAAAGGCCAGTCCCAGCACACCTCTCCTGGAAGGGAACACTCTGCTTTACCCATACATGATTTTACCATCTGTCTCTTGTAAGATGTTAATTAGGAGTGTAATCAGTGTACATGGTGACAACTTAAAATGTATTAGAAGATTGTTATACAGGTTGGAGAGATGGCTCAATGGTTAAAGGCACTGGCTGCTCTTGCAGAGGACCTGGGTTCGGTTCCTAACACTCACATAGCAGTTAATCATTTGTGACTCCAGTTCCAGAATATCCAACACACCCTCTTCTGGCCTCTGTGGGCACTGAATGCGTGGGTGCACTCCTATACATGCAGAGAAAATACATAAAATAAAAATTAAAAAAATTAAAAATGAATTTTTAAAAAAGGATTGTTAGAAAAGAAGCAGCAGTCAGAGCACAAAGAAAGCCAACATAGTTTCCTTCGGTGAGGAATGGGAGAGTGGGAGGACCTCAAGGCCATGATTGGGTCTGGAGGTGGAAGAGAACATGAGACAGAAACAATGCAATATACGGAGGTCGAAACCTGATGGGGCTTTAGAGGGAAGGAAAGGCTTCCTTTAAAGCCTGGAGAGGGCTTTAGTTGAGAGAGAGAGAGAGAGAGAGAGAGAGAGAGAGAGAGAGAGAGAGGAGAGAGAGAGCACCCATCAGACGGGATGGTACTGGGAGGCTGGAGGAGCCTCTTCAGACAGCAGCTTTTATCTCTGGACCAAATCTGAGTAATCTCCCCCTGAGGAGTCTGGGACCAATCCCCAGAATGAAAGGAAAGGTCTAACTTTAAAAATTATTTATTAGTTTTATTTTATGTACACAAGTGTTTTACCTGCACAGACGTAAGTGCACTCATATCATGCAATGTCTGAGGAGGCCAGAAGAGGATGCTGGAGTCCCCTGAAAATGGAGTTATTCATATGGTTGTGAGCCACCATGTAGGTGCTGGGAACCAAACCCAGGTCCTCTGCAGGAGCAGTCAGTACTTTTAACCACTGAGTCATCTCTCCAACCCCAGATCTGACTTTTTATAACCGTTTAGGGGTGATGGGAAGTTTCACATCACATGACTTATTTCAGCATAGTATATGTGACAGGGAGCATGGAGGAGTCAGATACCATAAACTGAGAGCTGTTGGGTCATAGCACAGACTGCTTCTTAATCCTCTGTCCCAGAGATAGTTGCAGGGAGGCGTGGCCTGATTAAGGCTCTGGGGTACAGGCCTGGGTCTAATAAAGATGTCTCCTGGTTGGTTTGGACCTCTACACCTCTACACGCTTGTGAGTTTGTGCAAACCTACAGGTCTATGGATGCCACAGACACTGGACAGCAGCAACAGTGTGGGCAGCAGAAGACTCAGGGCTTCTTTGCGATTTGTACTTGAAAGTAAAGACAAAAACTTGAGTAAACATGTTAGTTACCCAACCAAGAACAGCACATTGAGAGTGGCATGTTGGGGACCATGCTTAACCCTGGAGGTGTGAAGGGAACAGGTCACAGTCCTGCCCTTCAGATCTTGGTTGATGTGGGGTCAACACAGGAGTTAGGTCTAAGAGCCAATCTTCCAATGATGATAGTGCCACACCCTCCTAGAAGGTTTCTCTGCCTACTGTCATGTTTGTTAACAGCTTCATCTCTAGGATGTCAGTTCCCTCTGGGCTCAAGGTTTAACCACCCTTCCCTTCTAACAGGTTCTCAGAGTGCATGTTCTGTGACACTCTTCCTGAGGAGACAGGAACAAATGCATCTGCTCACCCCAGATAGGGAACCGAAGAAAGACCAAAAGTAAGATTATCACTGTTACTAAACCAATGGGGGTTACTCACAGGAATATGGGTGGGGAGTTGCTTACAGGAGCAGAAATGACTTACAGACAGCTGCATCACCAAAGCCCCCCTCTCCCCCAGCAGGGTGATGGCTCAGGAAAACTGGAAACCTGGAGCTCACTGCATAGGCAGCTGGAAAAGTTAGAGAATATCTGCTCCAGGCGGCTTGTCTTGTCTGAGTGTCTCTCATCAGTGTTTAATGCCTGTATAAACTTGGGGAGGGAAAGACCTAGTGTATAGGGTCAGGTTCAGGGACTTCCTGAAGCTTTTGAGTTGTTTACTTCCTGTGCTTAAGCTTCCCTGCAGGATGAAATGTTTTGCCTCCTTTCAGACCATCCTTTGTCTTAGTGAACTTCCCTCCAGGATGGAAGGACTGAAGGTCTTATCTCTGAGGAAACTGCTCCTGACAGTGCAAGCTCTTTAACAGCAATTCTGCTGTGTTGGAAATGCAGATTCCAAGGCCCCACCTCAGCCCCAGGACAGGAAGCTCTGGGGTGAGCTATGGACTTATGTTCATCAAGCTCTGCAAGTGATGCTGATGTTAATGCCAGCTCCTTGGGAGACTCACTATGGCACAGGGCTGGTCAGGGTCATGATGGCTGACCTGTGAACCCAGTCTAGCAACTGCCTTGTGAACAGGCTCCATTCATGGCAGCTCCATTAAGAATGCAAGGAGGCAGATTACAGTGTAGTATGTTTATGTGATTGTGTAGGTATCTATATGTGTGTGTGACAGTGTATGTGTGTATGATTGTGTATGACTGTATATGTATGTGTGTGAGTGTATATGTGCATATGAGTGTGTGTGACTATGTATGTGTGGGTGTATGTGTGTGTAATTATATGTGAGTATGTGTATGATTGTGTGACTATACGAGTATGTATGTGTATGTTTGTGTATGTTAATCTGTGTATATTTGACTGTGTATATGTGTGTGTGTGTGCACTCGTGTATGTGTGTGCATGTGTCTGTGTGCCAGTGCTCATGTGTGTATGTGCACCTGCATGTGGAGGTCAGGGGACAACCTCAGGTGTCATTTTTCAGGTGCCAAACCCCTGGTTTGTTGAGACAGCTCTCTTACTGCCTGCCACTCACTGGGTAGTCTGTCCAGTGAGCCCCAGGCATCCTCCTGTCTCTGCCTACTCAGTATGAGATTACAAGTGCATGCTGCCATGCCCAGGATTGTAAACCTGTGTGTGTGTGTGTGTGTGTGTGTGTGTATATCCTCCAAAGCCCTTCCACCTTATTCGTTAAGGCAGGGTCTCTCAATCAAAACTAGAGCTCACAGATAATGCTGCTCTCCGTAAGTCACCTTGCTCTGTGGATCCCCTGTCTATCCAAGTTTAGAATTATAGGTAGCCCGTCCACTCAGGGTTTTAACTGGGTTTAGGGGATCTGAACCTCAGTGTTCATGCTTGTGTGGCAAGTGCTTTAATGACCAAGTCATCTTCCCGGCCAAGACCAGCATTTTTCATATGATTTGGGGGCACTGAGCTCAGATCCTCCTGCTTACAAGGCAAATGCCTTACTGACTGAGCTATCTTCCCAGCCCCAGAGAAAGCGTTTAGAGTAGTCTACCCACCCAATCCCTGCAGCTTTCTGGTGGTGACTGTGTGAAGTTGGTGGTGTAGATAGTGGAGGATGCACGTTTGCTTCTTCAGAGCCAGCTGACAAAACCCTTGGTGATCAACTGCCTTCCAGGTATTAACCCCTTTTCTAAAACTCCCTCCCCTAAGATGGGGCATTTGCCTGGACTCAAGGAACACGGAGAGCAAAGAAAGCATAGGTTTTCCTGAATAGAAGTAGAACTGAGCTACCCGAGGGGCAGGATCCTGTTTGTGTAGTCTGTATACACCAGTTTCTTGTGCTCTCCTGACTCTTCCTTCTCAGTCCCATTCACCCCTGCACTTCATATTTTGTTAGTTGAATCCACACTTATCTCCTGTTCCTTTTGTCCATCAGATTGTCAGCATCCAGATATAGGGACACTGCTGCCATCTCTTGAGTAACTTAGAATCATGGCCAGCCCATAGTAGGTGTTCCTATAAATATCTGGTGAAGGGCTTGGGAGCTTGGACAGGTGGAAGGTCATTGAAGAATCTGAGATCTGCTAGAAGGGTGGTGCATGCCTGTATTCTTAGCTCTTAAGGGGATTGTGAGTTTGAGGCCAGCTTGAGCTGCACAGTGAGATCCTATTTCCAAAAGAAAAAAATAGCAAAGCAAAGGTTCTGGAGAGATGATTCCTCAGTGGTTAAAAGCACTGGCTGCTCTTGCAGAGGATCTGAGTTCAGTTCCCATACCCACACAGCGTAACTTACAACAGCCTGGGAATCCACCGCTCTCTTCTGGCCTCTGCAGTCACACATGCATATACCTACATATAGACACAGATGCATACACATAAATAAGAATATATCTTTAAAAACAAAACAAACAGCCAAGTGTGGTGGTGTACTCTCTTAGTTCCAGCACTTGGGAGGCAGAGCTAGGTGGATCTCTGTAAGATTGAGATCAATCTGGTCTACACAGGAGTTCCAGGCTAGCTGGGGTTACAGAGAGACCCTTTTTCCAAAAAAACCCAAAACCAAACCAAAAAAAAAAAAAAAAAAAAACAGAGAAAAAAAAAGTGAGACATTGGGTAAATCCGAGCACTTTTCAAAGATGCCAACATTCAGAATAAACTTCAGTTTGCATGAAAAATTCTTTGGAGTTCTGGAAGCTCTTAGAGCACCCATTAAAAGTAGACATCTGTCTCCAGGAGGGGGAAGCATTTTCTCTTTTAGGAATAGTGACTGTCATAGCCTTTTTCACCCCAGTGCCCATCTGTGAGCTCTTTTTCTCCATCTATTTACACACTACTTTTGTGTGGTGGGTGGTCAGCCCTACAGGAAGATGTGTCAGTCTTACAAAGGGAGGGAAAGAAGATCCATTGTTTCTTTTCATTTTGAAATTTCAATCAGCAAACAGAGCTTGTGTTCAGAGCCCAAGATAATTGTTTTGTGCTTCTCTGAAGATGCACAAGGGAAGGTCAGGTATGGAAGTTCAGCTGAGCTTTTGAGGTGTGCTCAGGGAGTGAGGATGAAGGATACGATAGTAAACCTTGTAGGGATTAATCCCAAAGATCAACACAGAAACAGATTTGTAAACCACACTTCTGGGTGTATCTGTAAGGCTGATTCCAGAAAAGATTACTAGAGAAAGACCCACTTCTAATGTGAGTAGCACTGTCTTTTAGGCTGGGAGCTTCAATGGGTTAAAAAGGGAGGATGGGGCCTGGAGAGCTGGTTCAGTGGTTAAGAGAACTAGCTTCTCTTGCAGAGGACCCAGGTTCAGTTCCCAGCACTCACATGGCAGCTAACGACTGTGTATAACTCCAGTTACAGGAGATTCAGCGCCCTCTTCCTGCCTCCACAGACATTGCATGCACATGGTGCACATACATACATGTAGGCAAAACGTACATATATATAAAATAGAAATAAATATCTTTTTAAAAAAGGAAGGCAGAGGAGGAAGCAGGCTAGCACAGGCTAGATGTTCTCTCTGCTTCCTGGCTATCTTGAGGTGGGTTTCTTTGCTTCCCAAGGTTCCTGTTTTGATGCTCTGTCTCACCTCAGGACCTAAGCCATAGAGCCAGCCAACCCTGGGCCCAAACCTCTGAAACTGTGAACCTAAATAAATCCTTTCTCCATTAAGGCGTTTCTCCCAGGTATTTTTTTTCACAATAATGTGAAATTAATGCAAACACCAATAACTACAACAAGAAAAGAATACCTGATTACTGTTTGATAATTACTATTTGTATTTAAACCCCACAGCAAGCTTACAAACAGGTTATTTTATTTTTAAAGATTTAATTTATTTTATATGTATGTATGTGTGTCTGGGTGAGTTTATGTGCTTCATGTATGTATAGTGCCTGTGGAGGCCAGAAGAGGGAGTCAGATCTCCTGAAATTGGAGTTATAGGAAATTGTGAGTCACAATGTGGGTGTTGGGAACTGAACCCAGGTCATTTGCATGATCCACAAATACTCTTGAGTACCAAGCTATCTCTCCATCCCATTTTATTAAGACTCATATATATAGATAAGCAAAACGAGGCTTCAAAAGGTATATATTTTGTGTGTATTTGTCTACATAAATGTGAGGGCCAGAAGACAACCACATCTCCTCAGGTATTGCTCCTTAGGAGCAGTCAACCTTGTTTCTTGAGACAGGATCTCTTGGTGATCTGGAAACTCATCCAGTAGGCTAGGCTGGCTGTCCAGTGAACACCAGACATACTAATCTCCATGTCCTTAGCACTGGGATTACAAGTTGCCATGCCTGGATTTGTGTGTGTGTGGGGGGGGGGGGGTTGTCCTGGAGCTTTAGCTCAGGTCTTCACAAAGCTAACACTCACTCTCCCGATGACTGAAATATCTCCCAAACTCTCAGAGAGGTATTTTGCTGTGTCTCAAGTCACCTGCATCCTTTTATTAACTTGCTGGACACATTTCTGCAAATTACCTTATTAAGAACTGGAACAGGGTGGCTTCAAGTGGCAATGTATTTTTTCAGATGTTATAGAACCCAGAAGTCTGAAATCAAGTCAAGCATAGGGCCAGGCTCACATCCTTGTTTTTCTAGTTCCTTCTACTTCTGGTGGTTGAGTGTCTACATTGGGTTGGCCTGTGGACATGCTTATAGGAAAATGTCTTAATTACATTAATTTATGTGGGAAAACCTAGGTGGCACCATTCCCTAGGCAGGGGGATGATTTACATGTTAGCATTGTGCATTTGACATAACCTAGAATCACCTGGGAAGAAAGTCTCAATGAAGGGTTGGTTGTCCACATTGAGTTGGTCTGTCAGCATGCCTGTGGGCAATTGTCTTAATTAAGTTAATTGATGTGGGAAGACCTAGCCCACTGTGGGTGGCACCATTCCCTATGCAGGGGGTCCTGAATTGTGTAAGAGAGGAGAAACTGAGCTGAGCACAGGCGAGTACTCATGCATTCATTTCTCTCTGCTCTTGACTGTGGGTGTGATGTGACTGAAGTTTCTACCTCGACTTCCCCACAGTGATGGACTATATCCTGGAAGTGTGAACTAAAATAAACCCTTTCTCCTGCAATTTGCTTTAAAAAAGAATTATTATTAAATTTTAAATTATGTCTACGTGTGTGTCTGTGTTTGCGCATGTGAGTGTAGGTACTCCCAGAAGCCAGAAGGGGGCATCGGATCCTTTAAAGCTGAAGTTACAGGAGGTTGTAAGCTGCCCTATGTGGGTGCTGGGAACCCAACTCAGGTCCTCTGCAAAAGCAGTATGTACTGTTAACTTCTGAGACATCGCTCTAGCCACCAGCCCCCAAATTTGCTTTTTGTCAGGGTATTTTATCACAGCAACTGAGATGAAAGTAAGACACAAGTGAAGAGGTGAAGGGAATTGCAGTTTCAGACCACACACAGGCAGGCAAATCACTGCTTTCCTAGAATCTGCAACTCTCAGATGCACAAGCTGTAGAAATGAAGTCCAGAGGCACAGCTATAGATTTGATTGAATTTGGTCCTCGTGTGTTGTGATGGCCCAGAGTGTCATGGTGAGAAGCCCTGTAATCCAACCCTGATGAGCATCCTATAGAAACACATCGATTTCCTTTGTCAACCTCTGACATCGCTCACTTTCCTCTTTGTGATCCTATCTCTGAATGAGGCCCTTTTCTGAAAGCCACTGTGGTATTTATGTGTTGCCATTTCCTGACTCTGGAAATTGTGCCAGTGATTTTGAATTTGTGAGAAAATTACATACATTTTCTGATATCTGAAAAATCCATTTTGACCTAACTACCACACAGAGGTGTGGGAACCATTTATGATTTACCTGATGTTTTGAAAATTCATTTGGAGTATATAAAAAACGTGACCCAGAGATTTTAGGTTAGCTTCCTGGGACAGAGATGAGCTGCTGCATGCTGTAGACATTTCCATCCCCAAAGAAATCTGATTCATCTCCTTCTTACAGTCCAGGTCATAGGATGTTACCCCGTGTGGTACGTTTTCTATTTCTTCCTCACCCATGCTTTTCCTGGGTGATGAATGAGATTACAGCCCCTATGTGGGTATCTGGGCCAATCATTGTGTTGCTAAAATTCTTTGTAACAGAGGGAGTAAACAACATTTACCCACTCCTACCTTGGTCCTGAGGACAGGCCTAGATATGATTTCACTGAATTGCACTCTGGGAAACCAGTGAGTTTATCAGGCTCACTTATAGAGCAGTGGGTGAGGGTTTACTTAGGGGAATGTGGGTACCTCCCCACTTAAGGCTGCATTGCAAAGTCTTCTCCAAAGCATGGATGGTGGCTTCCCAACAGCAGCATAAAATAGTGAGAGCCCCTCCCCTAGCCTTTCCCAGCCTATATACTCTAGCCCCTCCCCCAGACCATGTGCAATTAGGACAGAATGGCCAATCACAGGTTGGGGAGTGTGGCTGGCAGAATAGCCAATCATCAGTTGGGAGTTGTGTCTGGTCCTATGACTCTCCCTGTGTTTCCCTTCCCTGCAGAACATGAACAGCCAACAAGTTCAGCTGTGATGATCTTAGGCAAAGGGGTGCAGAGGAGCTTGGGAAGATAGCGTGTCAGAGGACAGCCCTATACATCACTTTGAAAAGTGTGTTGGTTCCTTTACTTATCCTTGAGACCAAAAACCTGACAAGAAGCAAGTTAAAGAGGATTTATTTTGGCTCAACAGTTTGATGGGATACAGTCCATCATGGTGGGTCTTCCAGTTATATTCCTGTTGCTGTGATAAAACACCCTGGCCCAAAGCAACTTAGGGAAGAAAAGGGTTTATTTGGCTTACCATTCCAGGTTATAGTCTGTTATTGCAGACTATTTAAGACAGGAACTTAAAACATCACTATCAAGAGTAGAGAGAGCGTAAACATGGATGCCAGCTTGCTCTCATCTAGCTTTCTCTCATAAAGCTCAGGACTTTTTGCCTAGGAATGGTGCTGCCCATGGTGGGCTGGATCCTCCTACATCAATTAACAATGAAGACACCCCCACCCCATGGACATACCCACAGGTGAATCTGATCCAGAGAGTTCTTCAACTGAGACTGTCTCCTCAGGCGATTCTAGGTTGTAGCAAGTTGACAATTAAAAAGCTCAGCCAGGCTGGGTGTGGTGGTGCATGCCTTTAATCCCAGCACTTTCGGGGCAGAGGCAGGTGGATCTCTGTGAGTTCAAGGCCAGCCTGGTCTACAGAGTGAGTTCCAGGACAGCTGGGGCTAAAGGAAGACCCTGTCTCAAAAAGACCAAAAAAAAAAAAAAAAAAAAAAAAAAAAAAAGCTCAGCCAGGAAGTCATGGTGGTGGAGTGGCTTACAGCTGTGGCTGTGAGAAGCTTGCTTGCTCACATCTGGGTAGATCAGGAAACATAGGGAGATGAATGCTGGGGGCTCACCTTGCTTTCTCATTTTTCCTCTTTTTATTCAGTCCAGGACCCCAGTCCATGGGATGGTGCCACTGACATTAAGGGTGGGTCTTCCCACCTCACTTCAACCTCTATGGAAAAAATGGCCTCACAGACACACCCTTACTAATACCCTAATCCAGTCAAGTAGACAATTAAAATTAATCATCACATGTACCAAACCCTATAAGCATCCATGGTTTCAGATGCTCTGTGAAATCCTAAACCCGTTCAAGTGAAGTGTTTTCTTTCTTGACCTAAAGCTCAGGAAAAAGCCTGTTCATTGTAATGACAACTGGCAGGCTCATGGCTCCCAACAGTGAGAGCTAGACCTAGGTGGTTTGTGTGATTTCAGTTCAGTTTAACAAATATCTGCAGTTTGATATACAACCAGATGGAGACCTTTTAGCCTGGTGGGATAGACAATAATCGAGTTCACATAGTGGCAGACATAAGAAGGAAAAGCTCTTGTTATTCTTTGTTCTCCATTATTTAACTGTGGGATGTGCACCAAACAGGTGCTCACTTGCTATTTGTGCAATGAAGGGGTGAAAAGTCTTCTTCCAGTCTGGTGAGCTTGGAGCATGGTTAGAGGGCAAAAAGAGAATAAAATCAAGGGCAGCAAAGGGAGGAGCAATGTGCAGGTGGCCTGAGGATTGGAGAAGTTTCCAGAGGATCCAAGATTGGGAGATGAATGACTTCACTTCAGTAGATCTTAGGGAGTGGGATTCTGAAACTGTGGAAGGGTCCAGATTCAGGTGAAACCAGCAAGGTGATCCAAGTTTCTGAAGTCACAGGGAAGTGGCCATCTGGGGAAGGGTGTGTTTGTTATTTCTCTCATTGCTGTGACAAAATACCTGACGCAAAATCCAACTTAAGGAGGGAAGGAAGGGTTTGCTTTGTCTCACAGTTTAAGGGTTGGCAGGAGTGTGAGGCAGCTGCTCACATTGCATCCACAGTCAGGAAGCAGAGAGGGATGAATGCTGGTGCTCAGTTCGAGTTCCCTTTTTTATTCAGTCCAGGACCCCAGCCCATGGGGTGATGCTGACCACAGTCAAGGTGGGTATTCTCTCCTCTGTTAATCCTCTCTGGAAACATCCTCACAGACACGTTTTCTATGCTAATTCCAAGTGCAGTTAAGTTGACAGTGAAGATTATCTCCGATGGTGTTTTAGAGGCCATCTGGGAAAATTTGGCCAGGAGAATGGGAGATTTAGATGCTTGGTGAGAAGAACTCTTGAGCTACATGGGAGTGGGACTTAGGAAAAGGGAGATGGCAGGAGATCGAGCAGGAGACACAGAAGGAGGTTTCCTGGCTACACTGCTCCTGGAACTTAGCTTCCCACATGGCCTCAAGAACTTGGATTCCCATGTGGCTCCTGGAATCTGCCTTTCCATGTGGTTCCCAGAACCATGTCTCCACAGGCTAAGAACCCAGTTCTATATGAGACAGGGTCTCTCCCTAAACCTCAAACTCACTGATTCTTCAAGACTAGCTTACCAGCAAGCCTCAGGGATCCTCCCATTTCAAATTCCCAAGGGCTGGGATTTAAGGTGTGCACTACCATATCCAACCTGGATATGTTTCTTTGGTCTGTCATTTGGTTCCCTATGTGAGGTGCATGATGTTTATTCATGTCTCCCCAGGAAAAGTCACACAATGTGGAAAAGGACCAAGAAGCAGAGAGTGGCCAGACCTAGAGCCCAGGCTAATGACTTTCAAAGACTTACTGATAGTGACTTACATCAATCATCCAGGCCCCACCTCCTGAAGATTCCATAGAACCACCAAACAGTGCCCCCTGCTGGGAAACAAATATTCAAGACATGGAGCTACTGGGGCCATTCAGATTCAAAGCATGATGGTTTCTATACTGTGTTGGAGGATTGGCTAAATGATGTTGCTTAGAATGTGCTGCACATGTGTGTGACTGTGTGTGAATCCACATTCAACAACTATATCACAGTTGCTGTACTGTAAAAGCCTTTGTGTGTGTGTGTGTGTGTGTGTGTGTGTGTGTGTGGTATGTATATGTGTAGTGCATACACACGTGTGTGCATGCCCATGTGCTTGTGTGGAGGCCAGAGGTGTCCTGCTTTATCATTTACCACAGTGCTCCCTTGAAGCAGGATCTCTCATTGAACCTGGAGCTAGACTGGCAACCAGCAAGCCCCAGTGATCCTCCTGTCTCCACCCATCACAGCACTGCAGTTACAGGTGCACATGTGGCCACACCCAGTTTTTATGTGGGTGCTGGGGATTTGAACTCAGATCCTCATACTTGTGAAGCAAGCCTACTCATCCACTGAGCCATCCCCCAACCCAAGAACCTTGTTTTTTTTCTCTTGGCAGTTGTTGGAAGCATGTTTGGGGGAAGTTGCTGCAAGGGAGGCCTTGAACAGACATTGTAGGAGGGATGCTTTTCCAGTTTCATTTTTGTTGTGGTGAAAAAAATGTCCTGACAAGGACTGGAGAGATGGCTCAGCGGTTAAGAGTGCTGGCTGCTCTTGCAGAGGACCCAGGTCCCAGCACCCAAATAGTGGCTAATGACCATCTGTAACTCCAATTCCAGGGGATCTGATGCCCTCTTCTGACTTCCATGGGCATTACACACACAAGTGCACTTTTATACATGCAGGCAAAACACTTGTATACAAAATGAAAATAAGCAAATTTCTTAAAAAAAAAAAAACAAAAAACCTAAAAACCCTTTTCATTACTGTGACAAAACAACTGACACAAACAACTTATGAGAGCAGAAAGATTTAGGCTCATGATTTCTGATATCTCAGTTTATAGGTCTAAGTGCCATTGATACTGGGCCTGTGGAGAGGCAGAACATCTGGGTGGTGGGAGTGTGTGGTGGAGGCTGCTCACCACATGGCAGACAGGATGCAGAGAGATTCAGGGATTGACTGATGACTTCAAGGACATACACTCAGTGACCTACTTCCTATATATCCACCTCATAGTTTGTTTCTAGAACCTTCAAAAATAGCACTAAATTCCTGTTATGTGTTATATAAACCTTTCTAGGAGACTGGCCATATCCAGACCATAACAGAAGATAATGAGTGCTACCTACTCCATGAGTGTGGTTGTCAGGATTAAGTGAGGCAATTTAAATGCTTCAATATAGTCAATGTCTGTAGAGTTTAATTGCCAAATGAATGGTTGATAATAGCAGTAAACATGGTTAGTGAGACATTGTTGTAGGAGACTGTTCAGGAGAGACATGCACACACATCTACATCTACTCATCCCCCAAAATGGAACTCATAACAGACCAAAGTAACAATTGCAACAAAGTCCAACTTGGTGGATCATTGAGTTTTTATTGGGGTTATTAATAGGAGCATGGATGAGGAGTTGATTACAGGAGCAGAAATGACTGAATGACAGCTGTGTCACCAAAATCCACCCCAGCATGGCTCATGGAAGCTGCCTCCCTAGTGCTTTCTACATGGCTTGTAGGCAGCTCCATAGTCCCAGAATTTCCTTTTCAGCTCTGCTGGTCAGTGTCTCCTGGAAGCTTCTGCTAGTCAGTCTCCTCCCACAGGAGGTATTTACTGCTTCTATAACCTTGAGGAGGGACCCTAATTGATCTTGTAAGTTTCAGTTTTTCCCAGACTACTGAAGTTTGTTTATCTCCAAGTCTCAAGAACTTCCCCCTCCCTCCTGGAGGGGATGTTTCAATTCTGAGAAAACTGCTACCCAGTACTGGTAAATGGTAAACTAGTTTATCCATATTTGACTCCCAAACAGCCAGTTCTTCAACACCATTTGATTAGTAAGAGCCCTCAATTTGAAACTTGATTTCATCATGTATTTTAAAATTTCGTCTTTAAAATTTTTTTAATCAGATTAACTCAGTTTGCAAATTATCATAGCTTTAGTGTATACTTTTTAATATTCTGAGGCAACCTCTCTCATGATTGCAAAAAATTTATTTTTTCTTGAATTCTTCCACATTTATTTTTGAGACAGGGTCTCCTGTAGCTCAGACTGGCCTTCAATTTCTTATGTAGCAGAAGATGAGCTTAAATTTGAAAAATTAATTTTATTTTTATGTCTGTGAGTGTTTTGCCTGCATGTATGTAAGTGTACCTGTACCATAAAAATGTTTGCAGAGGCTAGAAGAAGGCATCGGATTACCTGGAAGTGGAGTTACATATGATTATTGGTCACCATGTGGGTGCTGGGAACTGAACTCTGGTCTTCTTCAAGAGTAACCAGTGCTTTAAAAATGCTGAGCCATCTCTCTAGCCCCAACTGAAGATGATCTTGAAGTTCTGATCCTCCTGCTTCCACCTCCCAAGTGCAGGGATTAAAGGTGTGGGCCACCACCCCTAGTTTATGCAGTGCTGGGATGGAACTCAGGGCTTGTGCATGCTATGCAAGTGCTCTACCAACTAAGCCACATTCTCCATCCTTCTTTCTACAATCTTTTTTTTAGATTTATTTTTATTGGTGTATTTATGTATACACATGTGAGTACAGTGCCTGCAGAAGCCAGAAGAAGGCATTGATTCCCTGGAGCTGTTGTTATAGGCAGTTGTAAGCTATCTGACACATATACTGAGAATTGAACCTGGGTCCTCTGAAAGAGCAGCAAGTGCTCTTAAGGACTGAGCCATCTCTCTAGCCTCTCTTCTACAGTTCTTAAAAACTGTCTTGCTGGAATGTTGGTTAGAATCCAGGTCTAGTAAATCTAAATACTGATCAGTGAAAAGTGGCTTCCTCCCATCTGGGAAGAGACTGTATTTCCTCATTGGTTTCAATATTTTATTTCTTTCTAGACTATTGCCTGGGCTATTACATAATTATTTTATGTTAATATTTTGCTTGTATTTTTTCTCATTATGCATTCTAGTTGATTTTTGCTTTAGGAAAGGTGACGGTCTTCAATTTTCATGTTGTATGCACCTATCTCCACACCAGTGAGTTTCTATACTCATTTCCAGAACCATTACTTTAATTATTTCATGTTTTCTAGGTATTTAATCACATGATTGATATGCAAATTGTGTTAACATTCTTCTTCATGACAGATAAGTCTGATTTTCCAAAAGATTGTGTTTGTGTTTATTTTGAACCATTTCTTGCATTTATTCATCGCCTTAGAATTCTTCCGTGTTTCAATTCATTAGTTTTGTTTTTATTCCCATTTTCACTTCCTATTTCCTATATTTTTCTAGTTCCTTCAGTGGAATTCATTCATTTTAATATTTCTTGTGGTTTCATAATAAACATGATTAAGGCTGTGAGTTTTATTCTGAGTAAACATAACTCTGATATTGTTTATTTCCATTTTGTATATTATATTTTCAGCCTCGTTTGTAACTGTAGATTTGATTAATAGATTCCCTAGTTTCTTTTTCTGCAGTATTGCCCTGAGAGAAATCAATAGCAAATAAATAGTCTAGAAAATTGTCACCAGGAAACAGGATGTGGCTCAAAGGAAAGATAGCCAAGTGGTTTATGGTTTGAATCTGAAACACCCCTATCCTAGGTGGCTTCTCTGTTGCTGTGATAAAACACTGGCCAAAACCAACTTGGGGAGAAAGGGTTTATTTCACCCCTCATTGGGGGAAGTCAGGGAAGAAACCCAAGGCATGAGAAGAGGCAGGAACCATGGAAGAGTGCTTCTTATTGGCCTGCCTGGTTACTTTTCTTACTAATCCAGGCCTACTTGCCCAGAGATGGCATCACCCACAGTGGGCTGGACCCTCCCATGTTAATTAGCAATCAAGAAAATCACCCATGGATATGACCATAGGTCAGTCTGATGAAAGAAATCTTTCACTTGAGGTGCCCTCTTTTCAGGGACTCTAGTTTGTGTCAAATTGACAAAAAACTAACCAGCACAGCCCCCCATAGAGGCCCATGTATTGAACACTTGTTCTGCTGATGATGGTGCTGTTTTGAAGGCTGTGGAGCATTTAGGAGTTGGGGCCTGGCTGGAGGAAGTGAGTCACTAGAGGCACGTCTTTGAAGGTTGTATCTGCCCCTGGCTGCTGCCATGATCTTTGCTTCTTGGTTGGCCGTGATGCCTATAGGCTCCTGACTCATGCTCCTACCACTGCATGGAACTACTCCACATTATTCTTCTCACCATGATGGACTGAGACACCTGAAATCATGAGCCAAAATAAATACTTCCTCTCTTAAGTTGTTTGTCAGTTATTTTGCCACAATAAGCAAGCAACCAAGCAAACCATCAGCCTACCAAGGAACCAACCAGCCAACCAAGTGAACAAACAGCCAATCAACCAAATAAGCAACCAACCAGCCAACCAATCAAATAACCAAACAGCCAACAAGCAGTCAGGCAAATAACCAGCCAGCCTACCAAGTGAGTAAGCAATCAACCAAGCAACTAGACAAGCAACCAGCCATCAAGTAAGCAAACAGCCATCCATCCATCCATCCATCCATCCATCCATCCATCCACCCATCCATCCAGTCAGCCAGCCAAGCAACCAGCCAACCAAACAAACCAACAAATTCACCATCTGTCCAAGCAAGCAATCAACCAAAGAACCCGTTATCCAAACAACCAACCAGCCTGGCAAACAACCATCCATCCATCCATCCATCCATCCATCCATCCATCCATCCATCCATCCATCCATCTAGCTAACCTAACAACCCATCAACCATCCAACTAGCCATTCAACAAACCAGGAAGTAACAAAAACTGCCCTCTGTGGATTAACCTCCTATCAAGGAAATTTGCCTGCTTAGAATTCTTCCTCCCACCCCATAATCTATAACCAGTGTGGGTTCCATAAATGATTTCTGTCTTCTCTCCAAAATCTCATTATAAAACATCCTATCCTGCTATGTGTGATGGACATATATGGGAGACAGGCTTGAGCCTAGGGTGAAAGTCTTATTGGCAGCCATACAGCAGGCCTGAGGCAACGGCCGGACTGCTGGAGCCACAAGGAACACCTTGTGACATTTGCTTCCATTGGCAGATCATGAGACTGATGCCTAGAGCTTGCCACTCCCTAATCACCACCCTTGGAATCCAAAATTGCAACACTTAGATATTGCAACAGTCAGGGTTACATGGTTTCCAGGAATCCAGGCTCTGTAATCTGAAACCCAGTATGCTAATGAGGCATCCTACTTGCTATGCTGTGATTGGACCACCATCCCTATATAAGCTTGTGCCTTCCTGCAATAAAGCAGATCTATGTCACTGAACCTGGTCTCCTGCATCTGAATGCGGCAACGCTGGTGCAGACTCCTCACCAGCCCTGGGGTTCGGACTGGATGACTGATCAGAAGAACTAAGAGAGCAGGAGAGTGGACATAGCTGGAGGAGAGCAGCCACAGCCAGCGACCGCAGACATATTACCAATTCCTATGTGGCTGTGCTGTTGGTGGCTTAGGGAATTCACCCCAGAACTTTCCTTTGCCTATTGGGGAGAACCTTTAGTAGCTCAAAGGTTTTGTTTCAGAAACATCTTAGTCTCAAATTTGATTTGGCAATGCAAAATAAAAAATGAAGTGTAAAAGGCTAGGTCCTGGCTCGGGAGCCAAGAAAAAGTCTTGACAATTCCCAGGGCTGCTCCTGGGTGAATCTATTTCTTTTTCTTTCTGGTTCATGTCCCAGGACTCCCTCTGAGCTGACCTCAGAGAACCGATAGGCAGATTGTCCTGTCTTCTTTCCAGGTGGCTGCATTTTTCTGTGTCTAAAAGTAAAGGTGCTCTCAGGTCACTGTTTATATTTTTCAATCTAGCTCCATCAGATTCAATAAGCTTCCAGTGCTCCCCACCAGCCTTGTACCCTTATAGGATTACCGGATATTGGTAGAAAATTATTTTGAATAAAAAGAAACCTTGTGATGATTAATTCAGATTAACAGCTTGATTGGCTTGAGAGCCACTTAGAAGATTTTTAAAGCACACCTCTGGGCGGGACTGTAGTGATATTTGCAGACACAATTACGTCATGAGGGCTCTGAACCACCTAGTCAACACTTTAACCCACTGATGGATTCAAACTATGCATACACCGTCGGGAGGTGATCAATCTGCGGGCGGTGAAAACAGGTTGGAGGAAATAAGTCTTTATCAAAGTGCCTTGAAAGGAAATATCTTGGCCTAGATTTCTCTTGGTTCTCCCCTTGACTTCCTGATTGCTGTGATGTGAGCATTTTTTCTGTACCATACCCTCCCTGCCATGATGCTCTGCCTCACTATGATGAAGAAACAATGTATCCAGCTGATGGTAGACTGGAACCTCTGAAACTGTGAGCTGAAATAAATCTGTGGTGGTTTGAATGACAATGTCAGGGCTGGAGAGATAGCATGGAAGATAAGAACACTGTTCTTGCAGAAGACCCAGGTTCGAATTCTAGCACCCACATGGCAGCTAACAACTGTCCGTAACTCCAGTTCCAGGGGATCCGACAGACTCTTCTGTCCTCCACAGGCATTGCACGACATGGGTGCACTTACCTACTTGCAGGCAATACATGCGTACACATCAAATAAAAATAATAAATAAAAAAATACATATGAAAGACAATGTTCCCCATAGGTGCCAAGTATTTGGACATTTTGTCCCCAGTTGGTGGTGTTGTTTTGGGAGGTTTGAGGAGGTGTGGCATTGCTGGAGGAAGCACATCACTTCGGGTGGGTTTGAGAGTTCTTAAGCCTTGCCAGATTTCCAGTTGCTCTTTGCTTCCTGTGCCTACTTGAAGATGTGATTGCTTGGCTTTCTGCTCTGATCACCTCTGCCACCATGCCTCCCCCTCTGTTATGGACTCTACCCTCTGGAACTATAAGCTCAAAAAATCTCTTCCTTCTATAAGTTGCCTTGGTCTTGGTGTTTTATCACAGCAACAGAAAAGTAACTAATACAAAATCCTTCCTTCCTTAAGTTATGCCAGACATTTTCTCATCATGAGGAATAACTAACATAGACTTGCATCAAAGGTTGGTAGGTGAACCCTACTTTAACCCTAAAGTATAGAGTATAATTTTCAAGCGTCTTAGTTGCCAATTGGGTTCCTGGTAGGGAGTTAATGCTGACAATACCACAGTGGGTTTACACATCTCTGCAAGTGGTCACGTGAGGGTGTGCAGGCCATAACAAAATTTGGCACCCTTGTTACTGGCTACCAGTGTTGTGACTATGAGGGGTGGAACCTTACACCAGGGAGCTGAGGAAAAAGAGAGACTCTTCCGATTATGAGAATGATATCTTAGATGACCTAGGTCCATCTTTAGGTCTAGGTGAGCCCCAGTTAGCCAGGAAATCCTTGGCCAAGGCCTAGATCTTGGCACAGTTATTTAATTTTTTTTATGTATGTGCATATGTGTATACATGTATGTGTGTTGATTTGAATGAAAATGTCTCCCACAGGCTCATGTGTTGAACACTTGGTCCCAGTGGGTGGTGCTATTTAGAGAGGTTGTGGAACCTTTGGGGTGGGGGAAGCCTTGCTGCAGGAAGTATGTCACTGGGGGCACAATTTGAGGCATGATATTCTCACCCTACCACCTCTCTCTCTCTCTCTCTCTCTCTCTCTCTCTCTCTCTCTGCTTCCTATGTGTGGTGGATGAGATGTGATTAGTCAGCTTTCTGCTACTGACACCATGCTTTCCCCTGCCATTATGGACTCTTATCCCTCTGAACCATAAACCAAAATAAGCCTTTTTCCTCAAGGTGCTTCTGGTAATGGAATTTTATCACAGCAACAGAAAGGTAATTGATAGAGTGTGTGCCTGTGCATGTAGAGGCCAGAGGTCAACCTTGGGTGTCATTTCTCAGGAGCTATCAACCTTATTTTTTTTCATTTTTAAAAAATTTAAAATTTTTTATTTAATAACCACATGATTAGAAGAAGCATTTCATTACAGCTTTAACATATTCAATAACAATTTCCAGAGCAAAGATACATCTCTTTCAAAAGTGGCTGTAATTTTTAGGTTCACAGTTGAATTAATAGTTATACAATATTGAACACAGTATAAATCCTATAAGACATAAAATTGAATGGTTTTAACCTTTAAAAAAGATCTCCATTTCCTTTTGAAATATACTGTTTCCTACAGAAAGACTCATTTTTAATACTACTAACATTTAGATGTTTGCACATGCATCTCTAATCTCTATGTATCTAATTACTAATAGTCACAGTTGGTTACACTTAGATCCTTGGCACCTGAGTATGAATATAAAGTTGCCAGGTAAATTTCAGTGGTAATTTCTAACACCTCTACTAATTAACATGAAGTAAATTTTTTATGCTTCTTCCTCAAATATAACTCATTTTTAAAATTTGTTGATTCTTTTGTTTGTATACCATATAGAACATCCCAAACAATCTTATTCATCTATATACTGACTTCCCAAATGGCACCTTCTCATAGCCCCCCTTGCCCCCACTGGACCCCATATACTCTGTCATCCCTGTTACTGTCCACTGTGTTGTCAGCACCCCTAGTGCTTGTCTATCCCCTGAATCTAGTCAGCCTAGGGTTCCTTGTTTTAGGAAGATCAGCTGTTCCTCATCTAGCAACAATAAGTTGTCAATATCCATTTAGATAAGATTGGGGTCTGCTGTTCGTTTTCCCAGTTCTATGCTGGGTTACTGTGTGGAAGTCTCTTGGGCCACCCTGGCCAACCACTCAAAGGAAGGTATCTCCTGTCTGGAATTGTTTCTTGTTATGTAGCCTTTAGCTATACACATGGACTCTTAAAAATAATATTGATCCCTTTAATATTTGGTTCTATTTTCCTTTTGGGTGTTTAAGACCATACAGTTGGCCCAGATAAACCAATTTATTTTTACTCTTAAGGCTGTTTGAGGATCTGTTCCTCAGGAGTCACATGGGCTTGGGAGGAGCCCCTGGCTCCTTTCTTTTATCAGTTCCATCTATGTGAAGATAAGTAAAAGGTCTTGCTTGACCAGGATTGGCTTTTCTTGGAAGCATGGAGGAAATGTTTCCTCTGTGTTGACCCTCCTCTTTGTAGACTGGACACTGGCTCAAATCCATTAGATGGGGTCTCCATGGCCTCATTTATCAAGAGGACAGGTGACTCACTACACTTACAGGACATTTTGAGGATACTCATAGTCCCCTGGAACTTAGTTGGCCTAGGAGGGCAAGGAGCCAAAACTATCCTTTATGTCCCTCTGGCCAAATAAGTATAGGCCTCAAAGTATGGCTGTTAAACATCCAAGAAGGTTTGTTCCACCAGTGTGGTACTTTTAATTACCCTTTGCCATGTAGATAAAGCTTGGGCAAAGACCAAACATTCTCAGATAAACCTTGCCTAGACATATTATATTCCTTGATCTAGTTGTATGTATAACTTGTCAGTAGGCTGTTGGGCTAATATGGTTCCCTCTGTTTTTTTTAAACTAGCTAGGCATTATTTATCTCTTGTATTGTCTAACACTTCCACAATGGTTTCCCCATTTAAGGTGCCCCCATTTTTCCCATTTCTCCCTCAATAATACCCTTCTCCTATGGTCCCTCCTCTCTTGAGCTCCTTCTTTCCCTTTATCCCCTAGGTTCCTTGTGTAATCTTCCCTCCCCTGTCCCCTTAAAATACCCAATTTTTATCCATATCTCCTTTATTAATGCCTGTTTCCTACTGTTCTTCTCTTTCAGATTCTTTCTTTTCCTTTACCTCCCTGGTTCCTTTCCATTATCCTGGTTCCTGTAGTTATGTCTGGATACATACTCACTTATCAAGATTTAGTGCTAGGACCCACATATGAGGGAGAACATATGTCATTTTATTTTCCTGAGTCTGTGTTACTTCACTTGGTATGACAGTTTCTAGTTCCATCCATGTACCTGCAAATTTCATGATTTCATCTTTACTGCTGAGTAAAATTCCATCATATAAATGAACCACATTTTCATTATTCACTTGTCAGTTGAGGGACACCTTTAGGTTGCTTCCATCTTTTCGCTATTGTGAAAAGAGCAGCAACAAACATGGTTGTACAAGTGTCTTTACAACAGGATGAGTCCTTTGGGTATATGTCGAGGAGTGGTATAACCGGATCATGTGGTAGGTTCATTTGTAGTTTTTTAAGAGTTCTCCACACTACCTTCCATAGGGGTTGAACAAAGTTTGCAGTCTCACCAGCAGTGAATGAGCATTCCTCTTTCCCCACATCCTCTTCAACATTTGGTATCATTTGTTCTCTTGATCTTAGGCAGTCTGACTGGAGTAAGATGAAATCTTCATGTGGTTTTAATTTGCATTTCCCTGATTACTAGAGATGTTGAACACCTTTTAATATGCTTCTCAGCCGTCTTTATTTCTTCTTTTGAGAACTCTCTGTTCAGCTCCTTAGCCCATTTTTTAATTAATTCCTTTCTTGGTTCTTTGTTTTTTGAGTTCATTATACATTCTGGATGTTAAACCTCTGTCAGATGTGTCGTTGGTGAAGATTTTCTCTTCACTTCCCTGGTTGCCTCCTTTGATGTACAGTAGCATTTTAGTTTAATGAGGTCCCATTTGTTGATTCTTGACCTTGTTTCCTGAGCAATTGATGTCCAGTTTAGAAAATCCTTTCCTACACCTATACCTTGTAGGTCTTTCCCAATGTTTGCTTCTAACACTTTCAGAGTTTCAGGCTTTACATTGAGGTCTTTGATCCATTTGGAATTAACTTTTGTGCAGGGTGAAAGATAGGGGTTTAGTTCCATTCTTCTACAGGTGGAGATCCAGTTTTGCCAGGAACATTTGCTGAACATGCTGTCTTTCCTCCAGTGAATTTCTTTTGTCAAATATCAGGTGGCTGAAATTGAATGTACTCATATTTGGGTCTTCGATTTTGTTCCACTGATCTATGGGTCTATTTTTGTGCCAGTACCATGTTGGTTTTATGACTATACCTCTGTAATACAATTTAATAACTGGTATTGTAATCCCCCCAACATTGCTCTTAGTGATCAGGATTGCTTTGGCCATCCAAGGTCTTTTGTGCTTCCTTATGAATCTTAAGATGTTTTTTTTACAATTCTGTGAAAAATGTGATGGGGATTTTGATTGGCATTGCATTGAATCTATAAATGGCTTTTGATAGGATGGTCAT
>NW_008354022.1:377699-378933 GCF_000622305.1 Nannospalax galili | reverse complement strand
CCTGCCACTTTACTGAATGTGTTAATAATTTCTAGGAGTTTGCGCGTGGAATTTTTGGCGTCCCTTAGATACATTATCATATCATCTGCAAAAAGAGATAATTTGATCTCTTTTTTTCCAATTATTACTCCTTTAATTCCCTTCTCTTGTCTTATTGCTCTTGTAAGAGTTTCAGGCACTATGTCAAAGAGGAGTAGAGATAGTGGACAGCCTTGTCTGGTTCCTGATTTCAATGGGAATGCTTCCAGTTTTTCTCCATTTAGGATGATGTTGGTTGTGGGTTTGTTGCATATAGCTTTAATTATGTTGAGGTATGTTCCCTCCAGTCCAGTTCCCTCTAGCACTTTGAACATAAATGCCTGTTGGATTTTGTCAAAGGCCTTCTCTGTATCTATTGAAATGACCATGTGGTTCTTGTGTTTGAGCCCAGTTATATGATTTATGACATTTGTTGTCTTACATATATTGAACCATCCCTGCATCTCTGGAATAAAGCTGACTTGGCCATAGTGGATGATCTTTTTGATGTGTGTCTATATGCTGTTTGTAAGCATTTTGTTGAGAATTTTTGCATCTATGTTCATTAAGTATACGGGTCTATTGTTTTCTGTTTTGGTTGTGTCTTTACCTGGCTTTGGTATTAGAGTGATGCTAGCTTCTCAGAAGGAATTTGGAAGTTCTCCTTCCATTTCTATCTTTTTGAATAAATTAAGTAGTATTGGATGTAGATCTTCTTTAAATGATAGAATTCTGATGTAAATCCATCTGGTCCTGGGTTTTTTGGTTGGGAGGTTTTGTATTACAGTTTCAATTTCCTTATGTGTTATGGGTCTGTTTGAGCTGTTGATCTCTTCTTGGTTTAGTTTTGGTGGTTCCCATGATTTTAGATACCCATCCATTTCTTTTAGGTTTTCAAATTTAGTAGCATATAGGTTTTTAAAGTATTCCCTTATAATGTTCTGGACCTTTTTGGTGTCTGTTGTGATGTTTCCTCTTTCACCTCTGACTTTGTTGATTTGGAGGTGCTCTTTCTTTCTTTTGGTTAACTGGGCTAGCATTCTGTCAATCTCGTTTATCTTTTCAAAGAACCAGCTCCTAGATTTGTTGATTCTTTGTATTCTTTGTTTTAATTTCATTAATTTCTGCCCTGATTTTTGTTGTGTCTTCTTGTCTGCTGGGTTTGGGTTTCATTTGCTCTTGCTTTTCGAGCGTGTTGTGTTGCAACATTAAGTCA
>NW_008354022.1:377035-377475 GCF_000622305.1 Nannospalax galili | reverse complement strand
TATTTGTTGAGGTTTGTTTTGTGCCCCAGTATATGGTTGATTTTGGAGAGGATTCCATGGGGGCACTGAATAGCAAATATATTCTTTGGTGCTTGGATGGAATATTAGGTAGATGTCTGTTATTGTTTAATTCAGATGTCTCTCTATTGATTCTCTGTCCTGTCCATGGAGACAATGGGGTATTGATGTCACCTACTGTTAATGAGTTGGCATTAATCTGGGTCTCAAAGTCCCATAATACTGTTTTTATGTATTTGGGTGCACCAGAGTTTGGTGAATATAAGTTCATGATTGTAATATCTTCTTGGCCAATTTTTCCTTTGATCAGAATGAAGTGGCCTTCTTTATCTCTTCTGATTAGTTTTAGTTTGGAGTCTATTTGTCAGATATTAGAATGGAAACTCCTGATTATTTTTAGTACCATTTGCTTGGAATATTTT
>NW_008354022.1:326052-375653 GCF_000622305.1 Nannospalax galili | reverse complement strand
ACCATGATGTCCCCCCTTTCTTCCTTACTAATACCCTTGCTCCCATGATCCTACCTCTGTTGAACTGTTTCTTTCTCCTTATCCCCTCAGTATTGTTTAATTCAGATGTCTCTCTGTTAATTCTCTGTCCTGATGACCTATGAAATGGAGACAATGGGGTATTGAAGTCCCCTACTTTTAATGAGTTGGGATTAATCTGGGTCTTAAAGTCCTGTACTACTGTTTATGAAGTTGGGTGTACCAGAGTTTGATGAATATGTGTTCATGATTGTAATATGTTCTTGGTTTATTTTTCCTTTGATCAGAATGAAGTGGCCCTATTTATCTCTTCTGATTAGTTTTAGTTTAAAGTCTATTTTATCAGATATTAGAATTGCAATGCCTGCTTTTTTCTTAGTACCATTCCCTTGGTATATTTTTTTTCCGTCCTTTCACCTTAAGGTAGTGTCTGTCCTTGAAAGTGAGATGAGTTTCTTACAGACAACAAAAAGATGGGCTTTGTCTCTTAATCCGTTCAACTAGTCTGTGTCTTTTGACTGGGGAGTTCAGTCCATTGATATTTAAAGTTAATAACGAAAGATGTGTATTGATTCCTGTCATTTTTATTTCTGTTCACTTTCTTGGTATAGCTGTGCATTTCCACAGTTATACCTTCATTAAGCTGTAACCCCTTGGGTATAGTCATTCCTTTTTTCAGCTCTTTGTATTGCTCCCAGAACTCTCTGAAGGGATGGTTTTGTGGACATGAATTCTTTCAACCTATTTATATCATGGAAGATTTTTCTTTCCAATTCAACTATAATAGACATTTTGGCTTGGTAAAGTAATCTGGGTTGGCATCTGTTGTCATTTAGAACTGGGGGTATTTTGGTCCAAGCCCTTCTGGCTTTCATAGTTTGCACTGAAAAGTCAGCTGTAATCCTAATGGGTTTTCCTTTATATGTGACTTGTTTTTCTTTTGCAGCTCTCAGTATTCTCTCTTTGTTCTGTACATTTAGTGTTTTTACTATGATGTACCATAGAGAGTTTCTTTTCTGGTCCTGTCTATTTGGTGTTCTTTATGCTTCTTGTATTTGTATGGGCATGTCTTTAATTTTGGGAAATTTTCTTCTAGAATCCTTTTGAAGATCTCATCTATACCATTATCCTGAGAGTCTTCTCCTTCCTGTATGCCTATGATTCATAAGTTTGGTCTTTTTGTAGTGTCACACAATTCCTGCATGTTCCATTCTTATGTTTTCTTAAATTTCTCATAACTTTTGCTTGAGTGGTCTAATTCGTACACTTTATCTTCCAGTCTTCATATTCTGTTTTCCATTTTCATTCATCCTATTGGTGAGGCTTCCTCCTATGGTTTCTGTTTGGCTTACTGAGTGTTTCACTTCGTTTTTCATTTCAGCCTGAATATTCTTCAACATTTCTAACTCTTGTCTGAATTAATTCAGAAGTTTACCCCTATCTTTGTTCAGTTCTTTGATTTGTTTGTCTGTTCTTTGAAGGACTTGTGCCAGCATCTTTCCTGGGTGGGTCCCATGGACTACTGGTACTTGGTGGGGATATATTATTTTGGTTTTTCATGTTATTGTTTTTTCTCTGTGACTTTCACATGTGAATTTCTTTTGTAGTTTCTGATTCTTGTGTGAGATTCAAGCCTTCCTTTGTTGAGTTTAGGTCTGCTTCTTTTTGTAAACTTTATGTGCCTTTGTTGTTCGCTTGTTGGGCATGAAAAGCTGGTTGGTCTAGGCTTCAGGTTCTCTTGATTTTATATTGGAGTGGCCAAATTGCTTTTGTCTTCAGGAGTTCCCACAGAGGCCCATTCAGATGAGGATCAGATGCGCTCAGCCTTTCTCTTAAGGTCTGGATCCCTCCAGGAATGATGCTGCTCTCAGGAATTTGGGGGCTGGGCTGGCCTGGGAGCAGGACCCAGGAAAGATGCTGGTCTCAGGAAGCTGGCGGTTGTGCCACCCAGGGATGCAAAGGGAGGTGGGGATGGGAAGAGGCCCTGAGGGCTCCTGGGGACTACTGGGAGGAACTGGGTTGGTCTGGATGCAAAGGATCAGGAAGCAGTGGGGATTCTTGGCCAAGAGGTCAGTCCAGGGTTCTGGGGTGCCAAGACAAGAAATGGGCCAGTACCCAGGCTAGGAGGAGAGATGGGGCTAGGGAGCTGGGAGGGTGAATGAGGCTGTGGGAGTCAAGGTGCAGTGGGCAGCTGCTGGACTTACCCAGGAAAGATGCTGGCACCAGGAAGCCAGTGGCTATATAGCCCAGGGAAGCAAAGGGAGGTGGGGCCTGGACCAGGCCCAGCGGTCTCCTGGGAGAGGAGGGATTGGGTTGGTCTGGATGCAAAGGAGCAGGAAGCAGTGGGGATTCTGGGCCTAGAGGTAAGTCCCTGAGTCTGGGGTGCCAAGACAAGAAATGAGCCATTACCCAGGCCAGAAGGGAAGGTGGGATGATGACTGAGGCTGGGGGAGTCAAGGCGTGGTGGGCACATGGGACCCACCCGGGAAAGATGCTAGCACCAGGAACTCAACCTTATTTTTTTTTTGAGACACATTCTCTCACTGGCCTGCAACTTATTGAGTAAACTAGGCTGGCTGGCTACTGAGCCCCAGGGATCCACCTGTCTCTGCCTCCCCAGTGGTGGGATTATAAGCATGTGCCATCGGGCCTGGCTATTTTCACATAGATTCAGGAACTGAACTTAGGTCCCCATGTTTGCAAGGCAAGCACTTTACCAAGTGAGCCATTAGCACAGCACCATAGCCAGTTTTTTAAGAAAATTAATTAATTAATTAATTTTGTGTATGTATGTTTTGCCTACATGTGTTTAAAGGCACCACATGCATGCAATGCCTTGGATGCCAGAAGAAGGCATCAGGTCCCCTTGAACTGGCATTACAAATGGTTGTGTTAGCCACCATTGTAGTGCTGGAAACTGATCCCAGATCCTCTACAAGAGCAATCAATGCTCTTAACCACTGAGCCAACATTCCAGGCCCAGTCAGTGATTTTTAAGCACTGTTTCTTCTGGAGGATGTTTTGAGCCCTCTAGACTAAGTTATTCTGTCATGCCACATGAGAGTATGGGAGCTCTCTTATGCTGCTTTATGAATTCCTTGTGGTATGCCTAGGAGGCAGGAAGTATTTGTGTCATTGTACAGCTTATGAAACTGAGGTGTATGTCTTAGGATTTGCTACATTTCACATACTGCTAAGTATTGGTGAATGTTTGCTGAGTACTACACATTGGGAACAGAGTCCTGGGCTTCTTCGGGTACATGCCTGCTTTTCCTACAGTGCCAGTACTATTGTGCCCACCATGACAAGATCAATGATCAATCAGGTACTGTACTTATTGCTGTGAAAAAATTGACAAAAGCAACTTAAGGAAGGGTTTATTGTGGCTCACAGTTTGAGGGCACAGTCCATCATGGTGGAAGACATGGCAGCAGAAGTGTGAAGCAGCTTCTCACATCGCATCCACAGTCAGGAAGCAGAGAGAGATGAACGCTGGTGCTCAGCTCACTTTCTCCTTTTTACTCAGTCCAGGACCCCAGCCCATGGGATGGTGCTGCCCACATTCATGGTGGGTCTTCCCTCCTCAGTTAACCCAGTATGGAAACTCCTTTAAAGACATGCCCAGAGGTGTCTCTCTTAGGAGACTGTACATCCTATCATGTTTATAATTAATGCTAATCGTCATAGACAGGATTTAATGCAGGGCTGTCTCCATACTCATGAATGCATGGGTTACAGCATTGGGTCTACACCAGTGGCTCTTCATGTGTCTGTGATTTTGATGCCCTTGAGGGGATGACCCACTCTCTTCACCATATTACCACTGAGCCTTCCCTTCCTTCCTCCCCAGCCCTCATAATGAAAACTACAACTTTGCTCCAAGAAGCTTGTGAGGAAATGATTGAAGATGCTTTGATGCAACCCTTGGGAGTGGAAACTTGTTTTAATAATTTAGGGTAAAGGGCTGCATGGCTTCATTAAAGCAAACAGGCTCCAAACTTGAAGGTTTTTTTTTTTTTTTTAACTCTTTCTACCAGAAGGCATGAATTGAAATTTGGGGTGCTCAAGGCACAGGGAAACAGGTCTTTTTGTGCTCCATCTGGAGTACCTTTCTGTCAGAGTTAAGGTGGTTGATATCTTCTTAGGCAATGAATATCAGATACTTATTTATTTAGACAGAGTAACCAATGAAGCAGTTTTTTTTTTTCTGATCTTTGTAAGTAAGAAATAGCTGTTCTTTGTAGCATGGAAGTCACACCATTTGTTTTGCAAGCACACAAGCATGAATACAAATATGTACACATATTTACACTGTTGTCAACATGCTGTCAGAACAAAAATCAAGCATTGTACACTGTATTTCTAAAATGGGTAGTAAATAAAGGGGGTTCCCATAATTCCAGACACACACCCCATTGATGCATCTCCTCACATAACGAACTTTGTGTTTGTACACCCCAGGTCTGCACAGCACATTTGCCAAGGGGGATTTTGCAGTGGTCTTAAATTTTTCCAAGTTTCTCTACCCTCTGTCCAGATCTAAGGAGAAGCTGGCCTTTTGAAAAGCCTCGGAAATTTAACTGATTCCTTTCCCATGATTTCTTGTGAAGTAGTTCATTTTTCTTCCTTTTTCTTGTGAAGCTGTTCTTTTCTCTCTTCTTTTTTAAAACAGATTACTTTAAAACAGGGTATATGTGTGCCTGTGTAAGTTTACATAGGCCATGTGTGTACAGTGCCCAAAAAGGATTGGATTCCCTGGAACTGGAGTTACAGGCAGTTGTTAGCCAGCATGTGGGTGCTGGGAACTGAACACAGGTCCTCTGCAAGAGCGGGAGACATGGTTTGCTTCTCTTTTTCAGGAGCTATTACAAAAATGAATAATGTTCAGTCCATCACCTTGTAAAGTATTAATACTGAAGGGCTTATTATTGCCTTTGTGTTTGCTGTTTTCTGGTAGTCTTGGAGTTCTTTTGCTAGTTTAAAGATGAAAAAAATTTGTCCAAGGCTGTTTTAGTCAGCTCTCTTGTTACTATAGCAAATGTCTGGAGGTTTTCCCATTTATAAAGGGTTTATTTAGTTCATGGTTTGGAGGTCCCAGTTCATTATCAAGGAGCCCCATTGCTTTGATGTCTTGTTGGGGAGCTAGATGTTAAGGGCAGGACTCAAAACCGCTTCCACCACCAGCCAGGAAGCAAAGAGGATCCCACAGTCCCTCTGACCTAAAGACCTCTCAGTAAGCTCTACCTCTTAAAACTTCCTATGATGCCAACCCAGGAGTGAAACATTTTGTTTTTCTTTCTGTTTGAATTTTTTATTTTTAAAATTTTATTTTATGTTTATGAGTGTTTTGCTTGCATTTATGGAAGTGCTCCTGTGTATGTGATGACCATGGAGGCCAGAAGAGGCATCAGATCCCCTGGAACTGGAGTTACAGATGGTTCCTAGCCACCATGTGGGTGCTGGGAACTGAATCCAAGTCCTCTACAAGAGAAGCCAGAGTTTTTAAATGCTGCCACCTGTTTGGTTTTTGAGACAAGGTCTCATTCTTCAGACTGGCCTAAATGAATTCTTGATCAACCTCCCCCTGTCTCCCAAGTCCTGAGATCACAGGTGTGTACACCCACGCCTGACAGGGAACCAAACCTTCATTATGTGCACCTTTGGGGATCACTTATTGAAGTCATGACAAATGGGCTATTCGGTTTTATTTGGGCAAGATGAATAAGCCCTAGAGATCTGATGGACAGCCTATAATTAACAATACAGTGTTGTGCACTCGAAAAAGTTTTGATAGGATAGCTTTAGTGTTCGATGTCCCAAGAACAATACAATAAAATGAAAACACACAACGCAAGTTGGAGGTAAATTAAGGGATACACACAGGTGCAAAAAGAATGTCTTTGTCTTTTTCCATTAACCTCTTTTGGGTGGTTTTTCTGCTTTTAACATGGAGGAGGGAGCCTGCCCTTGACGCAACTTGGAAATAGAATCCAAATAGATACAAAAATGTAACCACAAATAAAAAAGCTTGCCATCGAAAGCCCGAGATTTATATTTCAAAATAAGAGTTCTGGGGGTCAGTGAGAGGTCTCAGCAGATGAAGGCACTTGCTGCCAAGCCTGATGACCCAAGTTCAATTCCCAGGACCCACACGGTAGAAGGAGAGACCTGATTCCTATAACTTGTCCTCTGACCTCCACATGCCTGCTATGGCATGCATGAGCAGGCATGCACATGTGCATGCATACAAGCACACAACACACACTAAACAAAATGTAATAAAAATTAAAAATAAAAGAGATTTCTACAGTTTCGTTTTATTTGAAGGTATATGTATATATACGTGTGTGCGGTTGTGCATGTGTGTCTGTATGCACATGCATGTGGAGGCCAGAGGAAAACTCTGGGTGTCTTCTTTAGTTACTCTCCACCTTGATTTTTGAGACAAGGACTCTCACTGGCCTGAAAATCATCATTTCACCTAGGCTACCTGGTCAGCAAGCCCCTGAGACCCTCCTGCCTGTCTCCTCAGCACTGGGATATACCATCTTTTTTTTTTTTTTTTTTTTTTTTTTTTTTTAATATGGGTTCTGGGGATGAAACTGAGTTCCTCCTGTTTGCATAACGCATACTTTACAAACTGAGCCCTCTTTCCAGACCTTACTTCTCTAATTTATGTTTTTTGAATCAGGGTCTCCCTATAGCTCCAGTTGGCCTGGACCTCACTATATAGACCTGGTTGGCATTGATCTCATAGAGGACCTCCTGTCTCTACCTCCTGAGTGCTGGGATTAAAGGCATGAGCCACTATGCCTGGTGGCTCAGTTCTATGATTTTAAGTGGTCATAACTGGAATGTCATACACACATTTCAGAGTCTGGAATATGACGAGATTCATGTGCACAGTCTTCTTAAGGGTTGGAGAGATGGCTCAGAAGTTAAGAATGCTTGCTGTTCTTTTAGAGGACCCAAGTTCGGTTCCCAACTTCCAAATTGGGTGACTCACAACCACCTGAACTCCAGCTCCAGGGAATTCACCACCCTCTTCTGAACTCTGCTGGGATTGCACTCATGTGATACACATACACACAGTTAAAAATAAAACAAGTCTTTTACAAATTAAACTGAGATGCTATCAGAACTTCCTCTTTCCACACAGGACACACATTTGTTATAAGGAGCAGTAATTGTCATGCATGTAATTAATATACTAAAACCCTTTCAATATGATAGTTTCAGTAGATTAGATATCCTGGTCTTATTTATACCACATAATTGCTTTCTTTTCATTTTATCCAGAAATTATATGCCAGAGAAATTAGCCAGTCCATTTTGAAAGAGGAAATGCCTATGTCTGAATTAATAAGGTCCAGTGTGTGAGTAGGAACTACTTGAATAAAATCCAAACTCTTGAGGAGGAAGATGTGCTTAAGCACAAATGCAAAGTGCTAAGTCCTGGGTGTGGTGGCACATGCTAGAAATCCCAGCACTTGGGAGGCAGAGGCAGGAGAATTTTGAGTTGGAGGATAGCCTGGGCTACCTAGTGAGACTGTGTCTCAAAGAAACAAAAAATGGGCTGGGGAGATGGGTCAGTGGATAACTTGTGCTGTGCAAGTATGAGGATCTGAATTCAGTCCCCACATAAAACTGGATACAAGTAACCCACATCCATAATCCCAGCACTCCCATAGTGAAATGGGAGGTGGAGGCCCTCAAACAAGGAGGTAAGAGAAGACAAACACCCAAGGTTATCCTCTAACTTCCACAGGTACACTGTGGCATGTGGGTGACCCAGTCACTACACACACACACACACACACACACACACACACACACACACCCCTCCACCCTCCACCACCACGCACCACCATCAACAGCTAACTCAATCCAGGGACTGGAGAGATGGTTCAGTGATTCAAAGCATTTGCTGCTCTTGCAGAGGACCTGAGTCCAATTTTTAGCACCCACATGGCAGCTCACAACTGCCTGTAACTCTGGCTCCAGGGGATCTGAAGCTCTCTTTTGGCCTCTATGGACACTGAACTCATGTGCACATATCCACGCATAGACACACATGCATATACGTAATTATTAATAAAATAGATCTTAAAAAAATGCAACTCAGCTCAAATGAAAAGGGCTTCTGACTTGTGCCAGAAAAATGTCAGATTCTCACATTTTCTGTTTATTGTGATTAGAAACACTTAGCTCGTAGATCTGGTCTTTGGAAGTAATTCCCATGTTTTGTGCTATTGGGGAATTACAGTCTTTGTTTCTTAGTGACTCACAGTGGCTGGAGTCTCTGCTGAAGCAGCCATTACATTTGATAAAGATCCACATTCTTTGTAGGATTTGACCCCAAACATTTCACATTAGCCCTCAGAATTTCTCTTTCTGGAGCTCTGACAACAAAACGATACATTTCTCTCTGTAGGACTCAAATAATAGCTTAACTCCTCTGGGTCAGAAGAAGTAAGTATTTTAAAAACAACTGTGTTAAAGCTATCCCAAGACCGGGAACAGGAGTTGGCTTTTATTTTTCCACCCACGTCTCAAGGTGCACATGTGTGCGTTTGAGCCCATTAAACTACTAAACGATGCTGTCTATCGAGACAGTACACAGGGCTTTCCACTCTGGTTTCCCCAGCTCATCCCCACACCATAACTTGCTGCTTTGAACAACAAAAAACACATACCTCATTTCTGTTCTTTAATTAGCCATGTGCTTGGTATTTGAAAGCATTCCAACTTCAGGGGATTAGCAGTGTTCATCCAGTCAACGGTTCATTTGTGCTTTTACCCAATGGTTTGGTGGTGGTGGTGGTTGGTGGTGATGATGGTGGTGGTGGTAGTGTGTGTGTGTGTGTGTGTGTGTGTGTGTGTGTGTGTGTGTAGTGTGAGTGGTGAGTGTGCATGTGGAAGCCAGAGGTCACCAACAGGTGTCTTGCTCTATCTCCACCTTATTGTTTGAGGCAGGATTTCTCACTGAACCTGCAGTGTGCTGATTTGTCCAGACTGGCTGGGTAGCAAGCCCCAAGGATCCTCTCTTTTAAGTCTCCTCAGTGCTGGAAGCACTGGTGCCCCCACTGTGCCCAAATTTTATGTGGGTGCAACAATAGAATTCTAGTTCCCATGCTTGCTTGGGAAGTGCTTTACCAGCTGAGCCATCTCTCTAGCCCCACTTTTTTTCTGAGACAGTCTCATGTATCCCCAAGCTGGCCTTGAACTCTCTACAAATTCAGTATGTAGTTGAGAATGACCTTGAACTTTTGATTCTTCTCCATCCTCCTCCTCATTGCTGTGATAAAATGCCTGACAGAACTAACTTAAGGGAGGAAGGATTTATACTGGCCCAAAGTTTCAGGGGATGTCAAGCTATCATGGTAATATTGGATTCCATCAGTTAGGATCACTTAGTCTGTGGGGTACTACATTACTGACATTTTTTGATGCTATGACAAAATGCCTGACAAAAGCAACTTAAGGAGGAAGGGTTTACTGTGGTTCACAGTTTGAGGACACAGTCCATCATGGTGGGAAGGCATGGTGGCAGGAGTGTGAGGCAGCTGACTGTCATCAACAGTCAGGAAGCAGAGAGAGATGAATGCTGGTGCTCAGCTCACTTTCTCCTTTTTATTCAGTCCAGGACCCCAGCCCATAGGATGGTGCTCCTCACTTTCAGGGTGGGTCTTCCCACTTAAGTTAACTCAGTCTAGAACTTCCTCATAGACATGCCCAATGGTGTGTCTCTTAGCTGATTCTAGATACTGCTAACTTAACAGTGAAGATTGACTTACAGTTACTGAGATGAAAATCACAGTGCTGGAGAGATGGATCTGTGCTTAAGAGCACTGGTTGCTCTTGCAGAGGACCTGGATTTGGCTCTCAGCACCCACATGGTGACTTATAACTCCAGTTTCAGGGTATCGATGCCATCTTCTGGCCTCCACAGACATTGTATGTTTGTGGTGCACATACATACATGTAGACACACAGAGAGATATAAAATGAACAAAAACAATTTTGTTTTGGGTTTTTATAGGAAGGGTCTGCTTACAGCCCCAGCAGGCCTAGAACTTGCTATGTAGACCAAGCTAGCCTCAGTCTTATAGAGATTCACCTGCCTCTGCCTCCAAAGTGCTAGGATTAAAGTCATATACCACCACAACCAGCTACTAATTATTTTAAAGATGGAAATCACTTTTAAAAATACATCTCGTTATTTATATTTTATGTGTATAAGTGTTTGTCTGTATGTATGCAAGTGCACCACATGTGTGCAATGCCTGCAAAGGTCAGAAGAAAGCATCGGATCCCCCGGAACTTGAGTTATGGATGTTAGCCATCATATGGGTGCTGGAATCAAACCTGGGCCCTCTGGAAGAGGAGCCAGTGCTCTTAACCACTGAGCAATCTCTCCAGTCTCAGTCCAGTGTTTCTGTTGGGACACTGTCTGATAAATGAGGCTCTGCTGGCAGTTTTACCTATGAGTCCAGTATTTCAGTTACAAACCCAACACTTTTACAAATGGAAGAAAAATCAAAAGAACAAGCTTGGGGTGATATATCTATAGGATGAGCTGTAGATACAATTATGGATCATAAAATTAAATGTCTGAATCCCTAACTGCATCATGTTTCTTCTATCAAGTACAATCTGATCTTAAGCACAATTTAATTTCTCCTGTTCCTTGGGGTTCTTCCTTCCCTCAGTCCTGCTTGTAGGATTAGGAGTGAATTTTAATATAAATTTCCTTATGCTAGTCAATTTGTACATTCTTTCTTCCTGGGGTTATTCTACATCAATTGTAGAGCAGATTCAGCTGCAGGCTAAAATACTGTAACTTCCTGTTTTGGGCTGATCCCTGGCTAGAATCCAATTTTCTATTCTGGGGGTAGCAAAGTCTTCCCAGGATATTCACAGCAGTTATGAGTTGTTACCTGGCATTCTTTGTTTTCCTCCCTCTTTCTCCACCCCCTTGCTCTCTCATTTCTTTCAGTAAGGTCTCATGTAGCCCAGGCTGCCTTAAAACTGGCTATGTAGCCAAGAATGACCTTGAACACCCTTCTTGGTTGCCTGGATTATGCAATGCTGGCAACAGAATCCAGGACTTCTTGTGTGTTAGGCAAGCACTCTACCAAATGAGGAATACCCCAAACCCCCCATTTAGCAGGTGTTCTTAAAGTCTGGTCCTATGTTTCCATGGAGATGTATCTCTGAGGAAGTCTGTGAGCCTTTCTCAGTTGCAGAGTCCTTGTCTCACATCTGCAAGACTGGTTAAAACCTTGGGTGGGGGGAGTTTGTGGGGGAAGGCAAAAAGCTCATGGGCTTCCTCAGAGACAGAGGATTTGGGGTGTAACTCAGTTATAGAGTCATTCAAGGCTGGTTAAAACCATGCATGCATGCATGTGTGTGTGCCTGTGTGTTTGGGGGGGCGGTCGAAATCAGAGGCAAAGACAGAGAGACACAGAGAGAGTGTTCTTTGGGAGAAAGGGAGCCCAATAGGGCTAGGTGTGAAGTGTGTTATTGAGGCTGCTCCAGGGGAGGTGTGGATTGAATTTCATCCAATCCAGGGTGAAGGTTTTGGATCTAAGGGGAGTTTGTGCAAAGGGACAAATGTCTGGAAGGCCCAGTGAGCAGGTGGCAAATTAGAACGGCGAATCCTAGCACAGGAAGGCCTGGTTTTGAGGAATGGCACTGTTCTTGTCCTGGTGACTCACAGCTCCCAAGCCTTTAAGGATATTTGCAAAGGAAGAACACAGCCTGAACGGCAGCTTGGATGTGGGAGCACGCAGCTTCCAGGGCCAGGGCGGAGGCAGCCTGCACCTGCGCCCACATTCAGAGTAACTCTTGCCCGTTCAGGTCCCTGATCCACATGTCAGTCATTTCTGGGAACTCCATCACAGAAGTTCATAATTTATGACAAAAGTCATAATTTATTCAGCCCTCAGTATTCCCCAATTCAGTCAAGTTGAAGTCCCAAATTATTAATCAAGCTTCTAAGTATAGAATCTTATAATGATAATAGTTATGTCAAGGAACTCATGGTAAATGGTAAAGGGAGAATGAGCATAAAGTTGGGGGTCTTGTCAGTATAAAATTCTGTCTGCTGAACAGTTTAGTATAGTTGCCAGAATGTACTTAAATTTGAGTTTTATTCAGAGACAGGGTCTCATTCCTTTTCTTTCTTTCTTTTTCTTTTTTTTTTTTTTCAGACAGGGTCTCACTATTTAGTCCTGGCTAGACTGGAGCTCACTAGCCTCAAACTCACAGAGATCCACCTTCCTCTGCTTTCAGGTTCTGGGATTGAAGGTGTGTATCACCACACCTGGCTTCTTTTTTTGAGACAGTCTTATTATGTGTAGCCCAAGCTGGCCTCAAACTCTCAACCCTGCTGCCTCAGCCTCCCACGTGCTGGGATTACAAGTGTGTTCCACCCTGACCAGCTGAACCAGTGTTTTCTACCAGTCAGTACCTCCAAAGAGGAATCATTCTTATAGTTCACAGCATTTCCAAGAGAAAGCAAGATAGAGACTACAGATCCTCCTGGTGCTGAAATTGAAAAAATGTCCCTTTAGTCATCACAAGGACAGTCTGAGTTGTACCCCTGTGTGCTCAGTGATATTGTCTTAGATAATATAATCTCATGTTCTAAGTGCCCCCTTGCATTTGCTTGCAAATATCAGAGCACCTGCCAGTGTCTTGAGTTGATGAAGACCTTGGCTATTCCCTTAATGGGGCCTCCAGAGAACCCAGGTTCCTAGTACATTTGTCAGCTCAGATGTGTGACTCTCAAATTGGTTGTATTCTTTTTTATTATTAAGGTTTTTTTATTTTTAGTTATGTGGATGTGTGTGTCTGCATGTGTGTACGTGCAAGTGAGTGCAGTATCTACAGAGGCCAGAAGAGGGCATTGGATCACCTGGAACTGGAGTTACTAGAAGTTGTGAGCCACAACACCCAGAAGTGTGGGTGTTGAGAACTGAACTCAGGTCTTCTGAAAGAGCAGTAAATGCTCTTAATTGTTGAGTTGTCTCTCCAGCCCTCATGTTTGAGCCAAACATTATGTCCCATTCCAGAATCCCAAGCAGAGCAATAGTAAAGAGCCATTTGACCAGGTGCAGTGGCTCATGCTTTTAATCCCAGCACTCGGGGGCCAGAGATGGGTGGGTGTCTTTGAGATCAAGGCCAGCCCCATCTACATAGTGAGTTCCAAGCTAGCTCGGGCTACAGGGAGACCCTGTTTCAAAAAAACAAACAAAAAATTTAAAAAGTGAAGAACTACTATTATCTTCCTTTGTCAAAGGGGAGCAAATTTTGCAGAATTATTATTATTTGACCTGTGTGTAAGTGTGCGCTCAGGTGTGCATGTACGTATGTACAGGTGCACAGAGGCCAGAAGTCAACCTCAGGTGTCATTCCTGAGTGCCATCCACCTTGCATTTTGAAGCAGGGTCTCTCACTGGCCTGAAGCTCATGAATTGGGCTAGGCTGGCTGGTCAGTGAGCCGAGGGGATCCACCTATCTCTGTCTCTCCAGTGCTGAGATTACAAGTGTGTGCCACTGTGCCTGGGACTTACAAAAACATTTTGGAAGATGGCAACCACCACGGGCTTGTCCCTAACAGCTGTGGTACTCAGAGTGTTCACTCTCTGGTACTAGGGAAGGCTCCTCACAGCTTCTCATGGACTTTTCACGTATTAGGAAGCAGTGTCTACCAGAGGCTGGTGAGGGACAGATCTGCTTCACAAACAGCTGTGTCCAGAGGCTTCTGGAAATCACTGAAGAATCAGAATTCCTTAGGCTACATACAAATAGAGAGAGGTGGATGCTCCAGATTCTAAAACAGATTTTCACTGGACATAGTTATCAACCCTGATGACAGGTTGGGGCAAGAGTAATGGTCGACTTCAACCAAGAATGAATCCAAAGCCCATTTCAAGTGTTGAACAATCCTCAACCCAGCAAGGCTGCTCCTGTGTGTCATCCTCCACTGTCAAAACTTAGTACAATGTTGGGTGACTCTCAGATTGCCATCAGCAGTACCAATATGAACACCTGGGATAAAGAATCCTTTAGTACAATGTTGGGTGACTCTCAGATTGCCATCAGCAGTACCAATATGAAAACCTGGGATAAAGAATCCTATAGCTCTCTCTCTCTCTCTTGCTCTCTCTCTCTCTCTCTCTCTCTCTCATTTTTTTAACCCAGGAGTGTTTGTCTTGTCACTATTATTTACAGAATGTGAAGCTTTTACTCTTGGCAGAAACACTCTCCCTTCCACCAATACAATGCTAAGGCCAAACTTTTAAATGCTGTTACCTTAGATTTAATCACTGGCTGAAACCCAGTATAATTTGTAGGGTCTCCAAGACTTCAAAAATTGGAAGTCACTTCTCTGGCCTTCAGAATTGTGTATGTGTGTATGTGTGTATTTTAAACTACAAAAACACATTATTTCATTATTTTAAGTTATGTATATATGTATGTGTGTTTGTGCACGTGAGTGCAGATGGTCACAGAGACCGCAGCTGTCAGATTCCCTGGAACTGGAGTTACAGTCAGTTGTGAGCTAACTACCCAAAGTAGGTGCTGGGAACTGAGCTCAGGTTGTCTGTAAGAGACTTTACTTGATTTACAGTGAGGTTCCCTCCCAATAGACCCATGGAAGTTGAATATGTGTTTGTGACACATGACCTACTCAGCAGCATAACTGTGCAACACAATGCACAGAGTTGATCCTGTGGCTCATAGGGAGAGGTAAAATCATCATCACTGCTCAGCATCTTGGGAAACATGTGTGCATCACTAGCCCAGGAAAGTATCCAAATACAAAATTAGAACTAAAGGTGTCTCAGTGGTTAAGAGTGCCCGCTGTTCTTGCAGAGGACCTGAGTTCTGTCCTGGATGACTCCAGCTCCAGGGGATCTGACCCCTTATTCTAGCCTCCTCAGACACCTGCACTCATATGCACATGTGTTTACACACATAAACATAAATAAAAATTAAAATTATAAAAAAATGTAACTATAGTTGCTCAGGAATGTATATTGCTTTGCCACCATCACAAAATGGAAAAATCACAAGTTGATCCATCTTAAGTTGCAGACTATCTGCATCCCACAGATTGTTAGATTGAAGGGACAGAAAGCTAGCAGTTAGCCCAGCTTCTCCCCCTGTGCAATTCCTCCCACCACCTTCTGTGTGAGCATCCAGCTTTGTTTTCTCATGACCCGTTCTTTTCCCCTCGACTAAGGCAACTTGTCCTACCTTTGTGCTCTCCTGGTTCAACATATACCCGATTTGCTAACTTTACCTAGTGCGCTGATTAGTTTTTGGCAACTTGACACAAACTAGACTCACCTGGGAAGAGGGAACCTCAATTGAAGAATTTCCTACATTGGATGGGCCTGTGGCCATGTCTGTGAGGCATTTTCTTGATTGATAATTGATGTAGGAGGGCCCAGCCCACTGTGGGTGGTGCCATCCCTTGACAGGTGGGCCTGGGCTGTATAAGAAAGGTAGCTGAGCAAGCCAGGGGAAGCAAGTCAGTAAGCAGTGTTCCTCCATGATCTCTGTTTCAGTTCCTGCCTCCAAGATTCCTGTCTTGAGTTTCTCACCCGACTTCCCTCAGTGATGGACCTGGAAGTGTAAGATGAAATAAACCCTTTCCTCCCCAAGTTGATTTAGTTCTAATGTTTGATCACAGAAAAGAAAGAAAAGAAAAGAAAAGAAAAGAAAGAAAGAAAGAAAAAGAAAAAACAATAATTAGGACACCTAGTCAAAGTTAATTACTTAGAGTTTTCCTTTGGTAGGCACTCGAGCTCCATTTCGGGACCCTCAAGGTTGTCCAAGTGCCTCTGATGCTCAAGTCTCCTACACAGAAAACTATTTACATAGAGCCAGTGGATATTTCCCCCATGTATTTTAAATCATGTAAACATGATGTAAACCATTCTTATAATGTATTGTTTAGGAATTTGTAAGGAGCATATCGTAAGGAGTATATGGTACAACATTTCCTAGGGAGACACTATCAAATATCTGCTGATCATACGGCACTAAGGACAGACCAAAGGAACAAGTGCACTGAAGTCCAGCTTAGAGAACCAGTGAGTTTATTTTGGTTACTGACAGGAGTACAGGTGAGAGGTTTCCCACAGGAGCAGAAATGACTCAAAGACAGCTGTGTAACCAAAGCCCACCCCAGTGTGGGTGGCAGCTCAGGAAAGCTGCGTTTCTGGAGTTCTCTGCATGGCTTGCCAGAAGCTCCCCCTTGTATCCTCCCCTCAGCAGTTATTACTGTTTTTATAATCCTGAGGAAGATCCTTGTGAAATTTGTAAGTTTCCACTTTGTGAGACTTGCAAGTTTTGTTTATGTACTGAGTCTTCCAGGAAGACGTTACCCCCAGGAGGAAGTGCTTCAGTTCCGTATGACTTGTGGTTTGACTGTGAATGTCCCTCTCAGGCACACGTGTTTGAGCACTTTGGTCCTCAGCTGGTGATGCTGTTGTGAGAGGATTTGGAACTTCTGGGCTGAGTGTCCTACATATCAGAGGTGGGTTAATGGTGGAGGCGGGAAGTGGTTATACTCATTTCTGGTTCCAGTCTGCTTTCACTCTGACTCCTGGTCCAATGAGAGCTCTACCACACTCGTCACTGCTATAGACAGAGCAACTCCAGCAGCCACATCCTCCCCACCATGATCGACTGAACCCTCCCTCTGGAACCAAGCAAGAATCAACCCCTTGACTTCCTCAAGTTGCTACTGTCAGGCATTTTATCACAGCACTGAGAAAAGTAACTGATATAGTCTATGTTCAAAACAATTTATTTTCTCTAATGCATTTGATTTTCCGTTGACTGAACCTGGGGATGCAAAATTCTTGGCTAGGTTGGGCTGACTATAATTATACACATACTGTCCAGCTTCCTGTCAAGTCTGTAAGGGACTGAAGGTTGGGTATTGTATCTGTCTTATTTGTGGTTAATTTCTAGGCAGAGGCCAGAAGAGGCGAGAATCAGTTCCCCTGGAGCTGGAGTTACAGGCAGTTGTGAACCACCTGATGTGGGTGCTGGAAAATGAACCTGGGCCCTCTGTAAGAGTATCAAGTTCTCTCTCTCTCTCTCTCTCTCTCTCTCTCTCTCTCTCTCTCTCTCTCTCTAGGCTCTGGCTCTCTCTCTCTCTCTCTCTCTCTCTCTCTCTCTCTCTGTCCCCCTCTCCCTCCCTCCCTCCCTCCCCGCCCTGGTTTTCCCTGTAGCCCCAGCTGGCCTGGAACTCGCTGTGTAGACCAAGCTTGCCTATATCTCAGAGAGATCTGCCTGCCTTTGCCTCCAGAGTGCTGGAATCAAAGGCATGTGCTACCACAACCTGCCATCAAGGGCTCTTAACCACAGAGCCATCTCTCCAGCCCTGAAAATTCAATTCTTTATTTCTTATGCCTGGAAATTTTATTCTGAGCCCATATTGACCTCTCAATTCTCTGAATCATCATAAAAAGTTATTCTCAGGGTCTGTACACTGCTAAGCAGTGTGGCTATAGCCCAGGTCCCTGTCCAGACTGTAAATAACAGGAGGTCAAGGCTGTGTCTTTACTAGGGCATTTTCCCTCCAAAAATTTATCCAGGTGCTTAGAAAGACACTTCTCAGGAGATTAAAAAATTTTAAAAAAAAGCAAACTATAAAAGGATAATCATGGAAGGGCAGAGATTCCCCCTTACTCACTTGGGCCAACTATGCAATTAGTGAAGACACATTAGCAAACAAAGTACTTTCTCCTCAATAATAATGATCACGAATAAAAGCATCTTTGTGGGGGAGGAATAAGAATAAAAACAGCTTTGGGGGGAGGGATATCTTTCATACTCCTGGAGAATTTCCTGTAAAGGAGACTTTTGACTTTAAAGAAATGATGAGCCGTAATGTGACAGAAGCTGTGTAGAGAAGAGAGCAAGCTGGGGTGGTAGAAAATGTATATTGGACTTCTCACCAGGAAAGGATTTGCATAACAACGATTATATATCAGGTTCCAGACAATTACTGCCCTGGGAGACCTTCCAGAATAGCCACCACTGTGGATGCCCAACCCCCTCAGAAACCAAGTTTTAAAAGGAAATTAAAAGCGAAGGCTTGAGTTGCTGAAGTTTTTAGCCTTGGGATGGAATGAAGGGGGACATTTTTGTCCTGCAATGTGCCGAGGAAATTCATGAAAAGAGCGTTAGATTTTCTGCTTGGGAAAAAAAAAAAGTCTTCCCTGTGATGGATTTTGAAAAAGATGATTTGATATTGGTTCCTCACTAACCACTATGGGAAGGGAGGAGGGTGGGTGTTCACTTTTATCCGCATAGAGAGGGTGAGTGTTGCTGTCTTTTTGAAATCTGAAATATTTATTGAAGTACATATTTTTTTGTCCATAATTTATTGCTCTGCAGGTAGTAGAATGGAAAAGCTGTAACAGTTAATTATTCCGGGAGAACAGAGCATTGGAGTTGGGTGTGTGTGTGTGTGTATGTGTGTGTGTGTATGATCATGACACTGACTGCTTCTGATTTATCTGAACTAGGCAGGATGAACAGAGCAGCAAGAAACTTTAGATGAATGAGAGATGTTTGTGTATATGTATGCATGTATGGATAGATAGATAGATGGATGACTAGAGGGAGGGATCGATGTTTATGTGCATGCATATATGTGTGCATATATTGATAGGTAGATAGATGTATATATGAATAGATATATAGATGTATATATGCATGCATGCGTATATGAATATATATAATTTTATGTATCTAGATAAGTATATTTATGTGTATATATATATGAATAAATAGAGGTATAGATAGACAAGTGCATACATGCATGAATAGTTGTAAAACATGTGTGGAGGGATGGATGATGTATATATATATGTGTGTGTGTGTGCATGTGTGTATGTATAGATGTGTCTATATGGATGGATAAGTGAATGTGTGAATGTATGGATGGATGGTTGGATGGATAGATGTATGTATGCATGTGTGTATGTATGTATATATGCATAGATAAATGTATGTATAGATGATAGATAATAGATGAACAAAAGGTTGTATGGGTGAATAAATGAATGGATGGACAGATGTATATTAGTATACCTGAATGGATGGATGGATGAATGGATGGATGGATGGCTAGATAGATGGTAGATAGATGATAGAGAGATAATGAATCAATTGATAGGTAAACAAATGAATGGATGGATAGGTGGATGACAGATAGTGAGAATGGATAGATAACTGGATAGATGGACAAATACTGGATAGATGGATAAATAGGTAAACAGGTAGATGGGTGGATAAATTATGGGTGGAGAATTAATGCCAGAGTTATGCTCCAACAAGAAAGAAGTAGAGACCTTTTCTGTGGGTAAAGAAGTTGGGAATGAAACAAAATGAATCCTTATATATTTTTTTTCTCCATATTCTAGTTTGAAATTTTTTTCCAGCTTTCCAGGATTTTTGGTTTTTTGAAACAAGCATCTCAGTATGTAGATCAGGCTGCCCTTGAACTTCCTATGTAGCCCAGACTGACTTCAAGCTTAATACTCCTGCTTCAACCTTCTGAGTGCTAAGATTATGGGTACCAGGCAGCCAGCATCCACTCGTTTTGAGATACACTCACACCCTGTAAAATTCCATTTTTAATATGAATAATTCAGTACTGTCAAATTTTGTGATATTTTTGTCCCTCCAGAAAGAAACCTTATCCCTATTAGTAGTCGGCTCCCATTCTACCCCTCCCAGCAACTACTAATCATTTATAGTGCCAAAGATTTGCATATTCTGAACCACACAGTGCGCATGCACGTGCACACACACACACATCCGTCTGCTTTTCTTTACTTATCATAACAATATTGAGGTTTACCCATGTTGTGCCATGACACTTCATTGCTTTCTACGGTAAAATGTTATTTAATTGTATGGACATACCACATTTTGTTTATTGATATACAAGTGAGTTCTCTCCCTCCCTCCCTCCCTCCCTCCCTCCTTCTCTTTCTTTTATAACAGAGTCCCATGTATCCCAGGCCAGCCTCAAATTCTCTACGTAGTTGAGGTAACTGGAACTCCCTGATGCTTCTGCCTCTACCTCCCTGTGCTGGGATTACAAGTGTGTTACACCAGGTCCAGTTTATGCAGGGCTGAGGATGGAACCCAGGGCTTCCTGCATGCTAGGTAAGCTCTCTACCAACTTAGTGGTATCCCCAGCCCATTGGTGTGCTTCCTGTCATAATGATCTTAGGATCATCATTCCTTCTGAATAAGATAAGAGACTGAAACTTGAGGCTGGCTAGATGGCTCACTCAGTAAAGTGCTTGCTGCATAAACCTAACAACTTGAGTTCAATCCCCAGAACACACATTAAATGTCAGGTGTAGCTGGGTGTGGTGGTGTACACCTTTAATCCCAGCACTCAGGAGGAGTGGGAACTCTGAGTTGGGGGCCAGCCTGGTCTACAAAGCAAGTTTCAGACCAGCCAGGGCTACACAGTGAGACCCTGTCTCAAAAAAATAAAACAACCAAAACCAAAAATACAAAGCAAAAAGAAACACAAGTCAGATGTGACAGTGTCCATTTGTGATCTTAATGCTGGGAAAGTAGAAACAGGAGGATCCCTGGGGCTTACTGGCCTAGCCTAATCAGCAAGCCCCAGGTCAATGGGAGCATCTGTCTCAAAAAACAAGGTGGGAAGTTCCTGAGGAACACCACCTGAGGTTGACCTCTGGTCTTCAGACTCAAGTGCACACATGTACACATCCAGTTACACTTGCATGAGCACCCACATATCCTTGCATACACACACACACACACACACACACACACACACACACACACAAGCCAAGCTTGAGAAGTTCAGATATACAGGCACATGTTCATGCACAAACATCAGAGGGAGAGGGGGATAGATGTGGGGGGAGGGAGAGTGGGAGGGAGAGAGAGAGAGAATAAGGAAGAGGGTGAAGGGAAAGGGAGAGAGAAGGGGAAGAAGGAAGAGGAGGAAGGGGAAGGAGGAGCAGAGAGACAGTCACAGAGGCCATTGCCTATGAAGAAGAGCTTCCCTTACGACTAAAAGCCTGAGGAGCAGCCTGGCTGCCCATGGGAAGATAAAGAGGTCACCCAACCACAGGGAGTCAGCCCCGTGCTAAACCAGGCAGCCGGTGAGCCCCGGGCAAGGATGCTGCAGCCAGTGCAGAAGCCAGCAGCTCTGCACAGTAACCAGCCTTCCTGCTGGGTCTGCAAGTAAAGCAGAACCTGGGCCCCCAGGAAGCCAAGAGCTTCGCATGGTACCTAGTGCACACTGAAGGTCTAAAGAAGAGCAAGGACAGCACGGGATGGGCTGGACCTTAGATCATAGAAGCTTCTTGAGCAGGGAAGAGTAAGCAATCACTGAAACCTGGGGTTTGTTTTATATTCACGTGTGTGTGTGTATGTATACACATCACACTGTGCATGTGGATATCACAGGACAACCCATGAGAGTCAGTTCTCTCCTTCCACCATATGGGTCCCTGGAATCAAACTCAGATCATCAGGCTTGGCAGCAAGCTCCTTTATCCTCTGAACGATCTCACCAGCCCCATGTGTGTTATCTTTTCTCCCTGCCCACACTTGTATCCGACCATTACCTGCAGCAGTATCAAGCTATTATTCTGTTGTGTCATTTCTCACTTCTGCATTTTCATTATTCCTGACATTTCACTTTATTATATTATGGTTATTATAGCCAATAATAAGCGATGGACATAAGCCAACATACTCTGAGTTAAAGGACTCCTCTAGACTTCTCAACAAACAATGTAGCCTGAGCAGCAACTACCAACCCCTCTGGAAGGGGAAAAGGCTGCTGGCATCACCTGCCCTTAAATAATCCATAAGACTTGATTTCTTCATGCCTCCTGTGGAATTGACTCTGGTCTTGGATAACCAGCCCATGCTGGGTAGAATGGGTCTCATGACAGAAGAAAACCAATAGAGGTAGCATTTTTAACAGAATATCTCTTATTTATTATTTGACAATTTCCTCCATGTAAACAATGTGTCTTGATTCTACCTTGCAACTCCCCCCAGGCACCTCCGTCTTATCTCCTCCCTCCCCTTCGTATACCCCCCATAATCTATTGAGTCCTGTTAGTGCTGCCTGCTAGAATGTTGACTGATCTTGTGGGCTTTGTCTAGCATAGGTACCTACAGCTGCAGTGAATTCATGAGAGCAATGGCCGTGTCATGTGCAGGAGAAGCATTTCACAGCTCTCCATCCCATCTTCTGGTTTTTACAGCCCCCTCCTTCATCAATGTTCCCTGAGCCTTGGTGGGGGTGTGATACAGATGTCCTAATTAGGGCTGGAACACTCAAAAGTCACCTACACTCAGCACTTTAACCAGTTATGAGCAGAGACATTTCTTTTTTTTTTTTTTTTTCCTTTTTTGACAGGGTCTTCCTGTAGCCCCAGCTGGCCTAGAACACACTATGTAGACCAGGCTGGCCTTGATCTCACAGAGATCCACCTGCCTCTGCCTCCCGAGTGCTGGGATTAAAAGTGTGTACCACCATGCCCAGCAGAGACATTTCATTTTAAATACATTTACTTCGGCCCTTTGGGGCTGAAAACTGGCATTTCCATGTGGGCCTCTTAGCACAAACATGTTCTGTAGGTCACTGATTTCCCTCAAAGGCTTCCAGAACTTCTCCAGCCAAACACAAGAAAAGCAGGACTTTCCTCATAGATGATGCCACAAATTCTGACCCTCAAGGTCATTTTCTCAGAGGTGAAACATGATCAGGATGAGGGAAGACAGGTGGTTTGAATGATGAATGTCCCCGGTGGGCTCATGTGTTTGAACACTTGGTCACTAGTAGGTGGCACTGTTTGGAGAGGTTATGAAACATTTAGGAGGTGGAGCCTTGTCTGAGGAAATGAGTCACTGGGGGTGAATCTTGAGGGTTTATAACACTCCACTTCCTGTTTATTTTCTCCTTCCTGTTTGTGGATGATATATGATCTCTCTCTGCTTCCTGACTGCCAGGCCTGCATCACAGTCCTGCTGCCAAGCTTTCCTCACCAAGATGCTGTCCCGTTTCCATGGCCTATCCAGACAAACTTGTTCATTTGAATTCATCACAAGTGAAGAGCTGAGAGGCAGAAGTGTGTGTTTCTCCCTGGAATAGTTACCTCTCAGCTGTCTCATGTCTGTTTTTACCACCTGGGAACTCCAGCAAGGGAAGACAATAAGGTCACTGTGAGGGTTCATATGATTGTCAACTTGATTGGATTTAGAATCACCATGGAATGAGGGGGTTTCTAGATCAGGTTAATTGAGGAGGGAACACCCATCCTGAATGTGGACAACACCATCCTATTATCTGGGGTCTTGAACTAAATAAAAAGGAGAAAGCGAGCTAAGCACCAGCATTCATCTTTCTGCTTCCTGACTGTGAACACAATGTGAGCAGCTGCCTCACACTCCCGCCACCATGCCTTCCCACCATGATGCACTGTGCCTCAAACTGTGAGCCACAATAAACCCTCCCTTCTTGAAGTTGTTTTTTTCAGGTATTTTGTCACAGTAGTGAAAAAGTATTTAAGACAGCCACATTCAAGTGTAAGGAGCAGGTAAACTGGGGAAGAGGAAGACTGAGAATTCTGAATCCAATGTTGGCTTCTCCTCTGGGGGTAGTGGCAACACAGAACTCTGAGGAGATTATTAAATCCCTCTGCCTTTACACACAGAAGCAAGACCAATGAGTAGAAGACAAATTCTGAATCCAGCATGGCCTCTATTTGGGGAACATTTCAAACAAGTCCAGCGATGTCCACTTTGATGTGAGAACTGGTACCTTGGGAATGTTCATTTTTCTTCTTTCTTAAAGATTTTTAATTTATGTGTATGTGTGTTTTGCCTGAATGTATGCAAGTCCACCATGTGTGTGTAGTGCTCACAGAGGCCAAAAGAGTGCACTGGATCACCTGAAACTGGAGTTACATGCAGTTGTTAGCTGCCATTTGGGAGCTGGGAACTGAACCTGAGTCCTCTATAAAAGCAGCCAGTGCTCTTGATTTTTGAGTCATCTCTCCAGCACTGGGAAGTGTTTATTCTGAGACTGGATTCCATACGAGCAAGATTGCAAAACACATAACATAGGCTTTTCCAGCTCCAGTACTAGAGTGGGGTCCACTCAGTGACCCAAGAGTCTGGGAGTGTATGTTTGTGCCCGTTTCTTATCTGCGCAAAGAGCTATTGTGGACCTTCTTGAATTTATCAATTCTCCAAGAACCTGGATTTTACCACTCATAAATCTGGTGGATAAATGTTAGACCCAAGTTTATATTTCCTTGTCTGGGAGCCCAAACAAAGAATTTTTTTCAGGCTGAGGATGTCGCTCGGTTGGTAAAGTACTTGTGAAGCATGTAAGAAGCATTAGACTGGGACTGGAGAGACAACTCAGCACTGAAGAGTGTGTGATGTTCCTGCAGAGATCCTGAGTTCAGTTCCCAGGACCCACATGGGGCAGATGACTCCACCTCCATGGGATTCGATGCCCTCTTCTTGTCTCTGCAGGCACTGTACACACACACACACACACAATTAAAATAAAATAAATCTTTTTTAAACATTAAAGAAACATTGGATTCCATCCTCAGCACTGTATAAACCAGGCATAATGGTACAAACCTGTAATCCCAGCAGTCAGGAGGCAGAGACAGGAGGATCAGAAATTTAAATCCATCTTGGCTATATAATGAGTTTGAGGCTAGTCTGGGATACATGAGACCCTGTTTCAAAATAACAAACAAAAAACCAGAAGAATTTTGTTTCTTTCAAATCTAAACTAAAAAATAAGAAATCAAACAACCTAATCAATAAATTAATTAAATGAACAGATACTTCTCAAAAGATGATATATACATAGCCAATATAGGTATGAAAAAATGTTCAACCTCAAATCAAAATATCCATCAACTTGAAAAATATTGAAGATGTTCTATGCCATGGTTTAATTCTTTATTTGAAATTAAACAAACATGGCCATCTCATTAATATGAAATATTTTGGCTTTAATAAATGGTAAAATTTCATGTGTACTAAAGAATTGTTAAATACATTTCTTTATGAAAATATTCAGGGCTGGAGACATAACTCAGTGATTAAGAGCACTGTCTGCTCTTGCAGAGGACCCAGGTTCTGTTCCCAGAACCCGCATGGCAGTTAACATAACTCTATAACTCCAGTTCTGGGGATTCAGCACCCTTTTCTGGTCTCTGTGGGCATTGCACACACGTGGCAGACTTACATACATGCAGACAAAAAAACTCATACACATAAAATAAAAATAAAAACCACACAATATTTTTAATTCAACACCACTAGCTGTCAGAGAAATGAAACCCAAAACTACATCAAGAATCCATTTCACCCCAATCAGAAAGGCAGTCATTAAGAAACCATAACAGGTGCTAGAGAGATGGCTCAGCATTTAGGAGTGCTTGCTGCCCTTTCAAAGGACTGAGATTCAGTTCCCAGCACCCATATCTGCTGGTTCACAATCACCTGTAACTTCAGCTCCTAGGAGCTCTGATGCCCTCTTCTGGACTCTGAGGGCACTGCCTGCACATGGTAAGCAGACATACATGGAGGCAAACACTCATACACAAAATAAAAAATCCAATAGAAATATAAATCTTATAAAAAAAACAACATAATAAATGCTGGTGAAAAGGTGGACAAAAAGGGAGCTCTTATACACTGCTGGTGGGAGTGTAAAGTAGTGCAGCCACTGTGGAAGTCAGTATGGAGATTTCTCAAAAATCTTAAAAAGATCTCCATATTACTCAGCTATTCCACTTCTGGGTAATTTGCCAAATAACTCAAAGTCTACTTATTACAGAGGTACTCACACAGCCATCTTTACTGCAGCACCATTCACAGTAGCTCTTACGAAACTAACCTAGGTATTCAACTGCATGGGAATGGAAAGTAAAATGTGGTGCATATACCAATGGAATCTTTCTCTTTTCTTTCTTTTTTATTTTGGTAATTTTAAAAAATGTGTGTGTGTGTGTGCGTGTGTGTGTGTGTGCGCGCATCTCTCATTGAATCTGGAGCTTGCTAAGTTTTGGATTATAGATGTGGATGGCCACACTTGGCTTTTTGTTTTTTTAAGATTAATTTTAAAATACTTTATTTATTATTTTTATTTTTTATGCATATGAGTGTATTGCCCGCATGTATGTAAGTACACCTGTGTCCTGCAATGCCCTTGGAAATCAGAAGAAGGTGTCAGATTCCCCTGTAACAGTAGTTAGGTACAGTTGTTAGCCACCATGTGGGTGCTGGGAATCAAACCCAGGTCCTCTGCAAGAGCAGCCAGTGCTCTTAAGTGCTGAGCCAACTCTCTAGCCCCATATTATCCATTTCTCTGCGGCTTCTTTTGCGTTTTCTTTTCCTCCCTATTCCTCTTTCTGACTTCATAGTTTACTCTCTGTGATTCAGTTCCCATGCCCCTTGTTTGAAATGCCTGGGACCAGATGCATTTCTAGTTGCAGTTTTTTAAATCTAAAAAGTTCTGTTGCATCCACCTCTAATTCAAAAACTCAGAATCCAAAACACTTTAGGCAGGTGTGGTGGTGCACACCTGTCACTCCCAGCACTCAGGAGGGAGGGACTAGTGGATTGGGAATTCAAGGTCATCCTCCACTGCCACTGTGTTGCTTTTCCTGGTGCACACGAAAAGGTGTTGTTCATCCCAGATAGAGCACCAATAACAGACCAAGGAAAAAAGTCCACCAAGTCCAGGTGACCAGAGTCACCAGAGTCTCTGGTTAGAGAACCAGAGTTTATTAAGATTCTAGGAGCATGGATGAGGGATTACTCTCAAGAGCATTGGCTGGAATTGCTGTCACTCAAAACCAGTAGATTTACATATATGCTAATTGGAATTTACGTACTCTTGGCAGGGTTGATGGAGACCAGCCTTGCTCACTGATCTCCTCTCCCTGCTGTTTAACCCCTCTCATTAGAAATGAAACCCCAGAAGGCGGTGTATCATGTAAAGCTCAGGGGAGGGCATATCCTCTGATAGTTGGTTGGCCTGGAGGATATTGAGCCAATGTAGCAGATGGCCTGGTCATATGCACATTTCAAAGGTCCAGGTAGGGCGCACTGTTCAATTCAACGTCCTTCCCATCCTGGGTCAGCTCTTTAGTCTACTGTGTGATTTTTCTAACTGATGTGGGGCTAAGATCCAGTTAACCTGTGCCATGCGCTCTCTTCATCCATCTGCTCTAAGCAAGGCCTGGTGGCTGCCAAATGCTTCTGCTCTCTGTTGGAAATATTCATTTCGACCCCCACGGTGCATTGGCAGCCAGAGTGAGCCAGAGGCACATGTTAATCACCTTACATGGAGTGAAGTGTGGGGGGAGTGTGCCAGTGTTTGCTTGGTGATGGGATGAGATTCTGGCCTTTTTGATTCTCCTAATCAAAGTCAAATTAAATCTGAGAGTTATGTTTTATTTTCCTTTTTTGTTTTTATTCCTTAAAATTAGCACACACAATAATGAGTTTCATTATGACATCTTCATACATGTATATCATGTTCATGCTTACCCGCTACTATACTACTTGATCCCCCTTCCTCTGTCCTGGTATTCCTTCTCCCTAAATAGTTCCCCTCCTTCTTTCTTAAAAATTTAAAAAGTTTAGTTATATGTATGGGTATCTGTGTGAATGCATGCCATGTGTTTGTGGGTACCCATGCAAGCCAGAAGAGAGTATCAGATCCCCTGGATCTGGAGTTGCAAGCGATTGTGAACTACCTAACATGGGTGCTAGGAACTGAATTGGGTCCTCTTGCAAGAGCAGTAAGTGCTCTTAACCATGGCTCCATCTGAGCCATTGTTCCAGCCCCACCCCATATGTGTATCTTAAAAAGCTAGATTCAGTATATGAGAGAACACATGCAATATTTGTCTCTGAGTCTGGCTTATTTCACTTAAAGATCTTCATTTTCTTCTGTTTCTTTGCAAATGACGAAGTTTCATTCTTTGTCGTGGCTGAATGAAATTCCTTTGCATGTGTACATGTCACATTTTCTTTATCCATTCATGTGCTCATAGGAATCTAGGCTGGCTCCATATCTTGGCTGTTATGAGTAACTCTGTGTAAACAGGGATATGTAGGCATCTCTGTTCTATGTTGACTTACCTTCTTTAACCAGGAGTGGCAGAACTGGATGATACTCTAGCTTTTAGTTTTCTGGTTTCTGCAGTGCCTGCACCAATTTTTATTCTCACCAGCAGGTTCTTTTTCACCAGAATTTTTTGAGAGTGTATTTTCTTTTTAAAAAATTATTTATTTATTTTTATTTATGTGTATGAGTGTTTTTCCTGCATGTATGTATGGGCACATGTGTTGTGCAATGCCCGAGGAGGTCAAAAGAGGGTGTCAGATCCCCTGGAATTGTTGCTAGCTGCCCTGTAGGTGCTGGAAACCAAACCCAGGTCCTCTGCAAGAGCAGCCAGTGGTCTTAACCACTGAGCTCTCCCTCCAACTAAAAAGTTCATTTTCTTTAAACACCCTTGGCAGGCAAAGGTGGAGACCCAGGTTCTAGACCCAGCACTAAGTAGCCAACAACTCTGGCACATTGTAATCCTCCTTGTCGGATCACAGTGTTCTTACTGGCTGAATGAGGATAAAATGAAATAATCTTTGTTGAAAGATTCCAGGAAGCACAAAGTTCATAATACATGTAAGACATGCCATTTTGAATAAAACAGCAGTTTGAGAATTTATGGACGGTTTGTTCCAAAGGTATTTGGAGCACACCACAGTGATTCATCACTCCCGGAAACTCAAAAGCCTGCGTGAACAGTTCGGCTAATGGACAGAAATGTACTTCTAGTGTTCCAAGCTGCGGGGGATGCACCACCAGAAACCTATTAATCACCACACTGCCTTCCAGGCCAAGATCTGACAGTGCATGTGTCAGCGACTGAATTCTGTCCCCCTCAAATTCAAGTGGTAAAGCCCTAACCATCAATGTAACCGTACTATGTGATTTTTTTTCCTGAGGAGATGGGAATAAACATCTGTTTATTCAAGATAGGGCACTGATAATAAACCAAAGAAATGATCCCCCTCCAACTCTAACTTAGTGAACCAGAAGTTTATTGGGGTTAATTACAGGAACTTGGGTGAGGGATTTCTTGTAGCAGCAGGGATGTACATATTCAAAGGCAGTTGCATCATCCGAAAGCCCACTCCAAGCATGGATGATGACTCGGGATCTCCATCCCTGGGGCTCCCTGAACAACTTCCAGACAGCTCAGCTGATTAGAGAGTCTCTTCTCCCTAGTAATATTACTGCCTATAACCTTGGGGGCAGACCTTGTGAGTTCTTCAGTTGTGTTGACTTCCTGGGTTTTAAAAAACTTCACAGAAAACAGCTGCACAGCAGATAATGTTTGGCGCTTAGACCCTTGGGAGGTAATTAGGTTTAGATGATGTCTAGCAGGTGGAGCTGCCACAAGAGGGAGAAAGGCAGAGTGTCTCAATAGGAGCCTGCAGGCTTAGGGTACATGAGGCCCAGGATTCAGTCCCCAGCACTGAACTATATAAAAAAGAAGACACAGAGACTATATTGTATGAAGACCCAGTAGAAAGAGCTTTTATAAGCCAGGGGAACAGCTGAATTAGTTACTTTCCTCACTGATGTAACAAAATACCTGACAAAAGCAACTTAAGGAGGAAGGGTTTACTTTGTCTCACAGTTTGAGGGCACAGTCCATCATGGTGGGAAGACATGGTGGCAGGAGCGTGAGGCAGCTGCTCACATCGCATCCACAGTCAGGTAGCAGAGAAAGATAAATGCTGGTGCTCAGCTCACTTTCTCCTTTTTATTCAGTCCAGGACCCCAGTCCATGGCATGGTGCTGTCTACATTCAGGGTGGGTCTTCCCTCTTCAACTAACTCACTCTAGAAACTCCATCACAAATGTGCTCAGAGGTGATTCCAGATCCTGTCAACTTGACAATCAATATCAACTGTCACAACAGCCCTCATCCCACACCTAATTTAACCAGGTATAGAGGCCCACTGTTGTAATCCCATTATTCAAGAAGCTGAGGTGCAAGAATCACAAGTGTGAGTAGAGCCTGGGCTGCACAATGAGTTCCAGGCCAGCCTATGTTGCATAGAAGAACCCTACCTCAAAAAATCAAAATGGGGACTGGAGAGATGGCTCAGTGATTAAAAGCACTGACTGCTCTTGCAGAGGACAGAGGTTCAGTTCCCGGCATCCACATGACAGCTAACAACCATCTCTAACTCCAGTTCCGGGGCATCCAACACCCTCTTCTGGCCTCTGCAGGCATCGTACATACCTAGTACACTTATATACTCTCTGGCAAAACACTCATGCACATAAGCAAATAAAAATAATATTAAAAAATCAAAACCACAGAAAAGGAAAACAAAATAAAATTGGCTGTCACCTTGACCTTGGACATCCAGTCTCTACAACTGTGAGACATTAATATCTGTGGTTTAAACCAGTAGCCCACAGCTCCAGCAGCCTAAGCCTACTAAACCACCACAGGAAGATTGGAAGCACACTAATATCAGGATAAAGTTTAGCATGGGACAAAAAAATTAGAGAAGGCAAGGTCATGGTAATGTCTTGGAATATTTGGAATCACATGCAAGTTAAATTTTTTGTATGGTAGATATTGAAGAGAGGAGAACACTCACTGGATGATGACAGCCTTGCATCTTTTGAGTGTTGTGTGTTTGAGCTGTGGAAGAGTATACTGCCTTGCAAAGGATGAGCTCTTTCTTCTTGGGTGACTGCAGTGTCTGGAATCGCTCTCCAAGATGAGAAGCAGAGTCGATTGGTCTGCCCTTCCTCCTGACTCAAGAGTCTAAGTTGGACCACAGGTGTTCTGTTGACTGTGTAAGTGGAGGACATTGTGTGTCTAGTGCTCTTCCATCAGGCAGCAACTGATGGAGTTGAACATTTTTATTTGAAAGGTTTATGACAGCCTCTTCTGACTTCCGCGGGCATTGCATGACACAGGTCCATTTACCTACATGCAAGCAATACATGCATACATATAAATTTTTTTTAAAAAATTTAAAAATTTATTTATATGTATTTTATATGAGTTTGAGTATTTTGTCTGAATGTGTGTAAGTACACCACATGTATGCAATGCCCGTGGAGGCTAGAAGAGGGTGTCAGATTCCCTGGTACTGGCGTTATGTACAGACTGTTGTTAGCTGCCATGTGGGTGCTAGGAACACATCCCAGGTGCTATGTAAGAGCCCCCAGTGTTCTAAACTGCTGAGCCATCTCTCTAGCTCCTTTATTTTTAACTGTGTGAGTGTGTTTGTGTGTATGTGTGCATACACATGTACACATGAATGCAGTGCCCAAAGAGGACAGAAGAGGGCAATGGTGCTCCTGGTCTAGAGGTACAGATAGTTGTAGGCCACCCACAGTGGGTGCTGGAACCGGAGCTCTGGTCCTCTGCAAGAGCAACATGTGCCCTTAATCACTGAGCCATCTCTGCACCCCCCAGTTCAAGTCTCTTTGTTTGCATGTGTATTGTGTGTGCATGTTCATGTGTGTGCATATGTGTGCATGTGCATGTGAAAGTCAGAGATAACCTCAGGTGTTGTTTACCTTGTTTTGAGACTGGCTCTTTCCTCAGCTGGCTGACTGCCCAGCAAATCCCAGAGTTCCATCTATTTACACCCCCATTGCTGGAGTTACAAGCATGTACCACCACACCTTACTTCCTTGTTTACCTGGGTTCCTGGAATCTAGCTCAGGTCCTCATGCTTGGGAGGTGATCACTTGCCAATCGAACCATCTTCATACCCCACAGTTGAATTCATATGATTTCATTTGGGATATTAAAGTCGACATAACCTTAGGACATTGTGTCTGGCAAGCTCTGAGGATACAGGCTGGAAAATGTCAGAATCATCATCATAATGCAATTGTCAACAAATGTCAAGAATGTGTGCACTGGGGTGTTGATAATGATTTGACTCAGTTCATGAAGCAATGTTGGATGATTTCTGACCCGTCACTAAGAGCTTTCTATGTCTACACTAGACCACAGTGATGTATTTGGCCAGCCCGACCTATAATGCATTCATTCACATCATGTACTTGTTGGTTTACTCGACAGCTCGTTTGTGTAAATAACATTTTTGAGATGCTTATTGTGCACCAGGCCATGTGCAAGATACTAAGGGTTGGTCACTCCTTTTCTCAAGAGGACTGAGCCCACATGAGTGAACAGTCAAGGGTTCATAGAAGTGCTACTGTTGGAATCAACTAAGATTTTTGGTGAGATTTCCACTGAAAATCAGAGAATCTTTTGATAGTCTAGGTTGGCTAGCATTCAAAAAGGGCTTCAAGCAGGGCCTTCTGGCACAGGTCTGTAATTCCAGATATTTGGGGAGCTGAGGTGTAAGGATCATAAATTCTAAGGCTGCCTGGGCTACAGAGTGAGTGCAGGGCCAGCTTGGATAGCTAAAGAAGAGTCTTTATCAAAGAGTAAAAAGGTTAGAGAATGTCTAAGGGCTGGAGCGCCTGCCTAGAATCCCCCAGCGATGGGGTGGAGGTGGAGCTCAGTGGTAGAGCTCCTGTGTGGAATCCCCCAGTGAGGGGCTGGACTGTGGTTCAGCTGAGTGCCTGTGTGCCATGCATGTGAGTCCCCAATAACCAATTCACCCAAGAAAACATTTTCAGGGTTTGTTGCATGTAGAAAGGACTGGCAGCGGGAGCCTGGTCATTGTCATTTTGGCAACATCAGGAGTTAGGGTTGGTACAGCAGAAACAGAGGATGCAGTAGAGAAACACGTAGACTTAGCGCCGTGGTTGCCTAATGACCCGCTTCCTATGGCATGTGGCATCCTTGAGGTTGTCTTCCACAGGTGGCATTGATGTGTTCTAATCAAGTGGAGATCACAGCTGCATACCAGAAGCTTCATCCTATATATGGTGTCAGGAGATGACTGCAGCAACTCAAGCAAGAGATTACTTGAGCTTCTCTGATTGGAGAAGAGGACACCGAGTTAAGAGATTTTGTGGGGGCTGGAGAGATGCTCAGTAGTTAAGAACACTGGCTGCTCTTGCAGAGGACCCAGATTCAGTTGTCAGCACCCACACTGGTGGCTCATAATCATTTGTAACTTTAGCTCCAAGGGATCTGACACTCTCTTCTTGGCTCCATGGGCACTGCACACATGTGCACATAACACATATGTACATAAATAAAATTAAACCAAATCTTATAAAGCAAGATTTGTAAGATGAACACTTTCTTGGGATGTGCAGGGACCTCAGTTCAATCTGAGCATCCCAAGAAAAGAAAACAAAAAACCCATAAACAACATCAGCAGTGCTATTTGAGGCAGGGTGTGTGGCACACACCTGTAATCCCATCAACTGAGAGTTGAGGCAGGAGAATTGCTATGAGTTGTAGGCTAGCCTGGGCAACGTAGCGAGTCCCAGGCCAGCCTGGGCCCCAATCTCTAAAAACAAGACAAACAAATGAAAGAAACCAATACAGAAGACTAATTTTTGACTGGGGATGTAGCTCAGTGGTAGAGGGCCCTGGTTCAATTCCCAATCAAGAATAAATAAATGAACACACACACACACACACACACACACACACATATGTATTTGAGTCATGAATTAAAAATATTTTGATACATATCTACATGTGAATTGAGTGAATTAGAATATAAAATACATATATGTTCAATACATAGCATATTGAAGTGTTTGATATGGTGCTGTGACTCAATTCACACACCTGTAGTCCCAGTACTCGGGAGGCAGAAGCAGGTGGATCTCTGTGAGATTGAGGCCAGCCTAGTCTACGTAGTGATTTCCAGGTCAGCTGAGGCTGCAGGGAGACCCTCAAAAAGGCCAAAAAAAAAAAAAAGATTTAAGAATTTTTATGTATACGTGTGTGAATATGCAGGTATGAAACCTGAATGCAGTACCCAAGGAGGACAGAAGAGGGCATTGCATCCCCTGGAATGGGAGTCATAGGCAGTTGTGAGCCTACAAACGTGGGTGCTGGAAACTGAACTTGGGTCCTTTGCAAGAGCAGCAAGTGCTCTTAACTGTTCAGCCATCTCTCCAGTTCCATTAACAGATTCTTGTTAGTTGAATTTATTATCAGTATTGTTGGTATCCAGAATGGTACCATTTTCTCTGGAGGCAGTATTTCCTATCTTCTGTTTCGTTGATTTGCCTGTCATTTTCTGTCCCATTGTCTCTGCATCTTAATCAGTAGAGGTATTATATATGCCTAATAGCTGGGATAGTGAGCCCCATGTCTGGTGTGTCTCTAAACTTACCTCTCATGTAGTCCATGATGACCTTGAATTCCTAACCCTCCTGTTTCCACTTCCCAAGTGCTGGGATCACAAATGTGTGTACCACCACACCTGGTGTATGCAGTGCTATGGATGGAGTCCAGGCCTGCGTGCGTGCAAGTGTCATACCTACTGAGCTTCAGCCCCACCCTTCCCTTGATTAGTGTTCTGGGTTATAGAAGATTTCTCGCTTGCCATAAAATACATGGAAACTGGCCAGGAATTTTTGCTACTTTGCATATATCTGTGATTTCCTTATGGTCTGTATGGCCTATCAGTTTCCAAATGTTTTAATTCAGGATCAGATCTGCCCAGGACTGTGAATTGATGGAGAGGTCGGGTCTCCCCTGTAGAAACCCCTCTGATCTATGGAATCCCACTGAATACAGGAACATGACATGCCCAGCTTACTGGCTAAGCATGTGACCATGTGAGAGTCTGTGTGTATTTGTGCATACATGTGTGTTTTAAGTGTGTATGAGAGTTCATGTTTATATGTGAGTGTGTACATGTGTTTGTGTGAATGCTTATGAGTGTTTGAGAATATGTGACTGCATATGTGTGTTTGTGTGTGGAGAAGAATGTATACATTTATGTTTGCATATGTGTTTGTGTGCTTTTGAGTGTGTATATTATGATTTTTTAGTGTTTATGTGTATTGGAGAATGTGTGAGTATATGTATGAATGTTGAGTTTGTTTGTATGTGTACACATGTATGTTTGTATGAGTGTGTATGAGAATGTGTGTATGCAAATATGTGCATGTGTTTGAGCATTTATGAGAACGTTTGAGAATATGCAATGATTGTGCAACTGTGTGTGGAAGATAGTGTATGTGTGCATGTAAGTGTGTGCATGTGTGTTTATGAGTGAGTGAATATGTGAATGTTTTTGAGTGTGTGTGTAGGAGACTGTGAATATATGTGTGAATGTTGAATGTGTTTGTGTATGTATACATGTATGTTTATAGGAGAGTGTATGTGAGTATATGCATGTATGTTTATGAGTTTCTGAGTGAGTGAACATTTGTTTTTAAGTGTGTGTGCTTGCATGTTTGTATGTTTATGAGTGAGTGTAACTGTAAATATTTTTGAGTAGTTTTTCCGTGTGTGTACATGCATGTTTATATGTATAGGAGAGTGAGCGAATGCATACGTGAATGTTTTCGAGTGTGTATCCATGTGTGTTTGTGTGTTTGTGAGTGAGTATACGTGTGAATATTTTTGAGTGTTTTTGTGTATCTTTGTGAACCATGTTTCTCCGTGATGATCTCTGGCCACCAAACCAGTGAGTAAGTTCATAAGTTGACAGGGCACCTGGCTGCCTTGGGATCATCTCTCTCTCCTCTGGAATTTGTGTGTCTTTTGCAAGTCCCAACCATTCCTGTTTCTCAAAGAATAATGCTGGCTGGCTGTGAACACATACATTTGACCTGCAGTCCCTGAGAAAATGGTGTCCTCTCTTGTATGGAGGGAAGAGGGAGGACAGCTCAGAGTTGATTTATACCCTGAGGTGTTTATTTTTGCTGCCAAGATGGAGCCATTGTAGGTGATGTGGAATCTACCACCAATGTGGACAGAGGAATGTATCAAGTGTGTGAATCTCACAGGCTTTCTGGGCTCCTGGACCATCTCCATCATCTACATGTGAGTTGTCCTAGAATGCTGAGATGTGGCTTAGTTGGTCAAGTGCTTTCCTAGTATGCAAGAAGCTCTGGGTTCTAAACCAGCACCTCATAAACCTAGAGTGATTGTGGATGCCAGTAATCCCTGAACTCTAGAAGTGGATGCAGGAAAGTTAGAAGTTCAAGGTCATCCTCCACTATGTAGTGTGTTTAAGGTCAACTAGGGATACATGAAACTTGTCTTGAAAAATAAAACTGAGCCACAGATTTTGGATCAAGGACGTTGCCTCCCCAGTGACTGTGGATCTCATCATGTCTTTGTAATTGGCCCTGATAGCTTCCAGTAGCTTAGCCAGAGTGCATTTGTCTTCTGGCTTGACCTGTGTGAAGGCCAAGCTGGTGCATGTCTTCCTGTGAACCAGCCACCCCAGCCTGGCCTTCCCTTTGATTATGCAGTAGGGGACCCCCATCTTGCAACATAGGGCAGGCAAGAAGAACACCAGCTCAATGGGGTCTACATCATGTGTGATCACCAGCAGCTGAGCCTTCTTGTTCTCCACCAAGGTGGTGATGGTGTTGATCCCTGCTCGTAGGACAGGGGGTCTCTTGTGGGAATGTCCCTTTTTGCCGGCAGCCTTCTTCTCAGCTCGGGCCAGCAGCCTCCTCTTCTTTTGCTGTGTCTCTAGCCAGTACTGCTGGAAAGGCCAAAGGACTCACCACCAACCTGGGTTAAATGTACACTGCTGAGTTTTCTGTACATAAATATAATAAAAAATTGCCCTTTAGAACTAAACAAAACAAAAAAAAATCGTCCTTGACTACACTAGAAGGGAACTTCTTTTTAAAAGGATTTTTTTTATTTTAAATTTTGAGTTTGCACATGTGAATGCAGTTGCCTGTAGAGACCAGAAGAAACACTGAATCCTTTGCAACTGGAGTTACCGGTGGTTGTGTGCCACCCATTTGAGTGCTGGAACCAAACCTGGGTCCTCTGCAAGAGTAGTACTTGCTTTTAACCACTGAGCCATCTCTCCAGCCCTAGAAAGGAATATTTCAAAAGTTTATAAATTTTAGGGTGATTTTTACTATTTAATGTTTGGTACCTATCAGAAAAATAGAACCTATCAGAACGCTGAGATGTGGCTTAGTTGGTCAAGTGCTTTCCTAGTATGCAAGAAGCTCTGGGTTCTAAACCAGCACCTCATAAACCTAGAGTGATTGTGATGGCTCAGTGGGGAAAGACATGTGCTGCTAGTCACAACAAACTTGAGATTAATCCCTGGAACCCACATGGTACAAGGAGTGAACCGACTCCACTCCTGCAGGGTGTCCTCTGACCTCAACATGCTCAATGTGCCTCGTATGCACACACACACACACACACACACACACACACACACACACACACAATAAATACATGATATATGATAAATAGATGTAAATTTTTGTACACACACGTGATAAATAGATGTAAATTTTTTGAAAGTAATAATTTAAATTCTCACCTCCTAGCACGTATGTGAGATTCCTCCCACTGCCCAGGATGTTATCATTATTTGGTTTGACATGGCTGTGGTGGAAATGTCTGAGAGAACAGCTTAAGGTAAGAACAATTTATTTTGGCCCAAGGTTTCAGAGGGTTCAGTTCATGGTTGCTTGGTCCAATGTGCTTGGGCAGAGCATCATGGTGGTAGGTGTGTGGGGAGGAGTCCTTCACTTCATGGCAAGCAGGAGGAAGCACACCAGGGCGGGACTTCACCTCCATTAGAACCCCCAAAGGCATGCCTCAAGTTCCTTGCTTCCTCCTGCCAGTCCCAACCTCCTCAGGTCTCCAGAATCTCCTAACATGGCAACCCAGTTGGGAGCCAAGTGTTCAGTGCAAGAGCCCATGGGGATCTCTGTAGCTAAATCACAACACTACATTAATTACTATTGCTTGATTTTCTGATTTAAACAGGAAACAGGGAGTGGGGGAGAGGGGAGTGAAGGAAGATCACTGTGAGCCGAGACCAGCCTGGGCTCCATAGGAAAAACCCTGTCTCAAACAAAAGAAAACGAAGCAAAATTCCCAAGTTAATGTTGGAAGGGACCTCTCTCTCTCTCTCTCTCTCTCTCTCTCTCTCTCTCTCATCCATATGTGTGTGTGAGTGAATATGTATGCAGTGTGTGTGGTGTATGTGGTGTGTGTGACATGTATGTGCTGTATATGTGTGTGGTGTATGCATATGTGCCAGAGGAGTCCTTTGAGTGTCCTGCTCGATCACTCTACCACCTTGTTCCTTTGAGGCTGGATCACTGTATTAGTTACTTTTCTATTGCTATGATAAAGCACCATGACAAAGGAACTCACAGGATTTCATTTGGACTTGTGGTTCCAGAGGGATAAGAGGCCGTCATGGTGGGGAGGCATGGCAGGAGGCAGCCAGAGCAGAAAGCTGAGCGCTCACACTTCAAGTACACGCAGGAAGCAAGAGGGAGCGTGAAACTGGAAATGGGCAAGGCTATGAATTCTTTAAGCCTGCCCCAATGATGTGCTTCCTCCAGGAAGACCGTATCTGCTGAAGATTCTGTGACTGTCCCCAAATAGCGCCACCAACTAACCAAATGTTAACTACTTGAGTCTGTGGGGTGCGTTCTCATTCAAACCACCACAGTCATCCCCTGAATCTAGAGGTAGACTGGCAGGCAGCAAGCTCCAGGGATCCTCCTGTCTCTGTTCCCTGCAGTACTAGGGTTATAGGCATATGTGAGCACAGCTGGCCTTTTATGTGGGTGCTGGGATTCTGAACTCACATCCTCATGTTTGCATAGCAAGCTTTCTTAGCCATTACCCCATCCCTGACCCGATTTCTTTCTCTCTCTCAATATATGTGTGTGTGTGTATACATACATATATAATTTAATTACCTCCGCATTCTTGTAAGTTAATCTTAGCATCCTTTGTTATCTTCCAGACTTTAAAGAAATGCAGAAATTGAGTTTGGGGTGCAGCTCAATGCAAGTATGCTTGCCTGGCTGACATGCACAAGTCTCTGAGTTCAAATCCTAGCACACCTTCCCAAAGACGAAAAATTGTAGTTTGCACTATTGTGTTTTCCTATTTAATCTTCCAATTAGGAAACATGTCTGCACTGCCAGTTGATGTATGTTGTATTTTATTCACCTTAGGAAAAGATTCCAATATTCTTATCTGGACTGATGCAATACAGTCATTGTTATGAATAGATTTCCTTCAATATTATGTATTCTGATTGGTTATTGCTGTAATAAAAAGCTCTTGTTAATACAAGATTGTTGGTCTTCCACCTGGGCATCCCTGCGGACAGGCAGCCTTGCTTCCTGTTCTTTCTCATCACTCTGGGACTACTTCTTCCCAGACTGGGCTGCCTTTAGACCCCTGGATGAGCTTTCTCTAACACCCAACTGGCCTTTCTCAAGTTTGATTTCTCTGTAACATCCATTAGTGTGGAGTCTTTCTCCTTTGTGATGATAGATTCACTGTAGTATTGTCTTCTCTTCTATCACAGGATTTTCTCAGGGTTATTTAATCTCTATGTGTATGTGCCTGTGTGCCTGTGGGTATGTGTTCGTGTGGTGTGGAGGCCTGAGGTCAGCATCAGGTGTTGTTTCTCAGGCGTTGTCCACCTTGGTTTTTTTTAGATAGGGTCTCTCACTGGCTTGAGACTGGCCAAAAAGGGTAGACTGGACGTCCTGTTGCCCCAGGGATCCTCCTGTTTCTGCCTTCCTGGTACTGAGATTTTCAAACACAGGCCACCACATCTGATATTTTATGTGGGTTCTAAGAAGCAAACAGTGGTCTTTATGCTTTAAGTAATTTTGGCTTAAGAGCAAGGTTTTTTTGTTTTTGGAAAAAAGCTTTTCTGGGTGCATGGATGTGATTGTTAATATTGATGGCAACTTGACAGGATCTAGTATCACCCAGGAAACACACCTTTAGGCATATCTGTGAGAATATTTCTAGATTGGGTTATCTGAGGCAGGAAGGCCTACCCTGAGTGTGGCCAGCACCATCCCATGGTTGGGGTCCTGGACTGAATAAAAAGGAGAGAGTGATCTGAGCACCAGCATCCATCTCTCTCTGCTTCCTGACTGCGGATACAATGTGAGCAGCTGCCTCACACTCCTGCCCCCATGCCTTCCCACCATGATGGACTGTACCCTCAAACTGGGAGCCACAATAAACCCTTCCTTAAGTTCTTTTATTCAACTATTTTGTCACAGCATGGAGAAAAGGGACTAATACAGTGGGGTCAACTGAATATATTCCAGTGGCAACGTTCTCTGGCAAAGACCAACTTGGTCTTTGTCTGTGACTTGAAGTCTTATTTTCCTTTGCCAACAGTTTCTGGAGCCCACTAAGTAGCACATTCAGATGCCAGAAGAAGTTTTTGCTGCTTTGTTGAGCCTTTCTGGCAGATGAAATTGGGGGGAAAATGGGAACACATGCACCACGAAATATATAATTCATAGTTGTCACATTGTGCTGGGAGGCACAGTGTTTTTGTGAGGCTAAGTGGGCATCTTTCAGAATGGAAAGAAGTTACAATCACAAGGAAAAATATACCATCCTGTTAAGAGCTAAATTCCTTGCATGTCCTTTGTAGCATAAGCCTCTCTCTCTCTCTCTCTCTCTCTCTCTCTCTCTCTCTCTCCTGCCCCCCCCGTGTGTGTATGCATGTTCATGTGAGGGTGGTTGCATGTGAAGGCCAGAGGGCAAACTTGGTCATTACTCCTCAGGGACTGTTCACTTTGACTTTTGCACAGGAAGGAGCTCTACCACTGAGCCATCAACCCCTCACTGGGGGATTCTAGGCAGGTGTTCTGCCACTGAACCATACCACCAGCCCCTTACTGGGGGATTCCAGACAGGAACCTCACCCCCTCCAGTCCTTCGATTAAAATAACAACTACCTGCATTTCTTTCCAAGTATACTCCACAAGGGAGTCTCAATTCTTAGATATTTCTGTTTCACTTTTCCTCTTCTGGGGAATCTAGATTCCGTGTCTCATCGGTTAGCCTTTAGTTAAGGGTCACTTTGTCCTTTCTTCTCTCTCAACTGACTGTCTATATTCTCCCTTTACCTTATCTCAGGAGCTTCTCTTTCCTGCAAGCTCAACTATGTATTTTATACAATTTAAAACAATTTTAGTATTTCTGTGTTTTACCAGAAAGCTTTTATGTGTAGCCTTAATGCTTTACCTTGGTGGAAGCAGAATGACCCATCATGAGAGGGTTTTGTAGTTACAAGATTCATGACAGTATTTTATATAACCCATAGTGTTAACTTAATTAAATGTCTTGTGATCCAAGCTCCCGTGAAGCTATGCCACTTGATGTACTCAGTCACCAAAGAACCTTACTTATTCTTTCATATATATGGACAGAGAAGCTCTATTGTCTGTCGGTATCTGTATCTCTCTCTATATACTAATCATTTATCATCTCTCTACATTTGTGTCTATATGTTAATATCATTCACCAATTATCTATCAATCTATCATCTGTCGTCCATATATCTAACATCTGTTTATAATCTATCATCTTTATCTATGATCTATCATCTCTATCATGTTATTTAGTGTCTATATGTCATCTGTCTATAATCTATAATAGCTATGTTTTGTCACCTATGTATCTATATCCTTTATCTTTCTATAATCTACCATCTCTTATTATCTAGCTTTCCATTCATTCATCCAACCATCATCCATCAGCTACCACCATACCTAGTCACTTCATTCTTTATTTCTGAGCATACCAAAGAATGCCAGTATCACATTTTACCAACATTTAGTGGCATGCATAAGCCAGCTATGAACATTTGGTTGGAGTTTTGTGTGGACATACATTTTTAAAAATATTATTGAATTTCTGTGTATTTCATACAGAAAATCATCTTTATACCCCTGTCCCCTTTGGCACCCTCCCATAGCAACCCTCCCACTGGGGCTATGTCATTTTTGTTAAGGCCTATCATGTAAAGTTAGTATTCCCAGATATCCCTCAGTGCAAGCTCATCCACTGGGATCTAGCCAGTTTATCTATCTAGAGTCTCTCCCTTTAAGAAGATAAGCTCTTCTTCACCCAGCAGTAATCAGCTGCCAATAATTCTTTGACTGAGATTGGGGCCTGCTGTTCATTTCCACAGTTCTGTGCTGGGTTTTTGTCTACTTAAGTTTGTGTGGGTCTTGTGTATGCTGACACCATTGCTGTAGGTTTGTATGAGAAGAATCGTAGACATACATTTTTATTTGGCTTTGATTCATATCCTGGACTGGAGTGGCTTGGTCATATAACCATTTGTAGCATGTTGAAGAACAGCCAAATTCTTTTCTATGATCCATTCTTATTACACGTGACTTTATTTTTTCATTTTTTTTTAAGATAGCGTCTCAGTATGTAGTCTAGACTGGCTTTCAACTCATAATTCTCTTGCTTCTGCTTCCCAAGTGGTAGGATCACAGGTGTGCTCCACCATGCCTTATGCCAAATGATTTTAAAAACAAACACAAGTATTTGTATTTGACTTGCGAGACTGTTTGAGCCTAGTGAAAATGGCATTATTGGGATATTTGTTCCACACCAAGGTGGAGTGTGGGATGGAGACAAAGTTGTAGACAGCGAGTGCTGGGATGATGAGATTCTCTGTTGATGGAGGCTCTGCTGGGAGGGGTTAGGGAGCAGGGAGGTCCAGCTTCCAGAAGAACACTTTGAAGTGTAGTAACTGTTCTCAGTTGGGGAATGCTGTCCTTCTAAGACTGCTCCCAGTTGTTGGTCAAGCCTGTGCTTTTGATCTTGATGTTACAGAAAATACATTTCAGTTTGCAGAGATGACAGGAGAGGGTGCACTTTGTTGTTTTTTGCTGCAGATCTTTCATTACCCAATGAGAATTGTTGGCATCTGACTTGCCCAGGGATGCCTTCCTGGGAAGTTGTGGTCCCCCTGGGAACAACAGCTGCTCACCCTTAAAGGGAAGGGATGATACCGGTGGTTTATATTCATGTGGTACCTACTGGTAACGAAGGGCTGGGGGTGTGGCTCAGTGTGGAGATCCTGCCTAGTATGTTCAAATTCCTGTGAGAGCCATAGCATAAACTTTCTTAGCTCAGTAGTGAAACCTCTCAGAGCTCCGCCTTCTGAAATTGCTCCTCAAGTTCTTTATGGTAAAATGGGACAACAGACAGAAATCTTCTGCCAGCGTCCTAGGAGCCACGGTTGCTAAGGAAACTTACCCTAGAACCTCCCTCTGCATACCTTTATCACCCTTGTGGGCTTTTTTCTTTTCTCTGATTTATCCTCACACATTTCCATTTGCTGTTTAGAAGAAATTTAAATACAACCATTTGGCAAAGAGCTGTTTTGGGTCCTCACTAGCACTTTCAACACCTGGTTAGATCAAGTATGGTCTTTTCAAGTTCTCCTGAAACAGTGCCTCCCACAGCCTGGCACTTCCCTGTGATGTCCCTAGAATTTTCTCTTCCTGCACGCCTAACCTGGCTGTGATTTTCCAAGAGAGAAAAGGAGATGGGCACTCACAACAGTGCCCCACTCCATTCCATCTCTTTGGCTCTCTCAGTCTCCATTTCTTTCATTATTAACGCTCTTTTAATGGACCGTGATTTTCATGTGTTTCCAAAAACAGAGAGAGGATCCTAATAGATATTTAGACTTGAACTCCAGAGATGAGGACGGCTTGGATGTTCCTATCCGTAAATATATCCCCAGCACATGCAAAAACCCAGTGTAGTGGCACAAACATGTCAACCCAGCACTCTGGAGATGGAGGTATGAGGATCAGGGGTTCAAGGTCATCCTCAGCTAAGTAGTAAATTGGAGGCCAGCCTGGGCTACATGTACCCTGCCCCCCCCACCTGATACATATTCTCAGAGCATATATAAGTAAGCTAAGGACATTTTCTTCTGTGATAGGGAATGTTCAAATTTCTACTGAAGCCATATCTGAGATTGTGTGATTTATCTAGGTAAGGGTTTTTTCAATAACTCTTTCCCTCCTCTTTTCCTCTAGGCCTATCCAAATCACTTGGACTCATTGAAGGCTACGGTGGGCGTGGCAAAGGGGGCCTTCCTGCGACCCTTTCCCCCTCTGAAGAAGAAAAGGCCAAAGGACCTCATGAGAAGTATGGCTACAATTCCTACCTCAGCGAAAAGATTTCGTTGGATAGGTCCATTCCGGATTATCGGCCCACTAAGTAAGTTGTGGCTAAACCCTGGTTAGGAACTCACCAGCTCCACCACGTGGGTGGATTTGGCTGTGAATCTCGCTCTTTATGGTGATATTTGTAACTCCAGAGGAATCTTTTATTTTCCTCTGTTTCTTCAAGTCAACCAAGGCCTTTTGTTGGTTTTGCAGTATTAGTTAAATGAAGACATTAAAGGCTGGGGATATAGCTCAGTTGGTAGAGTGCTTGCCTAATACGCATGAAACCCTAGGTTCCATTCCTCACACTGCATAAACCAGGCCTGGAGGCACACCTGTTATCCCAGCCCCTGGGAGATCAAGGCTGGAAGATCAGAAGTTCAAGGTCATCCTTGGCTATATGAGGAGTTGGAGGCCAGCCTCAGCTACTATAGACTACCCCAGAAAAAAGTTAAACTGTTATAAAAGCAGTACAGAAAGGCACTCAAAAAAAAGTTTTAAATAAAAAAACATTAGTTTCCTTACCTAGAGATGGTAATTGTTGAAGTTTTAATGTCTATTGATTATCATCTATCGATCAATGTATCTATCATTGTTATTTTATGTACATTTGGGGTTTTGTAAGGCAGTGTCTTATGTAGCCCAGGCTGGCCTCAAACTCATAATAAATCCCCCTACCTCAGTCTCCTGTGTATTGGGATTATAGCTATGAACACCAGGCTCAGTGTATTGATAATATTTTATTCTGTCACATATCATATATGTAACAAAATTGTGATGTTATTGTTGAGTTTATTTTCTATAGCAATTATGAATATGTGATGTGCCAGTTTTGTCTTTTTTGAAATCATAGCACAAGTGTTTGTGTGTGTGTGTGTGTGTGTGTGTGTGTGTGTTCATGTTCCTTGGGGGATAGTGCATAGGCAAGTGTGTGCATGTAATGTGTAGAGGCCAGAGGTGGAGGTTCAGTGTCTTCCTCTGTGATTCTCCACCTTATTTTCTGAGACAGAGTCTCTCATTAAGACTGAAGCTCACTGATTCAGCTAGACTGGAGGGCTAGCAAGGCCCAGGGATCCTCCTGTCTCTGCCTCCCCAAAGCTGTGATAACAGGTGCATGCTACTATGCCTGGCATTTTAGTCAGAGCTAGGGATCTGAAATAAGGTCCTCATGTTTGCAAGACAAATACTTTACCCAGCAAACCTCCCCAGACCTCAGTAAGCATTTTTTGTTAAGATACATGGTGATCAATATTTCCATTACTGAAAATTTCAGTTATTTTCAATTTTTATTATGTCATGCTAATTAATACTTAATCATTTCCATCCTTTATACTTATTTTTATTATTTTGTAATTTGTGCATGTGTGTGTGTGTGTGTATGTGTGTGTGTGTGTGTGCACTGTGGTATGTGGAAGTGTGAGTGCAGTGCCCTCATAGGTCAAAGAGGGCATTGGATCCCCTGGAGCTGGAGTTACAGGTGGTTGTGAACCTACCCAATATGGGTTCTGGGAACTAATTGAACTCAAGTCCTCTGCAAGAGCAGCAAGTACTCTTAACCACTGAGCTCTTGTTTTTTTTATTTGCTTTAGAACTATTTGGAGTTTTTTAATGAATTTTTTTGGAGAATTCCATGCATATATATAACAAAATATGATACTATCTACACCCATTCTCTCCCTTCAACTCGCTGCCCTTCTGTATCTCAACAAATACATCTCTACTCCCAACTAAATGTCTTTTTTTAAAAAACAACCCACCAAGCCCAGTTAGTGGTGCCCTTGTGTGCAAGGGTGTGAGACCATCCACTGTGCATGGGAAACCTACCATGACCACACCCCCAAAAAAGAATGACTAGCCCTCCCATAGCAACTGTCAACTGCCAAAAGCTCCTGAATATGGAGAGGGTCCTAGATTCACCTCCCCCATGGGTGCTGGAATTTTGGCTGTATAGCAATTTCTTCTTGAAAAAAAAAACATTTTCCTTCAAAAAATGTATAGCAACATCTACTGGAATTTTGCTGGACCCTCCAACCCTGGTCTTTAGCATTTTTGAAATATGCTTTTGGCAGGTAATAATAGGTAAGGAAAAAACTCTCATTATTATTTCAACTCATAGTTTTGTTTGTTTGAATGAGACTCTTACCCTTTAAAAGGTTTGGTTCCAGCTTCTTTGACTTATGGGAAATAATTTTGTTCTATGCTTTCAGACTTTAAAATTCTTCTTTTTTTTTCCTTATGAAAGAGAAAAACGAGGTTACATGCAGAAATATGGTGCTGGAGAAAAAAGTCATTCTTACAATGTCTTTTAATCATACCCTTTCACCATTACCCCTTCCCCAACTCTCTCTAGTGCCCCCCCCAGCCTGTCAACCCTCCCAATTTCAAGTTCTCCTTTTTTGTTATTAGTAGAAATATCCATATGCACATGGATGTGTGGCTATCCACTAGGACATGAAGAACAAACCAGAGGCCAAGTCTGGTGATTCTCCCTTCCCTCAGCAGCCTTCAATTGTCAATAGCTCCTCCCCCAGGGTGAGGCTTTGGGGCCCCCTCCTCATCCCTGCTGGAAAGTTGAGAGTCCCTGTTTTCTAGGTTGGGTTTCTGGTTTCTCAAACACGTTGTCCATTTTCTTTAAATTTTTCAGTGTCTCTCTTTTTTTTTTCCATTTAGAGTACACCCTTGTTTGGAGTAGATTATTTCTTTTCCAAATGGGTTTTGTGCAAATCAGTTAAGTATCCTGGTTACTGAGAAAAATAAATTCAAGATAAAGAAAATTATCTTAAATGGATTTAAAATTACAGCATTAGTTGAGAAACCCGTTAAATCTCTCTCTCTCCACCTAATAAGTGTACATTCATTTTTGAATCACTAGGAAAAACACACATCACCCCCGTTGCAAGCTATTTTGTCTTTCTGGACTTGAGCTCTCAGAAACATCTGGCGGTTTTCACTTCCTAGGTTTTCTGATTAGCCTTTCTTATTTCCATGTTGGCAAATAAACACAGCCCTGTTTTTCATTCTCTGATGAGGCTAGAAAAGCATCCTACATTCATTGTGCTAGAATTGGCTCAGCTGGACAGATTTCAGTGAGCTCCCAGTATGTACCAGGTGATTGACCCCCATGTCAAGATGCTTCTGATCTGCTCATCTCTTGTCTGGGAGGGACACAGATGGGCAAGGACAATCCTCTGTGAGACTCCAATGTATGACTTTTCTTGGGAGATGAACAAATGTCTGTTCTCCCCAGATAGGGCAATTGCATTACCAACTTTTTGCATTGCTGTGACAGAATGTTTGACAGGAAGCAGCTTTGGAGAGGATGAACCCGGTGTAGTAGCCCATGCTTTTCATCCCAGCACTTAGGAGGCAGAGGCAAGTGAATATCTAAGATCAAGGCCAGCCCAGTCTGTATAGTGAGTTCCAGGCCAGTTGGGGCTACAGGGAGACCCTGTTTCAAAAAAGAAAAAGGATGAAAGAAAGAAAGGGTTTATTTTGGCTCACAGGCCAATCCAGGGTGCAGTCCATCATGGTGGGAAGGCAGCCCGTGTCCACAGTCAGGAAGCAGAGAGAGATAAATGCTGCTACTCAGCTCAGTTTCTCCATTTTATTCAGCCCAGGACCCCAGTCCATGGATGGTGCTGCCCACATTCAGGGTGGGTCGTCCCACCTCAGATAATCCAGCCTAGAAACTTTCTCACAGACATGGCCATGTTTCTATGGTGATTCAAAATCTCAAGATGACAGTTGAGATTTACCATCCAAGGCTGCAGTGTCAGATGAAAGAACCCATTCATAAAGTCTAGCTTGGTGCATCCCTGAATTTAATTTGGGAGAATATACAATTTATATATGGCTATGCTACTGACGAAAATATCTCTCCCTTCTTAACTGTCTAAAGATCCTCCAGGATGGGTGGGGCCTCGTGAACCCCTCCCCCTAGCAACCACTAACTGGCTATAGATTCTCAGGGAGGGGCAGATCTCCCCCTGCCCAAAGACTGTTACAGGTCTTTGGAGACGGGCAGGGCCTAGTGAGCCCCTACTCCTGGATGTGTTATTAATTGATCCCATCTCTTGCCAGTCTCTTGGGAATCACAGCTGCTGAGAGTTCCTGCCTGGACATGCCTGGAGGACAATGGTCCTCAGCAGCTGTGATGGCTAATCCTGGGTGTCAACTTGACTGGATCTGGGATTAACTGAAATGAAAGAGGCCTTTTTGATTGGATCATCTGAAGCTGGAAGACATACCCAAAATGTGGGTGTTACCTTCTGATGGCAGCCCATATAAAAGGCCAAGGCAGAGGAGAATGCCAGGCTTCTTGGTGCTTGCCTTCTCTCTCGCTGGTGAGTTTGTCTTGCTGCTGTAGACTGAAGACTAGCTGATATTTTGGAATTCATCAGACCTTCAGCACCGACTGGGAATACTGAGACATCCAGCCTTGTAGACTGAGTGACTGCAGATTCTCAGCCTCTCCAGTGTGGTGCAGCCATTGTTGGACTACTCGGACTCTATCCTGTGAACTAAGCTGATAAATCTCTATACATATTCATTCTACTGGTTCTGTTTCTTTGGAGAACCCTGACTAATACAGATTGTGGTACCAGGAGTGGTTCTAGGGAAACAGAATTGAAAGAATGAATTTCTTTAACGGACTTGTTGGTATTTGGAGCAGGCTCTCCAAGTCAGAGTCTTCAGACAGCATGGAGAGTACTGAAAATCCATGGGGTAGACTATGAAACAATTTTGCAGATAGACCCATTTGAATCTCCTAACTCACTTCTTGTGTAGAGCAAGAAATTTAGTGACTCTATACATAAAACATTTGACAATTTGTGCAAAAATAAGAAAAATAACGATTCTGGCTGGTTACTTCTAGCATCTCTCGATAAAGTGATGAAGATAAACAATGAGCTTAATGATAAAATTGACAAGCTCCAGATTCGAATCAACAGTTTAAATGTTTCCAAGTGTACCCTGAAAGAGACTCTTCTCTCCAGCAGCCAGAGAGCTAAAGGTGCAGAAAATCAAGCTGGAGCCCTTTTTATACTTTTGGCTGACCTACAACACAAATTTAATTCCCAGCCTCGAAGGGTATCAGCAGTAAAGGTGAGGGCACTGGTAGGGAAAGATTGGAATCCTGACATGTGGGATGGAGATGTGTGGGAGAATCCTGAAGAGGCTGAGGATTTTGAATCCTCAGGCTCTGAGGAATTTACTTCACCTGATGAAGTGATCTCTGCACCATCAGCAGACCCACCCTCCCCAATCTTGCCTGAGGAAACTAATCCCATTGAGGAAGCTAATCCCATTCAGCAAGATGAAGTTGATGTGCCTCAGG